>NC_091165.1:10061955-10291955 GCF_040958095.1 Procambarus clarkii
AAGGAAAACAGAGAAATGAAGATGAGAAACCCATGGTTTAATCAAAGATGTAGGCTAGCTAAGCAGCAAAGTAAAAGGGCATGGAGAAACTATAGGAATAACAGGACACTGGAGAGCAGAGAAAGATACCAGAATGCCAGGAATGAATATGTCAGGATGAGAAGAGAGGCAGAAAGACAATACGAAAATGACATCGCAAGCAAGGCAAAGACTCAGCCTAAATTGTTGCATAGCCACATTAGGAGAAAAACAACAGTAAAGGAACAGGTTATGAGATTAAGGATAGGGGCGGAAGGATTCACTACAAATGACAAGGAAGTGTGTGAGGAATTGAATAAGAAATTCCAGGAGGTCTTCACCTTAGAACAAGGAGAAATTCCAGAGGTAAGTGAGGGAATAGCTAACCAGGAACCACTGGAAGAGTTTGAGATTACCAGTGGGGAAGTAAGGAAGTGTTTACTAGAGTTGGACGTGACGAAGGCTATAGGCCCAGATGGAATCTCCCCTTGGGTTCTAAAGGAAGGAGCAAGAGAACTGAGCCTACCACTCTCCATAGTGTATAACAAATCACTGGCAACAGGGGAACTGCCAGATACTTGGAAAGCAGCTAACGTAGTCCCGATATACAAGAAAGGGGATAGACAGGAGGCACTGAACTACAGGCCAGTGTCCCTAACCTGCATACCATGCAAGCTGATGGAGAAGATTGTGCGAAAAAAAACTAGTGGAGCATCTGGAGCGAAGGAACTTTGTAACACAGCATCAACATGGGTTCAGGGATGGCAGGTCCTGCCTCACAGGGTTACTTGAATTCTACGACCAGGCAACAAAAATAAGGCAAGAAAGAGAAGGGTGGCAGACTGCATATTTTTGGATTGTCAGAAAGCCTTTGATACAGTGCCACACAAGAGGCTAGTGCGAAAGTTGGAGATGCAGGCTGGAGTGAGAGGGAAGGTACTCCGGTGGATAGAGGAATACCTAAGCAACAGGAGACAACGAGTCTGTGTGAGGGGTGAGGTCTCAGATTGGCGAGACGTCACAAGTGGAGTCCCGCAGGGGTCAGTCCTTGGACCTATACTGTTTCTGGTATATGTAAATGATCTCCCAGAGGGTATAGATTCGTTCCTCTCAATGTTTGCCGACGATGCAAAAATTATGAGGAGGATTGAAACAGAGGATGATAGTAGGAGGCTACAAGATGACCTGGATAGACTGAGTGAATGGTCCAACAAATGGCTGTTGAAGTTCAACCCGAGTAAATGCAAAGTAATGAAACTAGGCAGTGGAAACAGGAGGCCAGGCACAGGATACAGAATAGGAGATGAAGTACTTAATGAAACAGACAGAGAGAAAGATCTAGGAGTTGATATCACACCAAACCTGTCTCCTGAAGCCCACATAAAGAGAATAACGTCTGCGGCATATGCGAGGCTGGCTAACATCAGAACGGCGTTCAGGAACCTGTGTAAGGAATCATTCAGAATCTTGTACACCACATATGTAAGACCAATCCTGGAGTATGCGGCCCCAGCATGGAGCCCGTACCTTGTCAAGCACAAGACGAAGCTGGAAAAAGTCCAAAGGTATGCTACTAGACTAGTCCCAGAACTAAGAGGCATGAGTTATGAGGAAAGGCTGCGGGAAATGCACCTCACGACACTGGAAGACAGAAGAGTAAGGGGGGACATGATCACAACCTACAAAATCCTCAGGGGAATCGACCGGGTAAACAAGGACGAACTTTTCAACACTGGTGGGACGCGAACAAGGGGACACAGGTGGAAGCTGAGTACCCAAATGAGCCACAGAGACGTTAGAAAGAACTTTTTCAGTGTCAGAGTAGTTAGCAAATGGAATGCATTAGGAAGTGATGTGGTGGAGGCTGACTCCATTCACAGTTTCAAATGTAGATATGATAGAGCCCAATAGGCTCAGGAATCTGTACACCAGTTGATTGACGGTTGAGAGGCGGGACCAAAGAGCCAGAGCTCAACCCCCGCAAGCACAATTTGGTGAGTACAATTAGGTGAGTACAAAGGGAGCCGGCGGCCGAGCGGACAGCACGCTGGTCACGTGATCCTGTGGTCCCGGGTTCGATCCCGGGCGCCGGCGAGAAACGATGGGCAGAGTTTCTTTCACCTTATGGCCCCTGTTAGCTAGCAGTAAATAGGTACCTGTGAGTTAGTCAGCTGTCACGGGCTGCTTCCTGGGTTGTGTGTGTGTTGTGTGGGAAAAAAATAGTAGTAGTAGAAACAGTTGATTGACAGTTGAGAGGCGGGCCGAAAGAGCAGAGCTCAACCCCCGCAAGCACAACTAGGTGTTTACTAGGTGAACACACACACACACACACACACACCTTTTCCCTCACTGTCCTCCCTCCCCCTTCATCCCATACCCTCCCTGTCCCCCCTTCACTTGACCCCCCCATCCCTCACTCCAGTATCCTCTGAGACCCCATTATCTTCCCCACAAATCCTCACACCCATGGAACAGCTTTCCCCATCTGCAGAACGTTCACCAAGAGGGGAACATGAGAAGGGACAAAAGAAAATGAGTCTTTAGGCAATGTACACTAACATAGATGGGATTATAAATAAAACAAATGGAATTGGAGAATGGGTACTTCTCTAATTTCCCAGACATAATAGCACTCACAGAAACAAAGCTAACGAAAGCCATAACAAATGCAGTGTTTCCACAGGACTGCTGTGTTGTGAGGAAAGAGAGAGAAGGAAGAGGAGGTGGTGGTGTAGCTCTGCTGGTAAGAAAAGGCTGGGATTTTGAGGAGATGGTTTTCAGGGCTGTGAAGGTTTCAGTGATTACATAACAGATACCATAGCAACTGGAGGACAAAAAATTATAGTCACAGTCATATATAACTCACCACCAAATGACAGAAGACCCAGACAGGAATATGAAGGAAACAACATGGCCACCATCAACATAATAGAGAGAGCAGCATCTCTCACTAGTTGGAATGGATCTGGACTAGTAATCATGGGGGACTTCAACCGTCTGAAAATAGATTGGGAGAACGGAGACCCACATGGAAGACTAGATACATGGAGAGCTAAGTTGCTGGACGTGGCAACAAGAAACTTTCTAAGCCAACACATCAAGGGACGACAAGAATAAGAGGGAAAGATGAACCAGCTCTGCTTGATCTGATATTTACCCTCAATGAGTGGGATATAAGGGATGTTAAGATGGAAGCACCCTTGGGAATGAGTGATCACAGTGATAACTCATTCTTTCTTTCTTTGATCTTTGAGTACTTGGTAGAGCTAGGACTTTATCTCCCCCAAAAAAGAACTAGGAAACAAAAGACTGGCATACTGAAAGTAGAATTATGATGGGGATGAGAAGTTTCCTAAGGAACATACCATGGGACACAGACCTCAGAGCTAAGTCTGTACAAGACATGATGGACTATGTCACCCATAAGTGTTAGGAGGCAGTAAACAGATTCATTCCGGCCCAAAAGGAAAAACCCGAGAAGCAAAAGAAGAATCCGTGGTTTAACAGGGAATTTTGTTGGAAGCAAAAGAACTGAACAAAAGGGCGTGGAGGAACTTCCGAAATAACAGAACACCAGAAAACAGAGAGAGATACCAGAGAACCAGGAATGAGTATATTAGTGTGAGAAGGGAAGCAGAGAAAAACTATGAAAATGATATAGCAAGCAAAGCCAAGACCGAACCAAAGCTACTCCAGAGTCATATCAGGAGGAAAACAACAGTGAAAGAACAGGTAATGAAACTTAGAACAGGCGAGTACAGGTATACAGAGAATGACAAAGAGATGTGTGGAAAATACAACAAGAGGTTTCAGGAGGTCTTCGCAATAGAACAAGGTGAGTTTACTGCCCCCTAGGAGAGGGGGCAACAAACCAAGCGGCCTTGGAAGGGTTCGAGATTATGAGAGATGAGGTTAAGAGACACCTGTTGGACCTGGATGTGAGAAAATCTGCTTGTCCAGACGGGATCTCACCATGTGTATTGAAAGAGAGTGCAGAGGTACCCTGCTTGCCACTCTCCACAGTGTATAGTAGGTCACTGGACACGGGAGACCTACCAGAAATATGGAAGATGGCTAATGTCGTCCCAATATACAAAAAAAGGGTGACAGACAAGAGGCACTGAACTACAAGCCAGTGTCCTTAACTTGTATACCATGCAAGGTGAAAGAGAAGATCGTGAAAAAAATCTAGTAACACACCAGGAGAGAAGGGACTTCTTGACAAACCGCCAACATGGGTTCAGGGAGGGTAAATCTTGCCTTACTGGCTCAATAGAATTCTACGACCAGGTGACAAAGAATAAGCAAGAAAGAGAAGGCTGGGCGGACTGCATTTTTTTGGACTGTTGGAAAGCCCTTTGACACAGTACCCCACAAGAGGCTGGGACATAAGCTGGAGTGACAGGCAGGAGTAACTAGTAAAGTGCTCCAGTGGATAAGGGAATACCTAAGCAATAGGAAGTAAAGAGTTACAGTGAGGGGTGAGACCTCAGATTGGCGTGAAGTCACCAGTTGAGACCCACAGGGCTCTGTACTCGGTCCTATCCTGTTTCTGATATACGTAAATGATCTCCCGGAGGCTATAGACTCATTCCTCTCAATGTTTGCTGACGATGCCAAAATTATAGGAAGGATTAAGACAGAGGAGGACTGTTTTAGGCGTCAAGAAGACCTAGACAAACTGAAGGAATGGTTAAACAAATGGTTGTTAGAGTTTAACCTAAGCAAATGTAATGTAATGAAGATTGGTGTAGAGAGCAGGAGGCCAGTTACAAGGTATCATTTGGGAGATGAAATTTTTCAAGAGTCAGAGAGAGAGAAAGACCTGGGGGTTGATATGACGCCAAACCTGTCTCTTGAAGCCAATATCAAGAGGATAATATCAGCAGCATATGCCAGGTTGGCTAACATAAGAACGGCATTTAGACACTTGTGTAAGGAATCATTCAGAACTTTGTATACCACCTATGTCAGGCCAATCCTGGAGTATGAAGCCCCAGCATGGAGTCCATATCTAGTCAAGCATAAGACTAAACTGGAAAAGGTTCAAAGGTTTGCTACCAGACTAGTACCCGGGCTGTGAGGTATGAATTACGAGGAGAGACTACGGGAATTAAACCTCACGTCGCTAGAAAACAGAAGAGTAAGGGTGGACATGATGACCACGTACAAGATTCTCAGAGGAATTGACAGGGTAGATAAAGACAGGCTATTTAACACAAGAGGCACAAGCACTAGGAGATACAGGTGGAAATTGAGTGACCAAATGAAACAGAGATATTAGAAAGATTTTTTTTAGTATCAGAGTGGTTGACAAATGGAATGCATTAGGAAGTGACGTGGTGGAGGCTGACTCCATACACAGTTTCAAGTGTAGATATGATAGAGCCCAGTAGGCTCCCAGGCGCCGGCGAGAAACAATGGACAGAGTTTCTTTCACCCTATGCCCCTGTTACCTAGCAGTAAAATAGGTACCTGGATGTTAGTCAGCTGTCACGGGCTGCTTCCCGGGGGTGGAGGTCAGTAGTAGGGATGGCAGTCCACAGACGATATTTTTTTTTTTGGGCAAATATCGTCTGTGGGAGCCATGGTTTTCAGGTCCAAAGGGAAAAATATCGTCTGTGGGAGCCATGGTTTTCAGGTCCAAAGGGAAAATATCGTCTGTGGGAGCCATGATTTTCAGGTCCAAAGGGAAAATATCGTCTGTGGGAGCCATGATTTTCAGGTCAAATATCGTGTGTAGCGCTTTCGGGTTTTCAGGAGAACTCTACGGACATATTTTACCTGTTTTCAACTTACAAAATTCGTCTGTGTAAGCCATGGTTTTCATGTAAATTTAAAAAATCCCGTGTGGGAGCCAGGGTTTTCAGGTCTCGTACCTCACACCCCCTCCCTCCCCCTTACCTCACAATCTCTCGCGTCACCTTTATTTACCTTACGCCCGGCCAGCCAGACGTCGCATACAGGTTACCTCTTATCTTATCTTATCTTCTCCATAATAATATCTGGACCGTCCCTCCACTCTCTCTCTCTCTCTCTCTCCTTTCATTCAGTTCAGCTATTTTCTGACATCGTATGTTTGCTCCTTTTCATTAAGCAAGTCAGTTTTACACAAATAAATCGTGTTAGTAAGCAAGTTCTAGCTCCTATCCCCGCCTTAGTCCCCTGTCGTATAATGAATACTATCATTCCAATCCCTCTAAAATTTAAAAATAATCATATTTCAAACGTATTTCAATACAGTAATTTAGTTACCGAGCTCCAGCGCTTGTCCTCCGCCTTAGCTCTCTCTCGTATCTTTGTTAATACCTATTCAAATTCCCCGAAATTTCTACCCGCTGTATTTCAGACATAGTTTAGTAAATGCAAACAATTATCAAACTCTAGCTCTTGTCCCCAGCTTAGTTCATTTGTACAAGATCGTTAGTAACAGTCCAAATTCCCTGAATTTTTATCCCTCTGTATTTCAGACACAGTAAATAAGATCAAGTCCATTACCGAGCTCCAGCTCTCTTACCCCACCTTACTCCCCTCGCGTGTCTTCAGTAATATCCTATCAAATTCCCTGAAATTTATACTCTCTGTATTTCGGACATAGTAAATAGGATCCAAACAATTATCAAACTCTAACTCTTGTCCACCGCCTTAGTTCATTTATACAAGATCGTTAGTAACAGACCAATTTTCCCGAAATTTAAAGCAGACATACTTCAAAGTTAGTAAATAAAATCAAGTAAGTTATCGAGCTCCAGCTCTCATCCCCCGCCTTAGTTCTCTCTCGTATATTTGTAAATAACCCATCAATTTCCCGAAATTTAAAAGCAGACATACTTCAAAGTTAGTAAATAAGATCAAGTCAGTTATCGAGCTCCAGCTCTCGTCCCCACCTTAGTTCTCTTTCGTATCTTTGTAAATAACCCATCAATTTCCCTGAAATTTTTACCCTCTGTATTTCAGACATAGTAAATATGAAGTAAACAAATATAAAACTCTAGCTCTTGTCCTCTGTCCAAGTTCACTCATGTAAATTCATTACTATCAGTCCAAATCCCCCTGAGATTTAAACACCCAACTACATTTTCAGACATAGTAAATAAAAACCAGTTCAGTTATCAAGTTTCAACTCTTGTGCCCCCCGCTTAGTTCATTTTGTACAAGTTCTTTATTTTCCAACTAAATCACCCTGAGATTTAAGATCACCTTATTTCTAACGTAGTAAAATTAATCTGGACATTAGCCAAGCTCCATTTCCTCGGCCTTAGATCATCAAACATAAATATATTCGATCAAGTCCATCTCCAGCCTAGCTCTTTACCAGAGTAATCGTCTAACCCCAACCTGTGTAATTATCTTTCACCCCCTCCCACCTTCCTCCATCTCATCTCACCTTACCCTTTCCCTCCCTTACCTTCTCATCCCCAACTTATCCAAACCTTCAATAATCGTACTGTATTTGCATATTTTCTCTATATTCACTGTGTTCTTCGTATTCTCATCCGTGTTCACTCCATGTTCTTCAAATGTTCACAGTCCCATTCAGTTCATATTTTCACAAGTATCTCCATTTTTTCTGTAATCTTTCTCTTAGTCTCATTATGTTCTCTACAAAATCTAGTCATATTTTCTATGTTTTCATGTTCATCACATGTTCTCTTTACAACTTTTATACTCAATATTCATGCTAACTTCCATATTTTGTGTTCTTTGTCAATATTCATGTTCCTCTACAAGTTCATGTTCCTCACAAGATCACTTCGTTTTTCACCTTCACTTACATGTTTTCTACATTCTTTGTCATATTCTCCATGTTTTTCACAAGTCCATTGTTCATTCTTTGTATTCCCTATTCTCCTTATCATGTTTTCATGTTCTCTGTAAGTTCATATTCCCAGCATGTTCACTGTATTCATCAACTTTTCTTACATATGTTCTTTGCCATGTTCCCCATATGTTCTCTGGGTTTTTCCCCTTTCATGTTATTTAACGTTCCTTAACTAAAAAAATCTTTCGCCAATCAACTAAAAAATAGTCACTTTCGTCATTTCTCAACTAAACTTATTATCCAGTCAACTAAAAATAGTCAGAAATAGCCTCGTTCAACACTGTTCTTAACTAAAACAACCTTTCTCTTAGCTAAAAATTGTCAAAGGAAACTTCTTTCAGCAGTTTCTTAACAGCCGCTATGTTTCATCAAGTAAGAAAAAATTGTCAAAGGAAACTTTCCAAAACTGTTCAATACTAAACTTATTCCCTAGTCATCAGAAAATAACCGTGTTCTTCATGTTTCATTGTCATTTCATAACTAAAATTATCCATCAATCAACAGAAAAAGTCTTATTCATCATTTCGTAACAGCCATTATGTTTTCGTCAAGTAAGAAAAAATATCCAAAGATATCTATCATCGTCGTTCTTAACTGACATTTATACTTTGTGGAGCACTAAAATAGTCAAATGTAACTTTTTCAGCATTTTCGTAAAAATTATATGTCGTTAAGTAAGAAAAATAGTCAAAGGTGCTCTCCGTAACACCAAAGTTACTCTTCGAGATAACAAAAGACACTCTCAAACACTCAAAATTTACTCAAAGACATCAAAGTTGCACTCAAAGACATCCTTTGAGACATCAAAGTTATTCTCAGAGGCATAAAAGCTATTCTCAGAGACATAAAAGTTAATCTCAGAGACATGAAAGTTATTCTCGATGTCATCAAAAAGTATTTTCTCGTTCATTAGAGTTAATCTCAGAGGCATAAAAGTTTTTCTCAGAGCTATCAAACTTGTTCTCGATGCCATCAAAAAGTATTTTCTCGTTCATCAAAGTTAATCTCAGAGTTAACAAAGGTAATCTCTAACTCACTTTCGTTCAACATATTAATTCGCTAAGTCCTCAAAGTTATTCTCTAAGACAACAAAGTCTTTCTCAGAGCTATCAAACTTGTTCTCAAAGTCATCAAAGTAATTCACAGAGTCATCAAAGTTAATCTAAGACATCATTTTTCATCAAAGATATTCTCTCTAAACCATCAATGTTCTTCTCTAAGACATAAAAGTTATTCTCAGAGTCACCTTCGTTCTTCAGAGAAACTTTCCAAAACATCTTTGTTCATCAAAGTTATTCTCGGAGTCATCAAAAGGTATTCTCTAACTCACTTTTGGTCATTAAAGTTAATTTCTATGTTATAAAAGTTTGTCTCAGAGACATCTAAAGTTAATCTTAGAGTTATCATATGTAATCTCTAACTCACTTTTGTTCATCAAAGTAGATCTCAGAGTTAACAAAGGTAATCTCTAACTCACTCTCGTTCATCAAAGTTGTTTCAAAGACATCAAAGTTAATCTCAGAGTTATTCAAAGATATTCTCATGTCCACAAAAGTTATTCCAAGAGACGTCAAAGTTAATCTCAGACATCATCTTTCATCAAAGATATTCTCTCTAAGCCATCAATGTTCTTCTCTAAGACATAAAAGTTATTCTCTATGTCATCAAAAAGTTATTCTCTAAGTAACCTTCCATTCATCAAAGACATTCTCTATGTCCTGAAAGTTATTCTCTAAGACAGCAAAGTTATTCTCAGAGTCATCAAAGTTATTCTCTATGTCATCAAAAAGTTATTCTCTGAGCTAACAAAATACTACTCATGTTCTCAGAAGTCATTCTCAAACTCATCAAAGTTATTCTCAGAGTCATCAAAAGTTGTTCTCTAAGACATCAATGTTGCTATCTACGACATCAAAGATTTTCTGTAAATCATAAAAGTTAATCTTAACTCACCTTCGATCATTAGAGAAACTTTCCAATCCATATTCGTTGACCAGAGTTATTCTCAGAGTCATCAAAGCGATCTCTAATTCATCTTCGTTCTCCAAAAAGTTGTTCTCTAAGACACCTTCATTCATCAAAGAAACTCTCCTTCTTCCATCATGTTATTCTTTAAGACATCTTCAGTCATAAAATTTTCTCTCCAAAATGTAACTAGTTCAGCTTTTCATACCAAACCTGCACTTGTTAAAATATATTTCCTTAGTCGCTTTACCCTAAAACTGTTCTCTGAACTACACTGTTCAAACCTACGTAACCTATCCTCTCCACCCAATGTTACTTACCTAACTTAACCTGCATAACCTAACTTTACCTATCTTACCTTACCTTACCTATCTTACCTAACCTAACCTAACTTTACCTATCTTACCTTACCTATCTTACCTAACCTAACTTATCCTGCTTAACCTAACTTACCTATCTTACCTAACTTTACCTATCTTACCTAACTTAACCTGCATAACCTAACTTTACCTATCCTAACATAACTTACCTTACCTTACCTATCTTACCTAACTTTACCTATCTTACCTAACTTACCTACATTACCCAACTTAACTTAACCTGCTTAACCTAACTTACCTACATTACCTAACTTAACCTGCATAACCTAACCTGCTTAACTTAACTCACCTTACCTTACCTATCTTACCTAACTTACCTACATTACCTAACTTAACTTAACCTGCTTAACCTAACTTCCTTACATTACCTATCTTACTTAACTTAACCTGCACAACCTAACTTTACATATCCTAACTTACCTTACCTATCTTACCTAACTTTACCTATCTTACCTAACTTACATAAGATAGGTAAGTTAGGTAAGATAGGTAAAGTAATAAAGTAAAGTTAGGTAAGAGAATAACTTTTATGTCTCTGAGAATAGCTTTTATGCCTCTGAGAATAACTTTGATGTCTCAAAGGATGTCTTTGAGTGCAACTTTGATGTCTTTGAGTAAATTTTGAGTGTTTGAGAGTGTCTTTTGTTATCTCGAAGAGTAACTTTGGTGTTACGGAGAGCACCTTTGACTATTTTTCTTACTTAACGACATATAATTTTTACGAAAGTGCTGAAAAAGTTACATTTGACTATTTTAGTGCTCCACAAAGTATAAATGTCAGTTAAGAACGACGATGATAGATATCTTTGGTTATTTTTTCTTACTTGACGAAAACATAATGGCTGTTACGAAATGATGAATAAGACTTTTTCTGTTGATTGATGGATAATTTTAGTTATGAAATGACAATGAAACATGAAGAACACGGTTATTTTCTGATGACTAGGGAATAAGTTTAGTATTGAACAGTTTTGGAAAGTTTCCTTTGACAATTTTTTCTTACTTGATGAAACATAGCGGCTGTTAAGAAACTGCTGAAAGAAGTTTCCTTTGACAATTTTTAGCTAAGAGAAAGGTTGTTTTAGTTAAGAACAGTGTTGAACGAGGCTATTTCTGACTATTTTTAGTTGACTGGATAATAAGTTTAGTTGAGAAATGACGAAAGTGACTATGTTTTAGTTGATTGGCGAAAGATTTTTTTAGTTAAGGAACGTTAAATGACATGTAAGGGGAAAAACCCAGAGAACATATGGGGAACATGGCAAAGAACATATGTAAGAAAAGTTGATGAATACAGTGAACATGCTGGGAATATGAACTTACAGAGAACATGAAAACATGATAAGGAGAATAGGGAATACAAAGAGTGAACAATGGACTTGTGAAAAACATGGAGAATATGACAAAGAATGTAGAAAACATGTAAGTGAAGGTGAAAAACGAAGTGATCTTGTGAGGAACATGAACTTGTAGAGGAACATGAATATTGACAAAGAACACAAAATATGGAAGTTAGCATGAATATTGAGTATAAAAGTTGTAAAGAGAACATGTGATGAACATGAAAACATAGAAAATATGACTAGAATTTGTAGAGAACATAATGAGACTAAGAGAAAGATTACAGAAAAAATGGAGATACTTGTGAAAATATGAACTGAATGGGACTGTGAACATTTGAAGAACATGGAGTGAACACGGATGAGAATACGAAGAACACAGTGAATATAGAGAAAATATGCAAATACAGTACGATTATTGAAGGTTTGGATAAGTTGGGGATGAGAAGGTAAGGGAGGGAAAGGGTAAGGTGAGATGAGATGGAGGAAGGTGGGAGGGGGTGAAAGATAATTACACAGGTTGGGGTTAGACGATTACTCTGGTAAAGAGCTAGGCTGGAGATGGACTTGATCGAATATATTTATGTTTGATGATCTAAGGCCGAGGAAATGGAGCTTGGCTAATGTCCAGATTAATTTTACTACGTTAGAAATAAGGTGATCTTAAATCTCAGGGTGATTTAGTTGGAAAATAAAGAACTTGTACAAAATGAACTAAGCTGGGGGCACAAGAGTTGAAACTTGATAACTGAACTGGTTTTTATTTACTATGTCTGAAAATGTAGTTGGGTGTTTAAATCTCAGGGGGATTTGGACTGATAGTAATGAATTTAAAAAAGTGAGCTTGGACAGAGGACAAGAGCTAGAGTTTTATAATTGTTTACTTCATATTTACTATGTCTGAAATACAGAAGGTAAAAATTTCAGGGAAATTGATGGGTTAATTACAAAGATACGAAAGAGAACTAAGGCGGGGACGAGAGCTGGAGCTCAGTAACTGACTTGATCTTATTTACTAACTTTGAAGTATGTCTGCTTTTAAATTTCGGGAAATTGATGGGTTATTTACAAATATACGAGAGAGAACTATGGCGGGGGATGAGAGCTGGAGCTCGACAACTTACTTGATTTTATTTACTAACTTTGAAGTATGTCTGCTTTAAATTTCGGGAAAATTGGTCTGTTACTAACGATCTTGTACATATGAACTAAGGCGGTGGACAAGAGTTAGAGTTTGATAATTGTTTGGATCCTATTTACTATGTCCTAAATACAGAGAGTATAAATTTCAGGGAATTTGATAGGATATTACTGAAGACACGCGAGGGGAGTAAGGCGGGGTACGAGAGCTGGAGCTCGGTAATGGACTTGATCTTATTTACGGTGTCTAAAATACAGAGGGTAAAAATCTCAGGGAATTTGGACTGTTACTAACGATCTTGTACAAATGAACTAAGCTGGGGACAAGAGCTAGAGCTCGGTAACTAAATTACTGTATTGAAATACGTTTGAAATATGATTATTTTTAAATTTTAGAGGGATTGGAATGATAGTATTCATTATACGACAGGGGACTAAGGCGGGGGAACGTGAGCTAGAACATGCTTACTAACACGATTTATTTGTGTAAAACTGACTTGCTTAATGAAAAGGAGCAAACATACGATGTTGGAAAATATCTGAACTGAATGAAAGGAGAGAGAGAGAGAGAGAGAATGGAGGGACGGTCCAGATATTATTATGGAGAAGATAAGATAAGAGGTAACCTGTATGCAGCGTCTGGCTGGCCGGGCGTAAGGTAAATAAAGGTGACGCGAGAGATTGTGAGGTAAAGGGGAGGGAGGGGGTGTGAGGTACGAGACCTGAAAACCCTGGCTCCCACACGGGATTTTTTAAATTTACCTGAAAACCATGGCTTACACAGACGAATTTTGTAAGTTGAAAACAGGTAAAATGTGTCCGTAGAGTTCTCCTGGAAACCCTAAAGCGCTACACACGATATTTGAATTTCTACCATTAGCCCTTTAACAAACTTCTAAGTCTTGGAAATTATTTTCGTCATAAGAAATCCTTACTTCTAAAATCTGAGACATAAAATTTACCTGAAAACCCTGGCTCACACAGACGATATTGGAACCTGAAAACATTGGCTCACACGCGTGATTTTGGAACCTGAAAACCATGGCTCACACGCGTGATTTTTTCCCCTTTGGACCTGAAAACCATGGCTCACACGCGTGATTTTTTCCCCCAAGAAAAAAATCACCTGTGCGTTGCCATCCCTACTACTGAGGTCTGGTCGAGGACCGGGCCGCGGGGACACTAAAGCCCCGAAATCATCTCAAGATAACCTCAAGATAGGCTCAGGAACCTGTATACCTGTTGATTGACGGTTGAGAGGCGGGACCAAAGAGCCAGAGCTCAACCCCCGCAATCACAAATAGGTGAGTACACACACACACAAACACACACACACATACCACATACCTGTTTGAGCTAGGAATTATCGCCACCCCAAAAGAACTGGAAAACAAAGGGCTGGCGTACCGAAAGGGAAACTATGAGGAGATGAATAAATTCCTATGGGATATACATTGGTACACAGAACTCAGAACCAAGTCCGTACAAGACATGATGGACTATGTTACCCAAAAGTGTTGGTAGGCTGTAAGCAGGTTTGTCCTGGCCCGACAGGAAAAAAACACAGAAGCAAAAGAAAGATCCGTGGTTTAATAGGGAATGTATGAAAGCAAAGGAGCTGAACAAAAGGGCGTGGAGGAACTTCCGTAATAACAGAACACCAGAAAGTAGAGAGAGATATCAGAGAACCTTGAACGAGTATGTTAATGTGAGAAGAGCAGCTGAGAAAAGGTATGGAAATGTTGTAGCTAATAAAGCCAAGACCGAATCAAAGCTACTACACAGTCACATCAGGAGGAAGACAACAGGGAAGGAACAGGTGATGAAACTTAGAACGGGGGAGGACAGGTACACAGAGAATGGCAAAGAGGTGTGTGAAGAAATCAACAAATGGTTCCAGGAGGTCTTTACAATAGAACAAGGAGAAGTCACGGCGCTAGGAGAGGTGGCCGCAAACCAGGCGACCTTGGAAAGGTTCGAAATTATAAGAGATGAAGTCAAGAAGCACCTATTGGAGTTGGACGTGAGAAAAGCTGTTGGACGGGACGGAATCTCACCATGGGTATTGAAAGAGTGTGCAGGAACACTTTGTTTGCCACTTTCCATAGTGTATAGTAGATCACTGGAAACGGGAGACCTACCAGAAATATGGAAGACTGCTAATGTAGTCCCAATATACAAAAGGGGTGACAGACAAGAGGCACTGAACTACAGGCAAGTGTCCTTAACTTGTATACCATGCAAGGTGATTGAGAAGATTGTGAGAAAAAACCTAGTAACACATCTGGAGAAAAGAGACTGTCGGAAAGCCTTTGACACAGTACCCCATAAAAGGCTGATGCATAAGCTGGAGAAACCGGCAGGAGTAACTGGTAGGGCGCTCCAGTGGATAAGGGAGTACCTAAGCAATAGGAAGCAGAAAGTTACAGTGAGGGGTGAGATCTCAGAATGGCGTGAGTTCACCAGTGGAATTCCACAGGGCTCTGTACTCGGACCTATCCTGTTTCTGATATACGTAAATGATCTCCCAGAGGGTATAGACTCATTCCTCTCAATGTTTGCTGACGACGCCAAAATTATGAGAAGGATTAAGATAGAGGAGGACAGTTTGAGGCTTCAAGAAGATCTGGACAAGCTGCAGAAATGGTCGATCAAATGGTTGTTAGAGTTTAACCCAAGCAAATGTAATGTAATGAAGATAGGGGTGGGAAGCAGGAGACCAGATACAAAGTATCATTTGGGAGATGAAATACTTCAAGAGTCAGAGAGAGAGAAAAAGACCTGGGGGTTGATGTTACTCCAGACCTGTCCCCATATACCAAGAGGATAACGTCAGCGGCATATGCCAGGTTGGCTAACATAAGAACGGCCTTTAGAAACTTGTGTAAGGAATCTTTCAGAACTTTGTATACCACATATGTCAGACCAATCCTGCAGTATGCGGCTCCAGCATGGAGTTCATATCTAGTATAGCATAAGACTAAACTGGAAGAGGTTCAAAGGTTCAAAGATCGGGTACTATTCTGGTTGCAACCAGACTAGTACCCGAACTGAGGGGTATGAGCTACGAGGAGAGACTACGGGAATTAAACCTCACGTCACTGGGAGACAGAAGAGTTAGAGGGGACATGATTACCACATACAAGACTCTCAGAGGAATTGATAGAGTAGATAAAGACAGACTATTTAACACAAGGGGCACACGCACTAGGGGACACAGGTGGAAATTGAGTGCCCAAATGAGCCATAGAGACGTTAGAAAGAATTTTTTTAGTGTCAAAGTAGTAGACATATGGAATGCATTAGGAAGTGATGTGGTGGAGGCTGACTCCAAACACAGCTTCAAATGTAGATATGATTGAGCTCAGTAGGCTCAGGAGCCTGTACATTAGTTGATTGGCAGTTGAGAGGCGGGACCACAGACCCAGAATTCAATCCCCGCAAGCACAACTAGGTAAGTACACACACACATACACACACACACACACACACACACACACACACACACACACACACACAGGGGGCCTCGTAGCCTGGTGGATTGCGCGCAGGACTCGTAATTCTGTGGCGCGGGTTCGATTCCCGCATGAGGCAGAAACAAATGGGCAAATCTTCTTTCACCCAAAGTGCCCCTGTTACCTAGCAGTAAATAGGTACCTGGGAGTTAGTCAGCTGTCACGGGCTGCTTCCTGGGGTGTGTGTGTGTGGTGTGGAAAAAAAAAAAAAAAGTAGTTAGTAAACAGTTGATTGACAGTTGAGAGGCGGGCCGAAAGAGCAAAGCTCAACCCCCGCAAAAACACAACTAGTAAACAGAACTAGTAAACACCTAGTAAACACCTAGTAAACACCTAGTAAACACCTAGTAAACACCTAGTAAACACAAACAAACAGGGGCCTCGTAGCCTGGTGGATAGCGCGCAGCACTCGTAATTCTGTGGCGCGGGTTCGATTCCCACACGAGGCAGAAACAAATGGGCAAAGTTTCTTTCACCCTAAGTGCCCCTGTTACCTAGCAGTAAATAGGTACCTGGGAGTTAGTCAGCTGTCACGGGCTGCTTCCTGGGGTGTGTGTGTGTGGTGTGGGGAAAAAAAAAGTAGTTAGTAAACAGTTGATTGACAGTTGAGAGGCGGGCCGAAAGAGCAAAGCTCAACCCCCGCAAAAACACAACTAGTAAACACAACTAGTAAACACACACACACGCACACACACACACACACACACACACAAACACACACACAAACACAAATGAGCAATAGAGACGTTAGGAAGAATTTTTTCAGTGTTTGGGTAGTAGACACATGAAATGCATTAGGAAGTGATGTGGTGGAGGCTGACTCCATACACAGCTTCAAGTGTAGATATGATAGAGCCCAGTAGTCTCAGGAACTTGTACACCAGTTGATTGACGGTTGAGAGGCGGGACCAAAGAGCCAGAGCTCAATCCCCGCAAGCACAAATAGATGAGTACAAATAGGTGAGTACACACTCACACACCAGACCAGATATCTGAGTGCCAGGAATGAATACGTCAGGGTGAGAAGAGAGGCAGAAGGGCAATATGAAAACGACACAGCAAGCAAGGCAAAGACTCAACCTAAATTGCTGCACCGCCACATTAGGAGAAAAACAACACTGAAGGAACAGGTAATTAAACTGAGGATAGGGACAGGCAGATTCACTACAAACGACAAGAAAGTGTGTGAGGAACTCGATAAGAAATTTCAGAAGGTCTTCACATTAGAGCAAGGAGAAGTTCCAGAGATAAGAGAAGAAATAGTTAACCAGACACCACTGGAGAAGTTTAGGAGCATCAGTGGAGATGTAAGGAAGCTTAGCTTGAGTTGGATGTGACAAAGGCTATCGGCCCAAATGGAATATCACCATGGATAGTAAATGAATGGTCTTCATGGTGTATAACAAATCACCTCCATCAGTTCAAGGTGAACTGCCAAACATTTGGAAGACGGCAAATGTAGTCTCGATATACAAGAAAGGGGGATAGACAGGTATGGAGGCACTGAACTACTGGCCAGTGTCCCTAACTTGCATACCATTGCATACCATGCAAGTTGATGGAGAAGATTGTGCGAAAAAAGGTAGTGAAACATCTGGAGAGAAGGAACTTTGTGACCCAACACCAACATGGGTTCAAGGATGGCAAGTCAGGCCTCACAGAATTAATTGAATTCTACGATCAGGCAACAAAAATCTGACAAGAAAGAGACAGGTGGGTAGACTGCATATTTTTGGATTGCCAGAAAGCCGTTGACACAGTACCACATAAAAGACTAGTGCAAGTGCTGGAGATGCAGGCAGGAGTGAAAGGGAAGGTACTCCACTGGATAAGGGAGTACCTAAGTAATAGAAGACAGCGAGTCATTGTGAGGGGTGAGGTCTCAGATTGGCGATGCGTCACCAGTGGAGTCCTGCAGGGATCGGTCCTTGGGCCTATACCGTTTCTGATATCTGTAAATGATCTCCCAGAGGGTATAGAATCGTTCCTCTCATTGTTTGCAGATGATGCAAAAATTATGAGGAGGATTAAGATGAAGGAAGATAGTATGAGGCTACAAGATGACATAGACAAACTAAATGAATGGTCCAACAAATAGCTACTAAAGTTCAACCCGAGTAAATGTAAGGTAATGAAACTAAGCGGAGTAAACAGGAGGCCAGACACTGGATCCCGAATGAGAGATGAAGTCCTTCATGAAACGAATAGAGAGAGAAAGATTTAAGAGTTGATATCACACCAAACCTATCTCCTGAAGCCCACATAAAAAGAATAACATTTGCGGCGTATGCAAGGCTGGCTAACATTAGAACTGCTTTAGGAACCTGTGGAAGGAATTATTCAGAACCGTTTATACCACATATGTAAGGACAATCCTGGAGTACGCGGCCCCAGCATGGAGCCCATACCTTGTCAAGTACAAGACGAAGCTGGAAAAAGTTTAGAGGTATGCCACTAAGCTAGTTCCAGAACTAAGAGGCATGAGTTCCGAGGAAAGCCTGTGTGAAATGCATCTCATGACACTAGAAGATAGAAGAGAAAGGGAAGACATGATCATTACCTACAAAATTCTTAGAGGAATTGACAGGGCAGATAAAGATTAACTGTTTAACACGGCTGGAAAGGAAACAAAGGGATACAGGTGGAAACTTAGTACCAAAATGAGCCACAGGGACGTTAGAAAGAACTTTTTCCGTGTCAGAGTAGTTAACAGGTGGAATGCATTAGGCAGTGATGTGGTGGAGGCTGACTCCATACACAGTTTTAAATGTAGATATGATAGAGCCCAGTAGGCTCAGGAATCTGTTCTCCAGTTCACTAACAGTTGAGAGGCGGGACCAAAGAGCCAGAGCTCAACCCCCGCCAGCACAACTCGGTGATTATAACTAGGTAAGTACACACACACTCAGGGGGCCACGTGTCTGAGTGGACAGCTGCGCCAGAGTGTAGTTAAGTTATGAGGATAGACTGAAGGAACTGGATCTCACAACCTTGGAGAACAAAAGAAATAGAGGAGATATGATAACAACATGCAAGATACTGAGGGGAAACTGACAAGGTGGACAAGGACAGCCTCTTTATGTTTACATAAAGGACACAAGTGGAAGCTGGAATCGCAAATGAGTCGAAGGAATGTAAGGAAATACACGTACCCTGTACGGGTGGTCAACAAGTGAGAGAAGTGAAACAAGGGAAACAACACTGAGAGAAGAAGCTGTGGAAGCCACCTCCATCAACAACTTTAAGAAAAGCTTTGACAAAGATAGTGATTGTTAGAACAGTAAAGCGTTGACACATCGGGTACACAGATCACCGTGATGTTCACGGTGATCTGTGAGGCAGGGCGCTGTGATGTTCACGGTGATCTGTGAGGCAGGGCGCTGTGTTCGTGGTGTTCTGTGAGGCTGGGCGCTGTGTTTGTGGTGTTCTGTGAGGCTGGGCGCTGTGTTCGTGGTGTTCTGTGAGGCTGGGCGCTGTGTTCGTGGTGTTCTGTGAGGCTGGGCGCTGTGTTCGTGGTGTTCTGTGAGGCTGGGCGCTGTGTTCGTGGTGTTCTGTGAGGCTGGGCGCTGTGTTCGTGGTGTTCTGTGAGGCTGGGCGCTGTGTTCGTGGTGTTCTGTGAGGCTGGGCGCTGTGTTCGTGGTGTTCTGTGAGGCTGGGCGCTGTGTTCGTGGTGTTCTGTGAGGCTGGGCGCTGTGTTCGTGGTGTTCTGTGAGGCTGGACGTTGTATTCGTGAAGTTCTGTGAGGCGGGGCGCTGTGTTCGTGATGTTCTGTGAGGCGGGGCGCTGTGTTCGTGATGTTCTATGAGGCGGGGCGCTGTGTTCGTGATGTTCTGTGAGGCTGGGCGCTGTGTTCGTGGTGTTCTGTGAGGCTGGGCGCTGTGTTAGTGGTGTTCTGTGAGGCGGGGCTTTGTATTCGTGGTGTTCTGTGAGGCGGGGCGCTGTGTTCGTGATGTTCTGTGAGGCGGGGCGCTGAGTTCGTGATGTTCTGTGAGGCGGGGCGCTGTGTTCGTGATGTTCTGTGAGGCGGGGCGATGTATTCGTGGTGTTCTTCGAGGCGGGATCCTGTGTTCACGGTGTTCTGTGAGGCGGGGCGCTGTGTTCATGGTGTTCTGTGAGGCGGGGCGCTGTGTTCTTGGTGTTCTGTGAGGCGGGACGCTGTGTTCACGGTGTTTTGTGAGGCGGGGCGGTGTGTTCACGGTGTTCTGTGAGGCGGGGCGCTGTGTTCGTGATGTTCTGTGAAGCGGAGCTTTGTATTCGTGGTGTTCTGTGAGGCGGGACGCTGTGTTTGTGGTGTTCTGTGAGGCGAACGCTGTGTTTGTGGTGTTCTGTGAGGCGAACGCTGTGTTTGTGGTGTTCTGTGAGGCGGGACGGTGTGTTCATGGTGTTCTGTGAGGATGGACGCTGTGTTCACGGTGTTCTGTGAGGCGGAGCGGTGTGTTCACGGTGTTCTGTGAGGCGGAGCGGTGTGTTCACGGTGTTCTGTGGGGCGGGTCGCTGTGTTCTTGGTGTTCTGTGAGGCGGGACGCTGTGTTTATGATGTTCTGTGAAGGGGCACTGTGATCCTTGTGTTCTGTGAAGCAGGGTAATGGGTTCCTGGTGTTCTGTGATGTTAGACAGAAGGTTCACAGCATTCTATGCTGCTTAGAATAGGGATCGTGGTGCTCGTTGGCGCCAGCGTCACAGTATACCAGCAATACCCAGCGTCACAGTATACCAGCAATACCCAGCGTCACAGTATACCAGCAATACCCAGCGTCACAGTATACCAGCAATACCCTGCGTCACAGTATACCAGCAATACCCAGCGTCACAGTATACCAGCAATACCCAGCGTCACAGTATACCAGCAATACCCAGCGTCATAGTATACCAGCAATACCCAGCGTCACAGTATACCAGCAATACCCAGCGTCACAGTATACCAGCAATACCCAGCGTCACAGTATATCAGCAATACCCAGCGTCACAGTATACCAGCAATACCCAGCGTCACAGTATACCAGCAATACCCAGCGTCACAGTATACCAGCAATACCCAGCGTCACAGTATACCAGCAATACCCAGCGTCACAGTATACCAGCAATACCCAGCGTCACAGTATACCAGCAATACCCAGCGTCACAGTATACCAGCAATACCCAGCGTCACAGTATACCAGCAATACCCAGCGTCACAGTATACCAGCAATACCCAGCGTCACAGTATACCAGCAATACCCAGATTCACAGTATACCAGCAATACCCAGCGTCACAGTATACCAGCAATACCCAGCGTCACAGTATACCAGCAATACCCAGCGTCACAGTATACCAGCAATACCCAGCGTCACAGTATACCAGCAATACCCAGCGTCACAGTATACCAGCAATACCCAGCGTCACAGTATACCAGCAATACCCAGCGACACAGTATACCAGCAATACCCAGCGTCGCAGTATACCAGCAATACCCAGCGTCACAGTATACCAGCAATACCCAGCATCACAGTATACCAGCAATACCCAGCGTCGCAGTATACCAGCAATACCCAGCGTCACAGTATACCAGCAATACCCAGCGTCACAGTATACCAGCAATACCCAGCGTCACAGTATACCAGCAATACCCAGCGTCACAGTATACCAGCAATACCCAGCGTCACAGTATACCAGCAATACCCAGCGTCACAGTATACCAGCAATACCCAGCGTCACAGTATACCAGCAATACCCAGCGTCACAGTATACCAGCAATACCCAGCGTCACAGTATACCAGCAATACCCAGCGTCACAGTATACCAGCAATACCCAGCGTCACAGTATACCAGCAATACCCAGCGTCACAGTATACCAGCAATACCCAGCGTCCCAGTATACCAGCAATACCCAGCGTCACAGTATACCAGCAATACCCAGCGTCACAGTATACCAGCAATACCCAGCGTCACAGTATACCAGCAATACCCAGCGTCACAGTATACCAGCAATACCCAGCGTCACAGTATACCAGCAATACCCAGATTCACAGTATACCAGCAATACCCAGCGTCACAGTATACCAGCAATACCCAGCGTCACAGTATACCAGCAATACCCAGCGTCACAGTATACCAGCAATACCCAGCGTCACAGTATACCAGCAATACCCAGCGTCACAGTATACCAGCAATACCCAGCGTCACAGTATACCAGCAATACCCAGCGTCACAGTATACCAGCAACACCCAACGTCACAGTATACCAGCAATACCCAGCGTCACAGTATACCAGCAATACCCAGATTCACAGTATACCAGCAATACCCAGCGTCACAGTATACCAGCATTACCCAGCGTCACAGTATACCAGCAATACCCAGCGTCACAGTATACCAGCAACACCCAACGTCACAGTATACCAGCAATACCCAGCGTCACAGTATACCAGCAATACCCAGATTCACAGTATACCAGCAATACCCAGCGTCACAGTATACCAGCAATACCCTGCGTCACAGTATACCAGCAATACCCAGCGTCACAGTATACCAGCAATACCCAGCGTCACAGTATACCAGCAATACCCAGCGTCACAGTATACCAGCAATACCCAGCGTCACAGTATACCAGCAATACCCAGCGTCACAGTATACCAGCAATACCCAGCGTCACAGTATACCAGCAATACCCAGCGTCACAGTATACCAGCAATACCCAGCGTCACAGTATACCAGCAATACCCAGATTCACAGTATACCAGCAATACCCAGCGTCACAGTATACCAGCAATACCCAGCGTCACAGTATACCAGCAATACCCAGCGTCACAGTATACCAGCAATACCCAGCGTCACAGTATACCAGCAATACCCAGCGTCACAGTATACCAGCAATACCCAGCGTCACAGTATACCAGCAATACCCAGCGTCACAGTATACCAGCAACACCCAACGTCACAGTATACCAGCAATACCCAGCGTCACAGTATACCAGCAATACCCAGATTCACAGTATACCAGCAATACCCAGCGTCACAGTATACCAGCAATACCCAGCGTCACAGTATACCAGCAATACCCAGCGTCACAGTATACCAGCAACACCCAACGTCACAGTATACCAGCAATACCCAGCGTCACAGTATACCAGCAATACCCAGATTCACAGTATACCAGCAATACCCAGCGTCACAGTATACCAGCAATACCCTGCGTCACAGTATACCAGCAATACCCAGCGTCACAGTATACCAGCAATACCCAGCGTCACAGTATACCAGCAATACCCAGCGTCACAGTATACCAGCAATACCCAGCGTCACAGTATACCAGCAATACCCAGCGTCACAGTATACACGCAATACCCAGCGTCACAGTATACCAGCAATACCCAGCGTCACAGTATACCAGCAATACCCAGCGTCACAGGAGCATTTTGTGACGTTGTGTATTGATGGTATTCCGTGGCGTCGAGGAGAAGATTCGTAGTATTCTGTGAAGCTGAGTGTTGTGTTGATGATGTTCTGTGACGCTTTAGTGACCGCTCTCTGTGGCCACATGTCGGGTGTTGTGTGACGCCGGGTAGATGCTCCACGGCCCCGGTGACGCCCGGGGAACCTCTCTACTCCAACTAACGGTCATGGGAACTACGAACACTTTTGGCTAACGAAGCCATCTGCTACAAATCATTGCGGAAAGCGTACATCGAAACTTAATATTAAGGCTTGATTATTTACATAGTATTTAGTGACAGTGTCAGACCACGAAGGAAGAATTGACAGGAATTTCCTTAAGTACTTTCGTATTTAATAAGACATCTTCAGAAGGATCACCCTTCTGAAGATGTATTATTAAATACGAAAGTACTTGAGGAAATTCCTGTTTAAACTCTTCCTTCGTGGTCTGACACTGTCACATTTCTCATCACGTGTTAATTATCATGATTTAAACACATAATATTGAGTGT
Source organism: Procambarus clarkii (assembly GCF_040958095.1). Classification (NCBI taxonomy): domain Eukaryota; kingdom Metazoa; phylum Arthropoda; class Malacostraca; order Decapoda; family Cambaridae; genus Procambarus; species Procambarus clarkii. Next base: position 10,086,061 of record NC_091165.1, read on the forward strand.
ATATAAACTTTCGCATTTGAACAAATAAATTTTACCCAACGAATATGCAACGAATGAAAGATTTATTGATTATCATGGTGGACATTGACGAGGGTAACAGACACAATGCGAGACTCAGCTGGCGAGACAACATATTGCAGCTCGTACTTTAAGAACATTATAACCACCCAAACACTCGGCCTCTGCAATGCGGCTCGCTAGGGCCCAGGCGGAGAGTACAGCCGGCGACCCACCGTCTGCAGCAGCTGGAGGGGAGGAGGAAGAATGTGGGGAAAATGGATAAGGAGGAACGCACACCGCGGAGTGGGGCAAAATGGGGATAGGAAAAAGGGAAAGAGAGCGGGGAAGAGAGACAGACAGAAACATTGGTGGGGAGTGAGGATGCTGGACTTCGTTGTGATATGGAGAGTGTGAGCAGGAAGGAGTTGGAGAAACAGGGAGGGGGAGAAACAGTAAGGAAATATATAGAGAGAAAAGAGGAATATAAATACACATAAAGTGATGTAAAAAAAAAATATGTTGAGGAAAGAGTAACAAACAATAGTACAAGTTGAATAACTAAACTATAAATTGGGTAATTTGGGAGACGAGGAAAAAGAATGTTATTGCCAACGAAGATTTTAGGAGAACCAGGAGGTGGGAGGCACTTAGGAGAACCAGAGGGTGGGAGGCACTTAGGAGTACCAGGGGGCGGGAGGCACTTAGGAGTACCAGGGGGCGAAAGGCACTTAGGAGTACCAGGGGGCGGGAGGCACTTAGGAGAACCAGAGGGGCGGGAGGCACTTAGGAGAACCAGAGGGTGGGAGGCACTTAGGAGAACCAGGGGGCGGGAGGCACTTAGGAGTACCAGGGGGCGGGAGGCACTTAGGAGAACCAGGGGGCGGGAGGCACTTAGGAGAACCAGGGGGCGGGAGGCACTTAGGAGAACCAGGGGGCGGGAGGCACTTAGGAGAACCAGGGGCCGGGAGGCACTTAGGAGAACCAGGGGGCGGGAGGCACTTAGGAGAACCAGAGGGCGGGAGGCACTTAGGAGAACCAGAGGGGCGGGAGGCACTTAAGAGAACCAGGGGGCGGGAGGCACTTAGGAGTGCCAGGGGGCGGGAGGCACTTAGGAGAACCAGAGGGTGGGAGGCACTTAGGAGAACCAGAGGGTGGGAGGCACTTAGGAGAACCAGGGGGCGGGAGGCACTTAGGAGTACCAGAGGGTGGGAGGCACTTAGGAGAACCAGAGGGTGGGAGGCACTTAGGAGAACCAGAGGGTGGGAGGCACTTAGGAGAACCAAGGGGTGGGAGGCACTTAGGAGAACCAAGGGGTGGGAGGCACTTAGGAGAACCAGAGGGTGGGAGGCACTTAGGAGAACCAGAGGGTGGGAGGCACTTAGGAGAACCAGAGGGTGGGGGGGGTCCTAAGTGTCTGGAAGCACCTCCGCTTCGAGACACTTACAGAAACTTCCATAGGCAGCGCTGGCCTTGGTGATCCTGTTGTTAACTTCTGCGTCTATGTTCACCGCTCTTGAGAGTATCGTTCCAAGATAGGTGAAGTTGTCGACTGCCTGGAGGTTCTGCCCCTTGACCATGATGGGTGGTTCCCTTTAGGGTATTCCGAGTGCGGGTTGGTACATGACTTCGGTCTTTTTGATGCTGATAATGAGGCCGAAGTAGTCCCAAGCCTGTGAGAAGCAGTGTCCATTTCGTGCTGCATCATTTGCTTTGTGCTGGCGTTGAGGGCACAGTCATCAGTGAATTAGAAGTCTCTTATGATAGTTTTCTTCACCTTTGTAATAGCCTGCGGTGCCTGAGGTTGAACAGTCAACCGTCATTCCTATCTGATGGGTATTCACTTCTGGCAATCACGAAAAGCATCAGTGATCATGACTGAGAATGCTATGCTGAAGATTGCTGGGGTGAGAATGCAGCCCTGCTTCACACCGTTCGTCACCGGGATGAACTTGACTCGTCTCTATCGTCCAGTACCTTCGCCATCATGCCACCATGGAACTTCTGGACAATCGTGGTGAATATGCCGAGACACCCACACTTCTCACTTATCATCCACAATCCATGTCTGCTGACCGTATTGAAGGACTTGGTCAGGTAGACGAAGGTCAGGAAGAGGTCGCTATGCTGCTCCTGGCCTTTTTCTTGGAGCTGGCGTGTGGCAGATATAATATCGACAGTTCCGCGTTGTGCGCGGAAGCCGCATTGGTTTTCTGGGAGGAGACCCTACTCAGGGTGTTGAAGGAGATGATTGAGCAGGATACGACCCAGGATTTTCTCGGCAATGGACAGAAGTGAAATACCTCGGTGATTATCGCAAGCCTGGCAGTTGCCTTCCTTCTTGTAGATGTGAACTATGCTGGCATTTTGTAACTGTTGTGCGATCTTCCCTTCATTCTGCGTGGACTTAAAGAGCTTCTTCCTATCATTGTGAAGCAGAATTCACCAAGCGTTGGATTGTTCACCCACCAATAGGGAACGTGAGCTGGGATTAGACCGTCGTGAGACAGGTTAGTTTTACCCTACGTAAAACTACGTCAGTTTATGGATCATGAGTAGGAGTCTTGTCTTGTGAACTTCAGTACGGATTGCATCTGATCTTGGATGTTTGCTATAGGAAAGCTGCTTGATTTCCTACCTGACTTCTTCTGTGAGAGGTTTATCAAGATCCTGATTGATCTCCACTTGAGGTAGGCGAGCAATGGCCTCGTCGTTGATGCGGCAGCACTGTTGATCGGAGGACCTGATTAAAGTATTCAACTCATCTGTCCAAGATCTGCTGCTTCTCTGTCAGCAGTTGAATTCCATCTGTATTGAGGAAGGATGCAGAGCCAGAGAAATGTGGTCGATATAAAGCTTTCAGACCGTCAGAGAAACGCTCGCTAGGTGCCGCGACTGTCTGAGTCACCTTCGATTTCGTCGACTTTCTTGCTATACCATGCTTTCTGTATCACACAGTTTCCTTCGTACTTTTCTTCGGGCACTGCCAAAGGCATCTTTCATCGCTTGTGATGTAGGGTCATTCTGGTGTGTTCGGAACAGTTTGTCTTTTTGAAAGCAGTACCTGTATCGCTTTATCGTTTTCGGTGAACCAGTCCTGGTTTCTCCGGGTTGCTGGTTCGACGTGCTCAAGAGCAGTAGAGGTGCTCAAGACTGTATCTTTGAAGGCTGCCCACCTCACCTCGATGCTGTCCTGATCTTTTTGGGGTGCGTCTAGCATCCTGCCTTGTAGGCCATTGGCGAATTCTTCAGGAACTTTGCTGCTCTTCAACTTGGAGACATTGAGTCTCTTTACAGTCTTCTGATCTTAGGCTCTTGTCGTGGGCAGGATGCGAAGTTTGCATTTGGACACAAGTGGACACAAGTTTGCACTTGGACACAATGAGGCGATGGTCAGTCCAGCAGTCAGCACAGGACATGGCCTTAGTCACTCTCACGTCCTGCCTGTATTTCTTCCTGGTGATGATATAATCAATCAGATGCTAATCCCAAGAGCCTGGGTACATCCATGATGTCTTGCTGCAAGTGGGAAGGCGAAACTGTACTCACCAAGTTCAATGCAATATGACATTTACACATGAAATATGCCATTTACATGCAAAATATGCCATCTATACACAAAATATGATATTTAAACACAAAATATGATATTTACACACAAAATATGTCATTTGCACACAAATATGACATATTCACAGAGTAAGGCTGCATATATAACAAGTTGCATATATGCTTGTACAAATCAAAATGCACTTTCACACAAAAATACCAAATTACTTTAACACCTCTATCACAAAATGCCTGCACACTGTCTCAAAAACAATTACTTTCACACTTGCACAGGAAAACTTTTTATAAGTAACAACACAGAATTTGCACAAAATACAATTGCACTAGTTACACTACTGCAGTTAAGCCAACTTGAATAAATACATTATTAGCACACATTCAATATTTTCATAAATGTTACACATCTTTCACAATTAACACAAACAGAACTATAAACGTTCACAATTAATACATATCTTCCACAAATGATACACAACTGGCACAAATGCTAACACAAAGCTTGCAAAATGCAAACAATACACAATTTACTCAAATATAATCACACACAACTTAATCATACACAAATTATAATCACAACACACTCAATACACGTTTTGTACAGACATTTACCTACATATCTCTATAAATCAATTATAATATGTTGAAGTTTACCAATATAACTCTGAAATATAATTGCACAGATATGTATGTGGACATATGCCTTCACTGTATTTTAGGCTCATAATCCTTATAAACACTCATATTTCTACAACATAATTTATGTTAGGCTGCTGTATAACTCAATCACCAGCATTTTCCGACACATTCAGTGCATATCCATTGTTTTTGAAAACCTTATTAATACCCTCTTTTGTTGCATTCACTTCAGTTATATCACCCATATATATTAAGACAAAACATCCAACAGTCTTGTTGGATTTAGACTTAGTTATGTTAGGTTAGGACAGGTTGGGTTATGCTATGTCAGTAAATCTGACGAAATTTAAGCAAAATGCTATTTTCCACCAAAATTTAACCAACCAAAAGACTATTTAAACCAATCCTAACCTATAATGCCCAACCCAAACCAATAATTTCCTATTTCAACATAAGGCAGTCCATCCTTTCATATTTTAATCTAACAGAAGCAAACTTTCTGCAAATTTACCAAATATTTTTCTTATCCCTTCCAAATTTAATTAATAGATGATAAATGTATTTGAATTTGAGCAAATTTACTATATCCAACAAAATGCATCCCATCAGAACCTAATTTTAACGAAATCTAGCAAAATTTATATTGTCTTATCCAAATTAGTCCAAATTTAACTTAACAAAAACTAAACTAAGTAAATTTATGCACACATATCTTCACACATAACCGTACCTAACCGTTGCCCATCGATTACAAGAAGTAACTATAACTCAAACCCAAATTGGGTAATTTATAGTATTCTCATTTATACAAAATCAATGTATTAAATTTATTATATTTATTATTATAAATATATTAATTTATTTTAGTGCTCTGATAGTCTCATTATTTCCAACTTTTAGTCCTCACATATCATCTCCAGTTCTCAAAACTATTTCACAGTCTTTGGTCCATCTAGCTATTTCCAATGTCCAGAATGTTTTTCTAGCATCAATCCAATCAAACCCAAACCAACGCAACTGTTAAGGCCACTATGGGCCAGTAACTGGGTTCTTTATGTTGTAACCTTTTTCTGTATCCGACCCCAAGTCGGTAGTAAGCTTTCAAGAACTGGCTGTATAGTGCAATAAAGAATAAGGAGAGGGGGATAAACAATACACAATTCCCTTCACCAATATATTCACCTTCACCATTAAATATATATATATAAATAGAATATAACTACACTTATGTACAACAGTGTCTCGTTCACACAGGACACAAATGCATTAGCAGTGTTCGTCAACTCCAGTGTTTTCACCAACACAGCACCCTGTCCACTCGTACTGGACAACACTGGCGAGTTCACCTTTTATATGGTCTAGTCCACTCACACAGTATCACGATGAACCTACACTCCACCTTCGATCTCCAGCTACGCACTTGCAGAGGGCTTCAGCAACACACTGACAGGAGTCCCAAACAAACTCATATAGGGGGTAGCTAACCCCCTGGCAGAAGTCTCTAGCAGATTGCTAGCAGCACTTCATGTTAGGCATATTACCATAACCCTTAATAGCCAATCCCTGGGTATGCCGATCTTCACCAACACTGTACATACAAGCAGCTAACACACTGCTTAGATCGACGGCGGCTACTTAGTCTTCTTGCAGGACGAAGCTAAGGGTTCATGGACTGCCAAGGTAAACAGCTCACCTCAGTACAACCGCTTCCGTATGTCACCTCTAGGGACATAAAAACGTCATTAATTAGGTGGACAGGCAGGGGAGACATCTCCTGTCCACGAGGCTAACCATACCCCGTGCTTCTTGCCCCGCTCCTGTGCCAGGTAAGTTATGGGCTCACCATATCCCGTGCTACTTGGAACTTGTTCCGAGTAGCTGAATCTATAACAAAAACAACAACAGGTGGACAGGACACTGGGGAAACCATGAGGTAACACTCGTTCACCGGGGAGTAGACATTATGCTCGTAGCACAACCTAGATGGCGCTGATCGTGACACACCACCCACCAGAGGTCATCTACATCGACCTCTCTTTCTAACTAGGGCATTAATCCAGTGCCATTATCGCTGCCACGCCCCCACCAACAGATGGCGTTGGTCATGTAACGTCCAATACCAGGGAAACTGGAGTGCTGACCCATAGATGACGCTGAAATTGCCACTCCATACTCCAACGATGGTGTCGATACCATAACAGTAACTTAACGTATCCTAACCTAACCTAACTCAACCTTACCTAACTTAACCTAACCTAACTGAACCCAACCAAAGATAGATTATATCTTTTTGCCCCATCCCATCTAAATTTAGTCCAATTTAGGTAAAATCTAACAAAGTTTACTCTAATTATATCAACTCAAGGCTGAATTCAATTAATGTAACTGATAATATCACACCCAAAGCTGAATTGATCTGTTAGAGCAGTTAACATATAGATATTACCAACATCCAATGTACACTGGGTTACTGCTCATTTTTGCAAATATATTTTTAGAAATGTGAACTTACTGGTCATGTTCCTCATATTATCACCACTTGACCACCTCGGACCTAACATTTATTAGGACACATTTTTATGAAAGTGTTAATTTTGAATATAAACCTAACTGACCTGTGCCTAACCAACATGGATCTATGTTGAATACTGCAACTTCATTGTTAAGAAAAGGTTGATTTTTGGTATAAATCTAACTGACCTGCACTTTACCTACTTGGATCTACTTGGATTCAACTGTATTGCTTGGAAAGTGTTCTTTTTTGCACATCATCTCAACAACCCCGAACCTAACCTGATTTGACCTAACGTCAAATGTAACATATTCTTAGGAAAGTGTTTGTTTTTGCATCAACCCACCACCCAGGACCTAACCTTTTGTTGCATTATATTTGAATGGATTTTTTCTTGAGGGGGGAGGGGGGCATCAACGCAATCCCCCTGGGACCTAACCTCTGATACCAGGATCTTGGTTCAATATTTCATCATATTCTTAGCAATGTTTGTCATTTGGACATTGACCTTACATCAATACAACCAACTAGTCCTAACCTCTATTACCTGGGGTTAATAGATATGTGTTTTTGGGCATTTTCACTACATCAATTCAACCTAACCAACTGTGACAATGTTAACACCATCTGTTGACCGCACCTGCCGCCATTTTCTGTTCCCCGGTGGTAGGCTGTGATCATACTGACACCTGTGTCGTTTTCTTTTTACTATACAATTTTATTTCCCCAGAAGTGATGTGGGGAATACCTTGGACGGCAAGAGGTAGTCCACCAGGAGTGGCCAGCAAGGGCAGTCCTGAACACAAGACTTGTTTCGATGGGAACTCATAGGCCCGGGTCGTTCGAAACAATGGGTCTGTGGTAGCCAGCAAGCTACTGGTGCTTCGAACGACGTATCCGGGGATAGCCCGTTTGTGTTAATTGATAGAATTAGTGTCCGTCTGTCCTCTAAGTTAAGGCTTGTTAGATGTGAAGCCCTGTAGCGAGTTAATCTTATACTCGCTCCATTATCTCATTATCTTAATAGCATAATTAATTACAGAAGCTACAATCCTTCCCCCAATTACAGGTAATACTCTCCTCACCTTGTTGGAGGAAGCTGAGGTGTAATCACCATATAAGCAACGATTTGATGAATAGAAGACAGTTCAATTTCCACAGTCAACAATGTAGCACTCGGCGTGTACAGTCCTAATCGACCCAAGACGCTACTGCTTCGACACAGAGCAGACAGCAGACTACGACCTCACTGAGCCGCCACGCTCTCGCTCCCAGAGTTCAGACACTCACAATTCTCAATCGAGCCGCCACGCTCTCCCACATAGAGCTCCACGACTCCGGCCTCACTCAGCTCTCTGCTCTGCTCCAGGCTTCGTCTCAACGTCTACGACACTGTTGTATCCAGGACTATTAAATAAATATGAAACTCACTAAACACTGTGTATCTAATCAACCCAACAACGTAACATAAACGTACGTTACAGCCTTTAGTGGAAGCCAGCCAGCGTGTTGCTGGAGTGTCGCGGTAGTGTTTAAACACTGTGATGATACTGTGGAGGACTAGCCCGTAAATTCTTGAGGAAGTTGGACTCGTCGGCGTGAGTACCTCAGAAAAAAAGGCTCAGGGAAGAAACCTTAAGTGTTGTACGATGGAAGAATCACAGTGATAGAAGATTGCAGAAGTTTTTTGTAGTGTCCTGTGTGAACGTGACACATACGGTGTTATCTGTGCTCTATATACGTATTGGTGAATATAATTAATTATACATAAGACTAAGGTATACATGGTGATGGTTTTGTTTAGTGTTGTTTACCCCCCCCCCCCCCCACCCCGCCCAATCACATTGGATTGTCAATTACTGATCAGTTTTTAACAACTTAACCCTGACTTGGGATCAGATCTGGTACAAAAAGGCACTAAGGCCCTCCATAGAAAGTTTGTTAAAAAGAACCCAGTTACTGGCTAAGTGAAGCTGTAACACCAACCCTAACCTAACCTCATATACCTGGATCCGAGCTCCATTTTACATATTCTTAGGGAAGTATTATTATTCTCTATATCCATACCATTAACATAACCAAATTTTCCTTAACCCAACCCATAACTGAGTTTATTTCTCCCCCACTGAATCTCGAATTTATAATAGTTTTTAAGATAAGAGTGTATTATCACATATTACCCTAATTTATTCATTTTATTAAATGTACCTAATGTATGTCATATTATATTTATTTATCCCTAATGTACCGTAATTTATGTTATATACTAATTTATCCATAATGTACCATAATTTATGTCATATTATCTTACTTTATCTCTAATTTACCATAATTTAGGATAATATGACATAAATTAGCATAAATTATGGATAAATTAGGGTAATACTACTCAAGATGGAAACAAAATGGCAGTGGGAGTATGCCTCAGGGCTGACACATCAGCAGCAATGGAAGTTGCAGATCTGCATAATATGATTAATGTGGCATCAGACACCTAAACCCTAATAATGGGCGACTTTAATAATGCAACAAAAATTTGATAAATCTGACATCACAAACAGGAGAGCAATTTTTAGACCTGGTACAGGACGCCTTGCCCATACAGCATGTGGTAGAGCCCACTCGTGGTTGTAGCATTCTAGATCTTGTGCTAACATCAACTGAGGTGGGGAAGAAGGTGGGAAGGAGACTGATCAGATTCAGGTGGGGAAAAAGCTACCCCTTCATGTGATCACCATATTTTAAGATGGACTACAAATATAAAAACCTGCATAAAGGTAAATGATAATGAATTTCTAGATTACCAATGAAGGGCCTATCAAGGAATGAGAGAGGAACTGCAAAACATTTCCTGGAGAGAGCTGATAGGCGAACATGGCATGAAAGAATCAAGGCAAAATTTCAAGAGGGTCATCACAGAACTCGTACAAAATTATGTTCCAAAAAGGAGAAAGAACAGAAAAGAAAAAAGACGGATGACATGGGTTATAAAATAAGAATTTTATGGTCATATGCGTTCTTGGTCATAACCGTGCAGAACCTCTGGAGAACTTATAAGTCCACGATGAACATCAATGATTATGAGATATACAAAAGGGCACTAAACTCGGCAACCTAGAAAATCAGATCAGCCAAAAGAAACTACGAAAGAAAACTTGCCTAAAACATAAGAAAGATCCAAAATCGTTCTATGTCTATATAAGTAGAACCAAAACAAACGACTGTAGGACTCTTAATAGATTAGATTAACCAAGTTATAATGGACGACAAGAGGGCAAAACGTTCTAAATAAATATTGTACATCAGTGATCACACTAGAATAGTTAGATGACATACCATTACCCACACAAATGTATACAGGAGGTGAAGAGAATGAATTTAGGGATATTCCCATAACATGCGACATAATCAGGAAGAACATTGACAAACTAAAAGACTCAAAAGCTTCAGGTGTAGATGGAATTTAATCCAGACTTATAAAGGAACTGGCAGCTCCTTTATAAATGCCTACCGCTGAGATTACTTTTCACAATGTCTTTGGACCAGGGGTAGTCTCCCACGAATGGAAATATGCAAATGTCACGCCGATTTTCAAAAAGGCAGAAAGAGCTTAGCAGAAAACAACGAGCCGATCAGCTTTACATCACACATATGCAAGCTCATGGAGAGAATTCTCAGGGAGGGAATCACTCACCATATTTCAAGGAACAATTTTGTACATTCGACATAACATGGGTTTGTTAAAAATAGATCTTGCGTTATAAACCTACTCACATTTTTGGAAACGGTAACCAGCTACTCAGACAAAGGCCTTCCGGTGGATGTAGTACACATGGATTTTGCTAAAGCCTTTAATAAGTTACCACATGAAAGACTGGCAAGGAAATTGCAGGCCCATGGCATTGATGGTCAAATATTAGAATGGATAAAACAATGTTCGAAAGAAAAAACAAAGGGTCGTGCTAAATGCGAAAGAATTTGAATGGAGAAATGTGGTAAGTGGGGTGGGATCCCCTTGATGAGAGGAACACCCCAGCCTCATCAACGCAGTGCGCTATGAACAGAGGTAAACTATTCCACGTAGAAACGCATAGTGCTGTCGATGAGTATTATGGCGCAACTGATCCTGATGATGAACGTAGTGACACTGAGGGTGAGAACTTTAATGGTGATGACGATCAAGATGTTGATACCGGGTCTAATAGACTCTGTTTGAAGGAATACAGTAGTGGAAATGTTGAAAGTGATTGTGGTAAAGAACAAAGTGAAACCAGTGACGCTTGTAGTGATAGTGACGAAGTTCAACTGGACGTGGATGCCCGCCTCGGGCCGCGCACGCCACATCCCAGATGGTTCCGCCGTGACACATTTAAAGAAATGGTGACAGGTGATGTGCTGACTGAAGAGGAAAAAGAAGCCGTAATAAAACACTACAACCAGTATGTAGACATACTTGCTTTCCTGAAACTGCAGACTGATAAAGTACAAAAGAACAATGGCGGCCTCTGAATCTCATAAAAACAAGTACAGTGTCATACCCACATTTTGCTTCCAGTAGATGAACGACATATGAGATTCAGAAACAAGTAGTGTATTGTGAGGACTAATAATAAACAGAAGCTCCCCTATGACTCCCTATGACTCTGTAATATCCCCATTGGCCAAACTATTATGTATTAACGACAAGACCTACCATTAATGTATGATGACTTACTGTAAATATGTAGCTCTTGTAATAGCACTTTCTCTGTAACTAGCTGACATTGTATCTATAAGGTGTGAAGGATTGAAGAAATTGTTTATGTAATAATCTAAGATGAGGTCTGATAAAGACCTTTTGTGCCCTCTGTAATGCTTTTGCGCTACCGCTCACAGGATGAGTATGGGGTGCACAATAAACTAGCCGCCTTCGGCGGCAACAATCAAATCATCAAGGCAAGACTGGCATATGCTCATTAATATCGACAATGCAAGACCTTGCATGTAGGGCATAACAACCCATGCCACAACATCCAAATCAATTATCATTCCATTACAGCAGATTGAAGAAGAAAAGGACCTGGGAGTCAAAATCCACAACTCACTAAAAGTTGCACAACAGGTTGGAGCAGCAGTCAGAAAAGCTAACCAAACCCTCGGAATAATCAAGCGTACCTTTGAAATTTAAGGAAAAGAAGGTAATGATTCAATTGGATAAATCTCTGGTGCGCCTCCAATTTGGATTACTTTATCCAAGCACAGAGACCTCACTTTCAGAAGAGCATAGCTGCGCTGGAAAAAGTACAACATTGGGCAACAAAAGTCATTCCAGAACCACGTCATTTCTCGTATCAGGAACGGTTGAGGGCCACAGGCCTAACAACAACACGGTAAACCAAGCCTAACAGAGCGCGAATCTCATTGAAACTTTTGAAATACTGAACAAGTTGGAGGATATTGATTATGACACTTTCTTCCAAAGGTCAGAGTTAACACAAACAAGGTGCAACGATTTCAAGCTCAACAAGCCTCAATGTAGGAATGAGACCTAGAGATGATTTTCACCCACAGGGTTATAAAACCACGAATAGCCTACACGCCGAAGCCGCAAACGCCAAAATTCTGTTTGGTTTTAAAATCTACTTGGAAAAGATCATCAAGTCAAACGGGGAGATCTTCGATAAGCTGCTGGTTTCCTGTCCTCGTCGAGACCACTAGTGTTAGTGGTACTCAGGTAAATCAGGCAAATTAGCCAAATAAATAACATAAATTAGGTTAAACTAAGGATTAAGATAATGATATAATAAGAGTAAATTAGTGTTCCGGTATCGACACCTTCATTGGAGTATGGGGTGGCGATTTCGGCTCCATCTATGTGTCGGCACCTCGGTTTCACTGATATTAGACGCTACGTGGACAACGCCATCTATTGGTGGTGGCATGGCAGCAACAAATGACTCTTGTTTCCTGCCCCAGTTACCAAGAGAGGTCGACGTGGATGACCTCTGGTGGTTGGCGTGGCACGATCAGCGCCATCTAGGTTGTGCTACGAGCATAATGTCAATCCCCGCTGAATGAGTGTTACCTCATAGTTTCCCCAGTGTACCTTCCATCTAATTGATGACATTTTTGTGCAAAGAAGTGACGTGTGGAGGTGATTGTACTGAGGAAAGCAGTTTACCTTGGGCAGTGCATGTACTCTCAGCTTGGTCCTGGAAGAAGACGAAGTAAGCCGCCATCGATCTGGGCAGTGTGTTAGCTGCTAAATTACACAGTGTTGGTAGAGACCAGCGTACCCGGGATTGGCTGAGGAGAGTAACGGACGACAGTGAGATGTCTATCACAAAGTGCTGCTAGCAGGTTGCTAGAGGCTTCTGCCAGGTGTTAGCTACCCCTGTATATGGTTGTTTGTGACCCCGATCAGCGTGTTGCTGAAGTCCTCTGCCAGTGAGTTGTTGATGAGGAAAAATGGGGTGTAGGCACCTCGTGGTACTGTGTCGGTGGACTGGCCCACGTAAAAGGTGAATTCACCAGTGTTTGTCAGTACACGTGCACAAGGTACTGAACAGTGGAAATACTGGAGTTGGTGAATACTGCCAACGTAGTAGTGTCCTGCGTGAAAGTGACACTAATGTGTATATATGTAGTTATAATCTATTTAATCTAATATATATTTTTAATGGTGAAAGTGTAAATATATTGAAGGGAATAGTGTATTGTTTATCCCCCTTATTATTTATTGCACTATACAGCCAGTTTTTGAAAGCATACTACCGACTTGGGGTCGGATACTATAAAAGAGGTTATAACATAAAGAACCCGGTTACTGGTCCTAAATGACCGTAACAATTAGGATAATATGTGATAAGTTCTACGAGTTCTCCCATCCCACCAACAAGTGCCAACATCCCACCCAGAAGTGCAGCATTTGCGCCAAGGACCACCATTATTCAATTTGCAAGCCAGAAACTCGATGCTGTCTGCTCTGCAAAGGCGATGTCTCCGCAATTTCGCACCTCTGGCCTCGTAAACAAGAAATCATCAAGACATAGGCTGAATCAAAACGAGCAGGACTTTCCACCGTCGCCGGGTCCTCCAGCTCCTCGGCTCCCATCACCCAACCAGAAGTCTTCCCAGTCCTACCAAACAGGGGCTCCACCCACCAGGCAACACGATCTTCCCATTGGGAAACCAAGGACCAACCAACAACCTCTCGCCTCACCAGAGGGCATTATTTCTGGTCTTATTCGACTAGCAGAGAGGCTCACCGGACCAGATACTCTACGGTTCGCCGCTTAACTCAACACACTGCACCTCGGCAATGGCATGGACCCCATCATCGCCCCCGAAGCCAGTCTCGCTGTCTTCCCTACTACCACGGGGACTACAACTAGGACAACTATAAGAACGATCTCAAGTCAGACTCCAGCATCTTCTAACATCCCAAAAAACAAAAATTTCCTCGCGAATATAATGCAACAACGGGTTCTTCGTTTTACCCCTGGACGGAGGGGTCATTTGACATTAGGTCAACACAGGTTAGGTTCAGGGTGATGAGATGATGTGCAAAAACAAACACTTTCCTAGCATTACAGTTGAAATATTGAACATAGATCCAAGTAGGTTAGGTACAGGTCATTTTGATTTATTCCCAAAATCAACCATTTCTTAACAATGAAGTTGCAATATTCAACAAAGATCCATGTAGGTTAGGCACAGGTCGTCAGATTTATATCCAAAATTAACACTTTAATAAGAATGTGTCGTATTAAAGGTTAGGTCCGAGGTGGTCAAGTGGTGGTAATATGAGGAACATGCCCAGTAAGTTCACATTTCTTAAAATATATTTGCAGAAATGAGCTGAAACCCAGTGTAGATTGGATGTTGGTAATAGCAATATGTTAACAGCTCTTACAGTTAAATTTAACTTTGGGTGTGATATGATTAGTTACATTTAGTTGAATTCAGCTGTGGGTTGGTAACATTAGAGTAAATGTTGTTGGATTTGACCTAAATTGAAGTAAATTTAGATGGGATGGGATAAAATTTAGGAAACTTTAGCTTTAGTGGCGTTGGGTTAAGCTAGGTTAGGTTAGGTTAGGTTAGTTCATGTCATGTCAGGTTAGGTTAGATATGGTTAGGTTAGGTTGTGTTTGGTTGGATTGATGCAAAAAAAAACATCTGAATGTAGGAAATAGTAGACGGTCACTGCACTAACACTGAAATGGTCTTAAGAATGGTGTAAGTAAAAAGAGAACTGAATATTGAAATGGCTAGACGAGCACAGCACTGAAAGTGTTATATAGTGTTGAGAATTGGGTATGATATGCGAGGGCTGGATGTTGGAAATTGATAGACGGATACAACACTGTGAAATGATATTGGGAATATGGGTAGGTTATGAGAGGACTAAATGTTAGAAATAGAGAGACAGACTCGATACATAAAGTGTGAAATGATCTTGGAATATGATATAATTGGAATATGTTATACGACGACTGGATGTTGAAAATATACATTAAATTTAGATGGGTTAGGTTAAACTTGGGTAAAGTGAGTAAAAGTTTACTTGGGTTGTGTTATGATTATGGTAATTTTGGATAAATTTGGAAATTGCCTTAAATTAGGTAAAATTTAGGTGGACCAGCTTGAATTTTGATGACTTTATTAAAATCTAGCTTTAGTTGTGATAAGTCAGATTAGGTAAGACTATGCACGGTAGGATATTTAATATCTTAGTGGTAATGAACTAGCTTGTTCAGGAAATAATGTAAAATAACCTATTTGGGTTTGAGTGATAGCTTTGTGAGGGCATGGGTGCTTATATTTAGTAAATTTAGCTTTTGTTAGGTTGAATTTAGTTTTATTTTGGTAGGACATGTTGAATTTAAATTTAGGTTCTGTTAAAATGCATTTTGGTAGGATATAGTAAATTTGCTTAAATTTACATTGATATAGTACCGGTCAGTTAAATTTTTGTTAGGGTAAGTCAAATTTATGTAAATTCGGCTATATTTAGGTTCTGTTAAGTTGAATAAGGATAGGATAGGATATTATTGGTATGGGTTGGGCATTATATGTTAGGATTGGTTTACACAGGTTTTTTATTTTTTAAATTATAGTTGAAATGGCATTTTGCTAACATTTAGTTAGATTTACTGATTAAATCTAACCCAATCTGCCCTAACCTAACCCAATCGAGCTTAACCTAACCTAACCTGTCTTGACCTAACCAATCCCATCCTAACTCAATCTAGCTTAATGTAATATAACTAACAATAATCCAATAAAACCGTTGGTTGGTTTGCTTAAAGGAATATTGGTAATACAACCAATATTGTGTTAAGGACAAAGGGGGTATTAATAAGGTATTTAAATAAATGGATATTGTTACGTGTCAGAGTGTCACACACCTTTGGCCTTGTGTGACAGGAGTTACAGGTAATGGTCACAGGTTACAAACAATGGAGGGTTACAAACAATGTACCACCGAGACAGGTACAAAATTGATTGTTCTCCCTCTTCTCATTGGTCGCCAGCTGGTTAACTCGTCCTAGCGTCCAGCAACACTGTAGTTCAAATTATTACAGTGTTGCCACTCAGTGATTCCTTCTATTACTAGATTGCACCACACTAACATTAATAGTATCACTTTTCCGTAATATGGCTCAATGGAGGGCTAACAGAAAATCATAAGTAAAATCAAGATTTACTGAAGAAAAGTCCACATGTCTATATAAACAAAATGGGTATAGAATATATATATATATATATATATATATATATATATATATATATATATATATATATATATATATAGTACCTAATAGCCAGAACACACTTTTTAGCCTACTATGCAAGGCCCGATTTGCCTAATAAGCCTAGTTTTCCTGAATTAATATATTTTCTCTAATTTTTTTCTTATGAAATGATAAAGCTATCCATTTCATTATGTATGAGGTCAATTTTTTTTTAATGGAGTTAAAATTAACGTAGATATATGACCGAACCTAAC
The DNA here is from genome assembly GCF_040958095.1 of Procambarus clarkii. Lineage (NCBI taxonomy): Eukaryota > Metazoa > Arthropoda > Malacostraca > Decapoda > Cambaridae > Procambarus > Procambarus clarkii. The sequence continues at coordinate 10,102,770 of NC_091165.1, forward strand.
CAACCCTACCTAACCTAACCTAGCCTATCTTTATAAGTTAGGTTAGGTTAGGTAGCCGAAAATGTTAGGTTAGGTAGTCGAAAAACAATTAATTCATGAAAACTTGCCTTATTAGGCAAATCGGTCCTTGCATAGTAGGCTGAGAAGTGCGTTCTGGCTACTAGGTACGATATATATATATATATATATATATATATATATATATATATATATATATATATATATATATATAAAGGAGGCATTTGAGTGGAATTCTGTGTTGAGTTTCATTTACAAGATGGAGAAGGATAGAAAGCTGCCCTTTCTAGATGTAACAGTCACAGAAAGGAGCAGAGGCTTTCACACTGCAGTTTACACTAAAGAAACAAACATAGGAATGTGCCTCGATGCCAATAGTGACTGCCCAGACAGGTACAAGAGGAGTGTTGTCAACGCTTATGTCGACCGTGCTCTCAGCCACATCTCGGGATGGAAGCAAGTCAATGAAGAACTCTGTAGGGTAAGGCAGGTCCTAGTCAACAACGGCTTCTCCAATGGTTTTGTTGAAGACATCATAAAAAGAAAGGTGATATGTCACGCAACCTCTGAAGAGTCAACTAGCAAAACACATGTACCCCCTATTAGACTATTTTACAGGAACTTATTTTCGACAGCTCATAAAACAGAGGAAAGGGTCCTGAAAGATATTGTTGATAGGAACGTTATCCCTACAGACAAAAATCAGAAAATACAATTAACGATTTACTATAAAACCAAAAAAACGGCCAAACTACTCATGAAAAACTCTCCAGACACCAAGCAGAACGCCTTGAAGGATACCAACGTCGTTTATGCCTTCACATGCCCACTTGGGTATTGTAAACCCCAAAGAACTCAGTGTATAGGCAAGACGACAACGTCTCTTTCCAGATGATTAACAATGCATAAACAACAGGGCTCCATGAAGGAACATATAATCTCTTCTCACAACCAGACCATCACCAGAGAAATCTTAACAAACACAAAAATCATTGATAGATACAACAACAGCAAGACGCTCGACATCTGGGAGGCACTACTGTTATGATCTCAGCCTGCAGGAGAAACGAGTCTCCCTCCTTGAGAGTTATTCATCAAGCCTGATCTGATTAGAAGGTCTAGCATATATTGAGGTGATAACCCATATGTAAAATAGTTGCTTGGAGATGTATAACAATTTAAGATTATGGGCAGTGAAGAAGGAAACATATAAATGACTGGCTAGGAGATGTGGACATTTTGCTGGGGGCGTGAGGCTCGCTTCTGGAGGGGCTTTGACCTCACTTGAGGCCAGACATCGCAGGGGAAAAGCCGCGCTCCGTTGAGCTCCCGTCAGAAGGGAACCCCTAGTGATATATCTCGAAGAGAAGAGAAGTGTGCAGACGTACCAGCTGTGGAATCGAGCTGGGGACGTGTGGTCTCAAGTCGTGGGCGATGAGAAGTGTTTATTAAATCGCCCAGAGGCATTATTGTGGGCCGTGGAAGCGCCGTGACCAGACGCCGTCAGAGGGAGAAGCGCCCTCGACCAGTTAATCTGTGGTAAGCACGATATACGCCAGTTCATAGTGATTGCTTGTAGTTGGTCGTGTGCCCAGCGACATTAGCCATGTTTATTTATAAGTTAGACATGTTTTAATAAGGCAGAAAGCCTGAAATAGGAGAGTGAAGAGGGAGGAGCACGGAGCGACGTCCGTCCCCTCTGAGCTCTGACAGACGACTGAGGGAGCCCGGCTCCTGACGGAGGAAGACCCTCCCAGCCAGTGAGGACCGCCGCCAGGCGAGGTGGAGTATGGACCCGCCCAAAACGGGGGAGTCCACTCTCACTGTATATAGAGGACAGATAGAGGTTGGAGACAAGCATATTGTGTGGTTATTTTTGTTTGTGTTAAAGGGGAACATTTTATTGGAGTGTCGATGGGTTGCAGGTTTGTCTTTGGGGAAGAGGTTGCTGAGAACTTCGAAGCCAGCACAGATGAAGTAGTTGATGAGACTCCAAGGTAGTGGAGGAGAGGACCTCGAGCTGTGAGGAGAAGCAGCAGTGAAGAGGAGTGTCACATGCTTCTGTAGAGGTGGTGAAGCACCATAGTTGCTCGAGGAAACTTCATGGTGTAGCAGCCAAGAGAGCTGTGGAGGAACCTAGCAGAAGGGTGAAGCACCGTAGTTGCTCAAGGAAACTTCATGATAGCAGCCTGGAGGAGCTGCAGAGGATCCTGGTAGTGAAGCCCGGAAGAACCTAAAGATATTAGGGTAGTGAACTTCCAGAGGTGGAAGGGGAAGTTCTGGTGGAATACTTGTAGGGAGTTGATAGTGTTTGGTTGTCATTAGTGTGCAAGACGCAGTGAGAGGTGAGTGGTTGTTTGCATTCTTATGTCAAGGAGTGTTTTATACTGAAGTTTAGAGTTACAGTCGTAGGCTGGATTACCTACAGATGTATGCGTTCCAGGACTGACAGTGATCGATTGATCATTGTTGTGTATCAATGAACATTTATACTGATATATGTTATTGCATTCAAATGCTGATTTTCTATATATATATATTATCTTGCTGATGGTGCAACAGTGTATGTAGACTTGATCAACTTGAGGTGGTTGATAGTATCAGGTGGTGAACCAGGAGATAGGATACCACTTGATAAGCTGATAATAGAGTTCTGATGGTGTTGGAGTGCAACCTGATTGTGATATTATAGAGTATAGGATTCATTATTATTATATGTGTGTATGTATCGTGTATGTGCTTTGTCCAGTAAATGTATCCCAATTTGCTGGTGTTTGCCCTTGTCCTAGTGAGGCTTCCCAGGAGGTAGTAAAGAAGGAGAGAGAGAGAGAAAGAACCAAGAACCACTGCTGTGGACAGGGTAGGAGGTAATACTAGTAAGTCATAGGGGATTGAGGAGATCATATCACCTAAGGAGAGAGTGGGGAGTCACAGCGGCTCGAGTGGGTGTGTGCACGTGACAACGAGGTTGAGTGTTGGAGCCGCATCCCCTAAACGTGTGAGGTTGAGCCCCTCTCCAAGAGCCAGAAGCGCCCAGGGGTGATCTCCTAGTGAGGTACAAGCACTCTACCGAGTTGTGGGTTGGGTTGTCCGTAGAGAAGGATCAACACGACAACACCCACCAACCCACAGACTATAATACTACACATCGAAAAGTCAACACCAGCAATCAACAGCCAATTAATGCACAACTATATTCTACCCACTTCAAGACTCCGAACCAATATAGAAGCATCAAGAAGAAGAATGGGCCAATAGGCTCTCTGCAGTTACTTTCATTCTTATGCTCTCATATCCAATTAATACCCATTGTTTCGTGTTCTGTCTTGTATTTGTCACAAGTTTGTTCACCTCATCCAAAACTGTTGCACCATATCACCTCACCCAAATGCGAGTATAAGTAAGATGGATAAGCTGTTTAGTGTTAGTATAAGTAAGACTCTGTTTAGTGTTTTTCAGGTTACAGTTGTGTGTGTAAACTAAAGTCTTTGAAAATATAATAAGTTATTATGAAACACGTTAAAGTGTCACGTCAGACTAGAAATAAAAATGAATTTTGGAGAATTGATTTTTCAATTACTGTCGACAGTAAAAAGAAATATTGAGAAAATTCATGTTAGAATTATTAATCTCACTTTTTTGGTCATATTTAACAACACACACACATTATATATATATATATATATATATATATATATATATATATATATATATATATATATATATATATATATATATATATATATATATATATATATATATATATATATATATATATATAACTATTAGACACTCAACCCACCAGGGGACTCGAACACTGGCCATCAAGGTGGTAGTTACGCACTGTATCCACTACACCATACTTCAGAGCCCTAAAGAGGTAGGAATTCTGGGGAATTTAACCAACCAGAACTCCAAACATCCCCAGGCAATGAGATAGTGAGGGATCTCTCACATTTTTCATCAAGCCCTGTTATATGGGAGAACTCAGTGTCAATGCTTAATGCACAGACTCGCTTATAAACCACAAGTTTGAAGTATATAACTTTTAGACACTCAGCACACCAGGGGACTCGAACACTGGCCATCAACCTTACCTTGAGGTTACCTTGAGGTGCTTCCAGGGCTTAGCGTCCCCGCAGCCCGGTCATCGACCAGGCTTCCTGGTTGCCGGACTGATCAACCAGGATGTTGGATGCGGCTGCTCGCAGCCTGACATATGAGTCACAGCCTGGTTGATCAGGTATCCTTTGGAGGTGCTTATCCAGTTCTCTCTTGAACACTGTGAGGGGTCGGCCAGTTATGCCCCTTATGTGTAGTGGAAGCATGTTGAACAGTCTCGGGCCTCTGATGTTGAAAGAGTTCTCTCTGAGTACCTGTTGCACCTCTGCTTTTCAACGGGGGTATTCTGCACATCCTGCCATGTCTTCTGGTCTCATGTGATGTTATTTCTGTGTGCAGATTTGGGACCAGCCCCTCTAATATTTTCCATGTGTAAATTATTATGTACCTCTCCCGCCTGCACTCAAGGGAGTACAGATTTAGGCTCTTTAGTTGGTCCCAATAGTTTAGATGTTTTACTGAGTGGATTCTAGCAGTAAAGGATCTCTGCACGCTCTCCAGGTCAGCAATTTCTCCAGCTTTGAAAGGGGCTGTCATTGTGCAGCAGTACTCCACTCTAGAGATCACAAGCGTTTTGAAAAGTATCATCATCGGTATAGCATCTCTAGTGTGAAAAGTTCTTGTTATCCAACCTGTCATTTTTCTTGCAGTTGTGACGGCAACTTTATTGTGTTCTTTAAAGGTAAGGTCTTCCGACATGAGTACACCCAGATCCTTTACATTGCCTTTTCGTTCTATGTTATGATTTGCCTGAGTTTTGTACGTGGTTTCCGTTTTTATATTTTCATTCTTTCCATAGCGCATGAGCTGGAACTTATCTTCGTTAAACACCATATTATTTTCTGTAGCCCATAGAAAGACCTGATCTACATCTGACTGGAGGTTTGTCGTGTCCTCTATGTTGCCTACTCTCATGAAGATCCTAGTGTTATCTGCAAAGGATGATACAGTGCTATAGGTTGTGTTCTTGTCTGTCCAATATGAGGATGAGAAAAAGTACTGGAGCAAGCACAGTACCCTGGGGGACTGAGCTCTTCACGGTTGATGGGCTGGATTTTATTTTGTTGACTATTACACATTGGGTTCTGTTGGTCAGGTGGCAGTTACGCACTGTATCCACTACACCATACTTCAGAGCCCTAAAGAGGTAGGAATTCTGGGGTATTTAACCAACCAAAACTCCAAACCTCCCCAGGCAATGAGAAAGTAGTGGATACAGTGCGTAACTGCCACCTTGATGGCCAGTGTTCGAGTCCCCTGGTGGGCTGAGTGTCTGAAAGTTATATACTTCAAACTTGTGGTTTATAAACAAGTCTGTATATATATATATATATATATATATATATATATATATATATATATATATATATATATATATATATATATATATATATATACATATATATATATATATATATATTATATTATATTATATTATATTATATTAATATATATAATATATAATGTATATATACACGAACTTGCCTAAACTCACAAGTTTGAAGTTAAACAACTTTAGACACACTTGCCCACCAGGGGACTCGAACCCTCACCAGCACAGATGCTTCACAACACCTGGCAAGGCTGGTATGCATTAAACTCACTGCACCAAATTCAGAGCCTTAAAAAGGATGGAAATTTTGGGGTGTTTAAGTCCCAGATATCTCCATCCCGCAAGACCACCAGAGCAGGTGAGAGGTCACTCACGTTCTTTCATCAAGCACCTGTTAATATGAGAGAATACAGTGTCAATGCTTATGCACTAACTTGCCTAAACTCGCAAGTTTAAAGGTAAACATCTTAAGACACACACACCCACCAGGGGACTCGAATCCTTGCCAGCACAGATTCTTCACAACACCTGGCATGGCTGGTACGCATTAAACTCACTGCATCAAACTCAGAGCCTTAAAAAGGATGGAAATTTCGGGGTTATCTTAAGGTTATCTTAAGATGATTTCGGGGCTTTAGTGTCCCCGCGGCCCGGTCCTCGACCAGGCCTCCACCCCCAGGAAGCAGCCCGTGACAGCTGACTAACTCTCAGGTACCTATTTTACTGCTAGGTAACAGGGGCATTCAGGGTGAAAGAAACTGCCCATTTGTTTCTGCCTCGTGCGGGAATCGAACCCGCGCCACAGAATTACGAGTCCTGGTATTTAAGCCCCAGATATCTCCATCCCACAAGACCACCAGAGCAGGTGAGAGGTCACTCACGTTCTTTTATCAAGCACCTGTTAATATGGGAACCTGTTAATATGTTCAAAAAAATCAAATAGAATAAAGAAAAAAGGCAAGGGGAAAATAGGGGCATTTATAGTGATTAATCAGGTGTAATAAGCCTATTATGTTGAGCAGTGTCTTCTGTGTTGGCATCGTTATGTTCCGGTCTTTTCCTTACTCTCATGGTGGGTAGAGGAAATAGTTCGGTAATTTGGATATTCATGGTAGGTTGTTCTATTTTTGTATATATTGCTTCAAGAATTTGTAATCTTCTTACATCTTGGGTTCTGTCTATTGTACAAGTGTTTTTATTCAGCATTTCTCTTGTTAGGGTGATGTCATGGGCTTGTCTCATGTGATTCCTATGGGCACCGGATTGAAGATGACAGGTCAAACGCCTTAGTCGACGTTATACCAATGAACTTAGAGTGAAGGTTACATCCTTTGTGAGGGCAAGTGTACATGTATACAACGTTTGACTGCTGTAAAGGGTACTCCGTCGGCTTCGGGCTGTTTTTAATAAGGAGCTCGGTAGTCTTCTTTATTTTATAGAACATGATCAGGTCTATGTTTTGGTTAGGAATAGTGTTTTTTTACTCCTTTACAGATTATGTCTTTCATTATTCTTTCTTCTTTTTTATATTCACTGTGCATAGTTGATTTGTAATAAAATTTAATTGGAGGTGTTGTGGCTTCTGTTGTAGGTTCAGGATTGTACCATCGGTCCAGGTGTCTTCTTATAGCAGTGTTTATTTCCGTGTTGCTATATCCATTGTTCACCAATACCTGAGTTATTCTTTCAAAACTCTCTACTCACGTTGCTCCATTCGGAGCAGTGTGTAAGCGCTCGACGAATATAAGCATTGAGAACACTGGCTTTATGTCTTTGGGAGCACTCACTCTTACCATTCAGCCATAATCCTATGTTGGTAGGTTTAGTATATATGCTGATGCTTAAAGGTTCCTGTTTTTGTTATTAGTACATCCAAAAATGGAAGACGGTTATTTTCACTTTTTTTTATGTGTAAATCGGAGTACTGACTCTCTCTCTCTACCCCCTCCCCATCCGGCCCATTGGCGTCGTGAGGGGGCTTCGTGGACGGCTGCCGGAGTGTGATGCTTCACGGGACAGTCCTCTGTCCTTTTATGGCCTTGCACTCCTGCTGCTGTCTTCTCTAATTGTGCTGGATCGCTTTTCCTTTTCATTATGTTTTGTTTTTCTCCCCCCTTTTCTCCTATCTGCTTGTCGTTTCCTGCCGACCTTTTGCTTGTTTTGGATTATTTCTTTGGACTTCTTCTATTTTGATGCCCGGGTGCTTGAGGAGGCATACTCTTGCAAACGTAAAACTGTAGTACCCAACATCTTGAGCGAGGGCAACCTTTTATTGTCAATCCCCCTTTCGTCGCTGAACCCGATCTCGACGGACTGACGGTTCTTAAGGTGGCGTTTGTGGGGCGTATACTCACGACGCACCCCTAGCATGATCGGCGATAGCTTCCTGTTGGGTGTCCTGCCTCTAATTGTGGCTCCATGGTGGGTATGGGGGCACATTCGTAGACGAATTTATCACTCTTTGTACCTATGTCGTTAAATGTTTCTGTTGTACCCTCTCGGGCTCGTGGGATGGGCGACCAAGCCCCCGAGTCGGCCTGTCTTGGAAGACCGGGCTCTGTAGCCTCCACTGCGTTGGGCCCCGACCTTGCTCCTCCTTTGACCATCCTGACTTCTTCCCCCAGCTCCCCTCCCTCCTCTGTGGTTGGGTCGAGCCTCCAGCCCCCAGTGGTGACCACTTCATTCCCTGGTGCGGCTAAGTCTCTCGTTGCGACTACTGCACCTTTTGACCCCTCTCTCTCTGGGGGTTCTCAACGCCGTTCGCCCCGCAGCTGCACTCGCTCGATTCCTTCCCGTACTGACGCGTATCAGGCCTTGTTTGGTCCCGCTTCATGGACCAAATACTTTGATCTCCTCCCTCTTGATTCTGCGCCTCCTGACGATTTCTCCCTTCATCGGCATCTTGTTGATTCCGTGGATGCGTCTGTTACCTTCAACCCCACTCGTCTCGGTACACGTGTCGTTGCTGCTCCTTCTCAGGATGCAACTTCCCGCTTGGCTGCCTTATCTTGCCTTGGCGAGATCCCTGTTCGGATCTCCAAGAACGTTCGGTTGAATGCCAGTGTTGGCACTATTCTCCTCCCGCCCCATGTTGCAACCGGTGTTCGGAATCTGCAGGATTGCCACGATGATATTCGGCATATCCTTGATGTCCAAGGCCATTCTGTCCTCCAGGTTGACTCGTTTACTCGTCCCCCTCATGGTCGTCGCCGTCAACCCCTTCGTGTTGTGAAGATCACCTTTGATGGTAGGACCCTTCCATCCTCTGTCATTCTTGCTGGTGCCAGGTGCTCTGTCCAGGAGTATATTCCTTCTCCTCGACTTTGTAACAAGTGCTGGAGTTTTGGGCATGGTGCCCTCCGCTGCTCTGGGACTGTCTCTCTCTGTCCTTTGTGTGGGGGTGAAGGTCACTCTAAGTCGGAGTGCACTTCTCCCCAAGCTCGCTGCCTCAACTGCGGTGAGGCCCATCCTACCTTCTCCCGTGCCTGTATCCATTACAAGCTTGAGGCAGCCGTCCTCAACTTGAAGCACCGGGAGCGTTTATCTTTTCCTGAGGCGAGACGCCAGGTTCGCCGGCTCCCGCCTTATGCTAACGTCTCTTATGCTCGCGTGTTGCGCTCTTCCTCTCCTCGTTCTTCCCTCCTTACTCAGACTCACAACCGTTTCCGGGCCTTGGACACTGATACGCCCACTGCCTCCTCCTCTGTTCCTTTGAGTTCTGTCCCGAGGGGTCCCCCTCCTGGTCCTCTGTCTGGGGTTCCCCTTCTTTCTACCCGGTCTGTCATGTCTCCTGTGTCTTCTTCCTCGTCTCCCTCCGATCCTCTTCCTCCATCTATCGGCTCTCCCCGCCGCCTGTCGGTGCAGGCGGATGTCCATCGCTCTCCTAACGGCGTCGTGTGTGCTCTCATTCAGCTTCTCCTGTTGAGACACTGAAATCCGTTGCCCGGTACGTAGTTGCTGGGACACCGGTCTCTTTAAGTCAGAAGCGTAAGCCTGGCTCCTCTCTTTCCTCCTCCCCGGCGGGTAAGAGGGCTTCGCTTTCTTCCTCAGCCCCTACTTCTGGCTCTGTTGCTCCTTCCCTCCCATTTCAGTGATTGCGCCCCCTGTTCCTGCTATGGAGGTTTCTTTGGCCCCTGCTTCCCTTTCGGTTGCTGCTCTTGCTGAGGTGCGCTCCCCTCTTTCTACTCCCCCTCTTCCTGCTGCTGTCCTTGACTGCTCCTCTCCGTTGTCTCCTCCTCCTCCTCCTCCGGACCCCGCCCGCCCACCTCTGGTCTGTTCTCCCGCTTCCTTCCCTCCGTCTTTGCTCAGTTTACCCATGCCACCTAACCCTGACTTTGCTGACCCTCATATTCTTTAACGTGCTGTGTTGCTCTTTCGCCTTTGTTTCTTCCTTGTTCTCTGTTGTTGTTCTTTCCCTCCTCGTCGATGTCTATTCTTCAATGGAACGTTCGAGGTTATTATGCCAATTTCCTCGAACTCCAACTTCTGATTTCGCGGTGTTTGCCCCTTTGTGTCTGTCTCCAGAAGCCGATGCTTGGTGCTCGTCCTGGTCGTTTTCGTGGCTATTCCTTTCTCTCCCCCCCCCCTCCTAATTCTTCTGCTCTCTTGATTCGCGCTGATGTTCCCTTTGTTCCTTTACTTTTTCCTTTGCCTCTCCATTGTTCTGTTGCTCGTATCTTTGTGGAGAAATGGTACACAGTTTGTTCCATTTATCTCACCCCGAGTCTCCCGCTTTCTCTTCCTGATTTGAAACACCTCTTGGACTCCTTGCCGGAGCCTGTGCTCCTGCTGGGTGACTTCAATTGTCGTCATTCTCTTTGGGGTGACGTTCTGACGAATACCCGAGGTCGCCTTCTTGAGCCGTTTCTCCTCTCTTCTTCCCTGTCTCTTCTGAATTCTGGTGAGCCCACTCATTTGGACTCTCGGACTCGCATCCTTTCCTGTCTTGATCTTTCTCTCTGGTCTTCTTCTTTTTACTTAGATTTCACGTGGCAGGTTCTTGATGACCTCCATGGCAGTGATCATTTCCCTATCATTGTTTCCTTTTTCTCGTTTCGCCCTTCCCTCTCTTTTCCTAGGTGGCAGTTTGCTAAAGCGGACTGGAACCTATTTACCCTCAGTGCTGCTCTCTCTGACCTCTCCCTTCTGCCTCTCCCTCGCGCTCTCCTCCTTTTTCATGACACTGTCTTCATCGCTGCCCTCCGCTCTATTCCTCGCTCTTCCTCTCGGAGTCCACGGAAGTGCGTTCCCTGGTGGAATGCGGACTGTGCTTGGGCTGTCCGCTGTAAGCGTGCAGCCTGGAAGAGGCACCGCCGTCGGCAGACGACCGATTCCTTTCTTTTCTTTCGGAAAGCGAGTGTGGTGCCCCTTAGGGCCATCCGTACGGCTAAACGTGAATGTTGGGCATCTTGTGTCTCAACAATTACGTCATAAACTCCTCTGCCCCAGATCTGGAAGCGTATCCGCAAGATAGTGAGTAAGTGAATTGAACGGAAGCTACAAGAATCATACAGAACCCAGGAGAGGCAAAGAGAGCAAAAGGCCATCAGTGAAATAGAAAGAAATCCGAAATATTTTTTCTCTTATGCAAAATCAAGATCAAAAACCACATCTAGTATCGGGCCCCTGCGAAAGGGAGATGGAACTTTCACCGATGACAACAAAGAAATGAGCGAGCTACTGAGGACGCAGTACGACTCTGTTTTCAGCGAGCCATTAAACACACTAAAGATTGATAACCCAAATGAATTTTTCATGGATACGATACCAACATCAAATCATATATCAGACGTCACCCTATCCCCACTGGATTTTGAAGAAGCCATAAACAGTATGCCTATGCACTCTGCACCAGGCCCGGATTCTTGGAACTCCATATTCATAAAGAACTGTAAAAAACCACTATCTCCAGTGGTTTGTCTCCACATTCTGTGGAGACAAAGCCTAGATACAGGCGTTATTCCTGATATACTAAAAACAGCAGAGATAGCACCACTTCATAAAGGAGGAAATAAGGCAGAGGCAAAAAATTACAGACCGATAGCGCTAACATCGCACATCATAAAAATTTTTGAGAGAGTGCTAAGAAGTAAAATCACAAAATACATGGAATCACAGCAACTCCATAACCCCGGACAACATGGTTTCTGAACAGGGCGCTCTTGCCTGTCGCAGTTGCTGGACCACTATGATATGGCATTAGATGCTATGGAAGACAAACATAACGCGGATGTAATTTAAACAGATTTCGCAAAAGCTTTTGATAAATGTGACCATGGTGTTATTGCACATAAAATGCGTTCAAAAGGAATTACCGGAAAAATAGGCAGATGGATCTACAATTTCCTGACCAACAGAACCCAATGTGTAATAGTCAACAAAATAAAATCCAGCCCATCAACCGTGAAGAGCTCAGTCCCCCAGGGTACTGTGCTTGCTCCAGTACTTTTTCTCATCCTCATTTCGGACATAGACAAGAACACAACCTATAGCACTGTATCATCCTTTGCAGATGACACTAGGATCTTCATGAGAGTAGGCAACATAGAGGACACGGCGAACCTCCAGTCAGATGTAGATCAGGTCTTTCTATGGGCTACAGAAAATAATATGGTGTTTAACGAAGATAAGTTCCAGCTCATGCGCTATGAAAAAAATGAAAATATAAAAACGGAAACCACGTACAAAACTCAGGCAAATCATAACATAGAACGAAAAGGCAATGTAAAGGATCTGGGTGTACTCATGTCGGAAGACCTTACCTTTAAAGAACACAATAAAGTAGCCGTCACAACTGCAAGAAAAATGACAGGTTGGATAACAAGAACTTTTCACACTAGAGATGCTATACCAATGATGATACTTTTCAAAACGCTGGTGCTCTCTAGAGTGGAGTACTGCTGCACAATGACAGCACCTTTCAAAGCTGGAGAAATTGCTGACCTGGAGAGCGTGCAGAGATCCTTTACTGCTAGAATCCACTCAGTAAAACATCTAAACTATTGGGACCGACTAAAGAGCCTAAAACTGTACTCCCTTGAGCGCAGGCGGGAGAGGTACATAATAATTTACACGTGGAAAATATTAGAGGGGCTGGTCCCAAACCTGCACACAGAAATAACATCACATGAGACCAGAAGACATGGCAGGATGTGCAGAATACCCCCGTTGAAAAACAGAGGTGCACCTGGTACTCCGAGAGAGAACTCTATCAACATCAGAGGTCCGAGACTGTTCAACACGCTTCCACTACAGATAAGGGGCATAACTGGCCGACCCCTCACAGTGATCAAGAGAGAAGTGGATAAGCACCTCCAAAGGATACCTGATCAACCAGGCTGTGACTCGTACGTCAGGCTGCGAGCAGCCGCGTCCAAGAGCCTGGTTGATCAGTCCGGCAACCAGGAGGCCTGGTCGACGACCGGGCCGCGGGGACGCTTAGCCCCGGAAGTACCTCAAGGTAACCTCAAGGAAAGTTCGTTCCCGATGTTTCACCGGTCCTTCACCTCCATGATACTCTTGTGGCGGACCCGTTGCAGGTAGCTTCCGAACTGGGTTCCCACTTTTCTTCTGTTAGCTCAGGTTTTCATCTTCCCCAATCTTTCCTTCTTCGTAAACCTGTCCTTGAGTCTCGTCCTTTAGATTTCTGCTCTCGTCTTCAGCTTTCCTATAATGATCCCTTCTCTCTCTCTGAACTTTCGTTCTGCCCTGGCCCTCTGCGGTTCTACGACGGCGGGCTCCGATGGTATTCATTATGAGATGCTTCGCCATCTCTCTCCGTGCACGTCTCAGTATTTACCGAGTCTGTATAATCGGATCTGGGAGTCGTCGTCAGTTCCTGAGGACTGGCTCGATGCTGTTGTCCTCCTTGTTCGCAAACCGGGATCTCTAGGTACTTCCCCTAAGGACTTTCGCCCTATTGCTCTCACAAGTTGTGTCTGAAAACTCTTTGAACATATGGTTAACCTTCGTCTGATGTGGTTCTTGGAACACCATCACCTCCTCTTCCCTTCTCAATTTGGTTTCCGCAAGTGCCGCAGCACGACAGATGTCCTGGTGAACTTGGAGGTCTATATTTGTACTGCTTTTGCTGCGAAGACCTCTGTTGTTGCCGTCCTTTTTGACCTGGAAAAGGCTTATGACACCACTTGGCGTTATCATATCCTATCTCAACTTCATTCTTTTGGCCATCGTGGTCATCTCCCTCTCTTTCTCCGCAGCTTCCTCTCTCGTCGTTCCTTCCGGGTGCGCCTTGGTACCGCTCTCTCTCCCTCTTTTCAGCAATACGAAGGTGTGCCCCAGGGTAGTGTTCTGAGCACTACTCTTTTTCTGGTTGCCCTCAATGGTCTTCTTTCCTCTCTTCCTTCAGGTGTCTTCTCCGCTCTGTATGTCGAAGATCTTACCCTTTGTTGTCAGGGTGATGATTCGCCTCTCCTTCAACGCCGGCTTCAACTTGCGATTGATGCCGTGTCGTCTTGGGCCACAGATCATGGCTTCAAGTTCTCTACTTCTAAGACTTGTGCCATGACTTTTACGCGGAAACGGGTTGTTCTTCGTCCCTCTTTGTCACTTTATGGTCATCCCCTTGAATACAAAGATTCCGCGAAGCTTTTGGGGTTATTCCTTGACACTCGTTTGTCTTGGTCTCCCCATATCTCTTACCTCCGTGTTGAGTGCTCTAAGGCCCTTACCCTCCTTCGGGTCTTGTCCAATACTTCTTGGGGGGCAGATAGGCGCACTCTCCTTGCTTTACATTCCTCTCTCGTCCTGTCTAAGCTCGATTATGGTTGCTCTGCTTACTCGTCTGCTTCTCCTTCTACTCTTCGCCGTCTTGATGCTTTGCACCATACTGGGTTGCGCCTCAGTTCTGGTGCCTTTCGTTCGACTCCCATCCTTAGCTTGTATGTTGACACTGGCTTCCTGTCTCTCCAGGACCGCCGTGATCGCTACTGTCTTCGCTATCTTGCGCGGTCCTTGCAACATCCTTCCTCTCGCCTTTGTCGTGCTTTAACTTTTACCACTCCTGCGGTTCCTGTTCCTCTTCACCACCTCCCTCTTTCTGTCCGGTTATCTCGCCTACAGGATTCTCTTTCCGTTCGTATTTCTGATATTTCTCCTCGTGTTGTTCCTTCTTTGCCCCCGTGGAGGGTCCCTCTTCCACGGTTTTCTACATCCTTGACCCGTATCACTAAAGCTTTTACCCCTCCTACGGTTCTAAAACGCCTTTTCCTCGAGCACTTTTCTTCTCACTCCCGCTCCGTTTCTGTCTTCACCGATGGGTCTAAGTCAGCGAACGGTGTTGGCTACTCTGTTGTTTTTCCTGGTCGCACTTATATATGTCGCTTACCTCCGGAGACTAGCATCTTTACAGCGGAACTTTATGCTATTCTCTATGCTCTTCGTCTCCTGCTTTCTCGTTGTCAGTCTTCCTTTGTAGTTGTTGTTGACTCTCGTAGTGCCCTCATGGCTCTCGGGTCCTTTAATCCGGTTCATCCAGTAGTTGTCGAGATCCAGCATTGGCTGTTTTTTGTTCACAGTAAATTTAAGTCGGTTGAGTTTTGTTGGGTTCCCAGCCATATTGGTGTGTCTTTAAATGAGCGTGCGGATGCTGCCGCCAAGGAAGCTGTCCGCTCTTGTCCCATCTCTCGTAAAGGCATTCTGTATTCCTACTTTTACCCGGTTATCCATTCCTCAGTCCTTACCCGTTGGCAGGCTTCTTGGTTGTCTGTTACTGGTAACAAGCTACGTACTCTTAAATGCTGTGTTTCCTCGTGGCCGTCCTCCTTCCACCGTAACCGGCGGTGGGAAACAGCTCTGGCGAGGTTGCGTATTGGCCATACTCGCTTAACCCATGGTCACTTGATGGAGCGCCGCCCTGCTCCTTATTGTCCTAGTTGCATTGTCTCTCTTACGGTCGTGCATGTCCTTCTTGAATGTCCTGACTTCCAGGACGAGCGCGTGTCTTGCTTTCCGACCGCCCCTCGCGGTCGCCAGTCCCTCGATAGAATTCTATCAAGGGATAGGCAATTCCTTGCCTACTTAAGTGTCTAGGGTAAAAAAATTCACTGCTTATTTAACAAAGCAATATACTTAAAGTAAGGGTAACAAGAACATACAAATATATAAATGGAAATACCGGCAGCCAGAAATATTAATGCATCAGAATACAACACAATATCATTATACAAGCAGTGATCAATACATTACAACTTAAATGGATAGATGGGTATGCACAACTGACCTTCAACTTTCAAATCTCTCTAACTTATTTACAATATAAACTCACTCAGGAACTTCTAATTCACTATACAACAACTTAAAGAGTATAAGGCACAACCTTACATAATGATATATAATAATAATTGAATACAATAACGAAATTATCTTGAATTACAAATAAGTACACAAAGAAATCACAGGGATACGAGATGGTAACTTTGGCAAAGTCGGTACGTCACTGGGGGGAGAGGGGAGGGGGCAAAACAACTCTGTAATAAAACCGTTGATCAATACCACACACGTCTGCAGGGTTTAGCAGCTCATTGTGAGTTTGCTGATGTTGACAAAGAAATCAAACAGCAAATAATTGAAACATGCACATCTACACGACTCCGTCGAAGAGCTCTAGAACTTGTTGATGATGAAAGTTCTCTTATCAAGATACTGGATATGGCTCGTCGAATGGAAGATGCTGCACGTGATGCTCGTGTCATGGAGTGCAGTGCCAACAACGGTTCTGCCACTGTTACTAACAGTGATGAGGTATATAAGGTTCAGGGAGGACACCGTGATCAAAGAAGATATCATGGCAAACCTAACAGCAAATTTAGCCGAGAACCACATTACAACTGGGGTCAAGAAACAAGACTCAAGCAGTCACAACGACCCACATCAGAGGGTGTCAACAATAAATGTTACAATTGTGCAGGAGACTACCCACACCAAGGTAATGTTTGTCCTGCTCAAGGTAAGAAGTGCTATGAGTGTGGAAAACTAGGTCATTTTGGTGCTATGTGTCGTTCCGCACTCAAGAAACCACAGTCAATGAATAAAAGCACTGTACGAGGATCAGGTCATAGGGGTCGAAATGATAAACGCAATATTACACCTCATATCCAAAATGTTAATAATGTACAAGACAACATTTCATTACAACCAGTCTCAGATGACAGTGAATGTGATTATACTTATGGAGTACAATCAATCACAGAATGGAATGATCTTCCAAACAACCCAGAGACTATAGTATACATTGCTGGTATTTGTCTCAAAGTTCTCATTGACACTGGATCAAACATTGACACCATTGCTGAGTGCCACTAAGAGAAATTTAAAAAACAGTTCCCAAAGCTTGAGAACTATAATGGCAAAGCCACTGCCTATGCTTCAAAGGTAGCCTTGCCAGTGATTGGAACTTTCACTGCAGAGATTAAGTCAAAGAGTGCAATGTTCACTACTACATTCCATGTTGTTAGGAATGCAAAGGAGTCTCTACTCAGTTACAAGACTTCAACCAAATTGGGTCTACTTCAGCTTTCTAATGCTGTAGCAGTGGAATCTGCAAACAATGTTGATGCTATTGTTGCTGAATTTTCTGATCGATTTAAATCCATAGGTTGTTATACTGATAGCAAAGTACATCTGCATATCAACCCAATGTAATTCCAGTTGCCCAACCACATCTCAGACAACCATTCCATACTCGCAAGAAAGTCGATGCAGAACTGAATAGGCTGATCGAACTAGATATCATTGAACCAGTAACAGGCCCAACACCATGGGTAAGCCCAATTGTCACTCCACCAAAGCCGAAGAATCTAGATGAGATACGCATTTGTGTGGACATGCGTGTTCCCAACAAGGCAATAATGCGTGAACGCCATCCTACACCCACTGTAGATGATATGATTTACCGCTTGAATGGTGCAACTGTATTTAGCAAGTTAGATTTAAACAAGGGCTACCATCAGCTTGAACTTGATGAGGAGAGTCGCTTCATCACAACGTTTAGGACACATCGAGGTCTGTAAAGGTACAAGCGCCTGAGTTTTAGTATTAACAGTGCTGCCGAGGTATTCCAGCACATCATCAGCCAGGTATTGCAAGATATACCTAATGCTGACAACATGTCTGATGACATCATTGTTTATGGCCGTACCCAAACTGAACATGACAAAGCTCTTCGTGCAACATTGCAACGCTTACGAGAAAAGAATTTGACGCTAAGCGGAGCAAAGTGTGAGTTCAATCAACATAAAATTGAATTCTTTGGACATGTACTTAGTGACAAAGGTCTGTCTCCAGATCCTAAGAAAGTTGCAGATATCAAGAATGTTGCACCTCCTTCAACATCCACTGAAGTACATAGTTTTCTGGGAATGTCAAACTACTGTTCTCGCTTCATTCCAGATTTTGCTACCATTACGAAGCCTCTACGTGAGCTCCTGAAGAAAAATGCATCATGGTACTGGAGCAGTATCGAGCAAAATGCATTTGATTCTGTGAAAGATGCACTAGTAGAGAATGCGACTGCTGCATACTTTGATCCATCAATGGACACTGAGTTAACGGTGGATTCTAGTCCTGTTGGATTAGGTGCTGTGTTAGACCAACACAAACCTGGTCAACCAGATTCCAGAGTAGTAATTGCCTACGCCAGCCGTTCTCTCACAGATGTTGAGCAACGATACAGTCAGACAGAGAAGGAAGCTCTTGCTCTTGTATGGGGCTGTGAACACTTCAATGTGTATCTGCTTGGTGCACCCTTCACCACGATAGTCACTGACCACAAACCGTTGGAGACCATCTTCAATAATAAAAAGTCCAAACCACCAGCTCGCATTGAGAGATGGGCTCTTCGTCTGCAACCATACAACTTTACGGTGAAATACAAGCCGGGTGCAGGCATGTGGGACATTTGGGGCTTGAATCTAATTATTTAAATATTAATATAGTAAATTAAATTACGAAGGACCACCCGCTTTTATAGTAAAGAGGGAAACTAAGAAATTATGATCATTAGATAATTCCTAGATGAACCAGTAACTATGGATAAAATACTAGAGAATATGATCACTGAAATAATTAATGGGCTGTATAATTAAATAAATCAAACCCTCAAACACCTACATTGGGGGGGTATTACTGGAACTCAGTACGTCCAGGAACTAGTGTGGTTCGTTCACTAATCCAATGTATAATAATCTAATCCTATGAATACTTATCAAATCATTATCGTTATCATTAATGGGAACATAGATTATGAACATAATAATAATAATCATAATAAACACATGTTAATCCAATAAACAGAGTTCTGCATGTAAAAGAGTACAGATAATAATTTAGAGGAATACAAAGGAATCTTAGCTTAATGACGATTCCTTAGAAGTTAGTCACGACGCTTCCTCTGATTCTCCTGAACTCGGCATGGAACACTAGGAGTTGATTAACATGGGAAAGGACAGCTCGGAGAATTCTTCTCACACGCTGCAAAATAAATGTTTACAGTAGCAACAAATTAAACTACTGGATTTCTATGCTCAATAAAATAATATTAATGGTAAATGAAGGATAATGACCTGTGATTTATTGTTGTTATACGTCGTCACGACAAGCTACCCAGCTATAAGTCTACACCCTATCAGATGCATCAAATAAGGATAAGATACTTAGCTAATATGGGCACTGTGTAAGTTTAGGCTTGCCGAAATTCGCGTCCCAGGCTCTGGCTTAGCCTATCCTGGATAATGACGCGCTTCACTGGCCGGTCACGTGGAGTCACAAAGAACCAAAATTTAACAGGTTCCGTGAATGACACTGTCACCAGGTGAAGGTATTGTCTGCAAGGCTCTTCACGCCTCAAAGTGGCGACTTTCTTCTGGAGAATGGATAGCGTTTACCCTGATGACTGGGTAATGGCGTCTCCTCGTGAGCAACACGTGAACAGGTCCGCTCGGGAGCGTTTCAACACGTGCACTGGCGTCCTCTCCCACACCGCTCCGCGTCCCGCGTTTATTAACCAAATTATTATTATGGATATCATCATTTCTCGCGGTTGTGCTTGAAATGCTCGGGTTAGAACGGGTTTATTATTTGGAAGAGTTAAATATTATTATTTGCCAGTGCTTTGATAGTAAACGTATAATGGAGAAGAATTAATGTCTCTCCCTGGCATTCACGTGTGACGTTAATTTTTATTACTATATATCTGCTATAACTATAAACTCTCTATTTGGCTTTAGTTGGAGGTCAGTTTATCTGTAATTAATTATCACACAGAACACCGTTTGTTATAGAGAATCGAATTCAATTCTCAGGCACATTGGATATAAATGTGTTTATTACAATGAAATCTGACGCAATACTGGCGTCGGGTGACGTAAGAATTCTAACCTATTGTACAGATGTAATTATTAGTACATGTGAATTCTACGTTGTGTTAATTTTACTTACTACAATGCTTAGTAGAATTAGTAATAATTAATGAGAATACAACAGTGTTGTATTCAGTGTTGGAAATTTCCAACATAACTCCGGGGGGAGGATTCTAGGGTCGTAGTGTACTGTGGAGTACTGACCTATCCCGAAGTTGAGATTAATATTAGTATATTAGTAGGTTAATATGTTAGTATGTTAGTACACACATAACGAACGTCCCGTATTTATCAAGGACTTACAAGAAACTTAAGTCTTGCTAATTACATGTCAAATGAAACATGTTGTTTATAGCCTACACAATAATTAAAGATTTTAAATCACACAATTTAAACAACAGAATCTACTGGGATGTGAATATCCTGGGTCATAGTGACTGGTAATGGTTTGTTACGTGATATCACACCGCAGTATCATCATAGTTATGTAAATTGGATGTAAAAGGAATTACTCTTGTTCAGAGTTGTAATAGGCTTGCAAATTCCGCCTACATTGTTGAGCAGCAGCTCTAGTGGGGCGGTTGCTTGGAGGATCAGAATTATCGTCCTCGGGAATTACTGGGAAAACTGGATCTGGCTGATATTCTCGCTCAGTCAATTCAAGGGGAACCAGCTTCTCTAAAGTTTTTAGAGTAGTGTTGCCTCGGCATAAAACTTTAACTACTCTCAGGACACCTTGATGATCTGGATGAATGGCAACAATTTTGCCTATAGGCCACTCTGACCTTGGTCCATCACTGTCGACTAGTACTAGGTCCCCTGGTTTTAATTGCACTTTATTGTAAGGACTCGAAGCTCCGTAGTGGTATTCTCGTAGAGCTGTGAGGTACTCTCGAGGCCACACCTCATTCCACCTGTTAATAACTCTGGAGAGATGCTGGTAGCTTTCCACCAAGTCTCCTCTGGTCACATGTGACGGGTCTACAGGGTCCTCTTCGGCTAAAGGGATGAGAGGGCTCAGTAGACCTCCATGAATCAAGTGTGAGGGACTCAGAGGTTCTCTCTGGGTGAAATCATCAGACAGGTAGGTTATTGGGCGGTTATTGACTCGCGCCTCGATTTCCACAACAATAGTTTGGAGTTCGGAGTAACTGACCTTTTGTCTGTGTAGAGTTTTCCTTAGACACTTCTTGACTGTGCCTACCATTCGCTCATAGAACCCACCTTGCCAAGGGGCTCTCGGTGCTATGAATTTCCAGTGACATTGTCGTCTCTGTAGAACCGACTGTACTTCTGGGTGGTTCCAGACTTTTCGCAAACAAGTTTCTCCTGCCACAAAATTGGAACCATTGTCCGATATCATTAATTTGGGACCAGATCGGCGAGCAGCAAATCTGCGGAAGGCCTGGATGAAGGCTTCAGCACTCATGTCTGAAGTGATTTCTAAATGTACGCCTCTGGTTGTAGCACACGTAAAGAGACAAATGTACGCTTTCACTGGTATATTATCTGGGTTACCAGTGAGAAGTAAGGCTCCTGTGTAATCAACACCAGTGGTTTCGAAAGGACGAAGATGAACCACTCTCTCTTCTGGGAGTGGTGGAGGTCCTGGGTAAGGACATACTCTAGCGTCGTACCTCTTACAGATTACACAAGATTTAATAATTGACTTAACTGTCTGACGACCTTGAGGAAGCCAGTACTTTTGTCTAAGGTCGGTGAGAGTATCTAACACTCCACCATGTAAAGTACCATATTGATGGTGATGTAAAACAAGAAGTTTAGTGATGATGTGGTGACGAAGTAGAAGAATTGGATTCTTTGTGTCCAAGTCAATTTTTGCATGAAGCAAACGTCCTCCACATCTTAGTATATTATGAGTGTTGGCATCATACCAGATACCTAGAGACTTAGTTAATTTATCTGGAAGATTTTCATATTCGCTTCCATATGTCTCTTGTTGTGCACGTTTGATCCAGTAGAGGATAGGATTGGGAAACTTATGTCGAATTCCTATCTTAGCAAGAAAATCAAACACATGTGCAGTCACTCTTAATAATTTGCTTAAGTTAGAATAATGGTGAGGATCAATGGCTAATATTCGTTGAGGTTCTGGTTCTTTCATGGGAGTGGTGATATTGGTCACTATGACTTGTGGCTTTTGTTTGGGCCACTGACCACCAACAAGCCATGAAGGTCCATTGAACCACAGCGAAGACTTTATAAGTTGTTTTAGTGTTAATCCTCGAGATAAATAATCTGCAGGATTGTCCTTAGTAGGAACATGTCTGAATTTATATCCAACAGATAACTCCTGAATCTCCCTGACACGATTACTGACGTAAGGAGTTTTGTTGTTGTTGTTTCTTACCCATTGTAAGACTGCCTCGTTGTCTGACCACACTACAATCACACCAAAGTGGATATTATTGAGTGTCTTTGCCAGGCAATGAGCCAATCTTACTCCCACCAGCAATGCAGTCAACTCCATTTGAGGCAAAGATCTCTTCTTAATGGGAGCAACTCTTGCTTTAGATGTGAGCAAAATTGATTGTGCACTATTAACTAAATAGGCTACTGCGCCGTATGCTTTGCCAGAGGCATCGCAGAAAACGTGCAAATTGGTGGGTAAGTTTGGTCCTGAAGCATTACGAGGAAATTTCAAAACGCCTAACTGATTAAAATCCGTTGAGAGTATTTGCCATTTGGCTTGTAACTCACTTGGTAACGGATCATCCCATCCCATATGTTTCTGCCAGCACTCCTGCATTAGGAGTTTGCCCCTTATTAATATAGGACTAAGTAGGCCTAAAGGGTCAAATGGTTGACTGACAAACGAGAGCAGTGTTCTCATGGTAAGGGTTGAGTTATCAGTTTGTACTGACTTGACATTCATCTCGTCAGTACTGGTGTTCCATTCCACGCCTAGAACCTTTAATTGACTGGGTACCTGATAATCTGGAAATTCTTTCTCGATTACCTGGTGGAGCAGTTTGTTATTTGAGGCCCATGACTGTAGTGGCATATTGGCTCCTAATAGTTCACGGTTAGCCTCATGGTAGATTTCTACCAGATCAGCTTGATCATTAGTTGTACCCTGGAAATTGTCGACATACAAGTTGTCGCTAATGTCTGCCTTATAGGGGCTGTTTGATTTCCTCAAATGCGTGTCTAATGTTGCTTGCAAAAGAAACGGTGAGGACGTAGCTCCAAATAATACTGAGGCAAAACGATAGGTGATTACTTCACTGTTAGGATCCAGCGGATCCTTAATCCAGAGGAATTTTGTGTAGTTACGATCTTCCTCCTGCAAACCTACTCGGAGGAAAGCTTTGCTAATATCAGCAGTATAGGCGAATATACCTGTGCGAAATCGTAACAGTACATCATGTAGCCTTTGTGTTAGGCTAGGTCCCATTTGGAGACATTCATTTAAAGACACACTGCTTGGCTTTACTTTAGCACTGCAGTTAAAGACAATACGAATAGGTGTTGTCAATGAGTCTTTCACCACAGCGTATGAGGTAAATAATGACCTGTTTTTCGGTCATCGTGTTCAACAACTTCAATAAATTTACTGTTAAGTTGTTGTTGGATAAGTTGATGATACATGTTCAGTTTGTCTGGCTGCTTCTGTAGTCGTGTTAATTGAGACTGCAATTGTGAGGCTGCCATAAAATAATTTACTGGAAGTTGTGGATGATCCAACTTCCATGGGAGTCTTACCCAGTATTGTTTATTTGCATAGACAACTGTATCCAGGTATTGCTGGTAAGTCCACGTATCATCAGGACTTGGTTGTTCAGGGATAATGCCTAAAGTGTCTAAATCCCACAAACGATGTATTGGTGGGTCAGACTCAATATCCTCAGATATTTCCCTGAAACGTAGGGGTGACTGTTCCAAGCCTAGTCACGCCACTATTATATTATTAGATTGTTGGTTTGTGGACGCTGGACCTTGTCTGAAAAGCACCGGTCCTGTAAGCAATTTGCCTCCTGCGGACGACAACAAATTCATTCCATGTTGTCTAGTGCATCCAGTTATAAACTTGTAATAATGATCCGCGCCTATAAGTATTCCAACATCTGTGAGGCAGTCAGAATTTATTTTATAATCTGCTAGCCTCATGCGGTTTCGTTTAAGATGTCTCGCAGTGCGAGCTAATCCTGTGACCAGCAGGTCTGTAGGAAGTTTATCTACTACTACCGCTTGTATTGGACTAGTAGAAGATCCGAGTCTTACTAATACTTTAACTACCTTGTAGTCACGAGGTCCACTATTTGACAAGAAACCAGAAATATTTAACCTAACACTTTTGGCAGGTTTTAAATTTAACTCATCTACCAACTGTTGTGTAATGAAGGTTTTCTGTGAACCTTGGTCAAAAAGACCTCTAGTGTTAATTCTAGATCTTCGGTTTATTAGTTTAAGTTGAGCTGTAGGCAGAGTAGTATTATTGCCTGACTCAGTAGCAAGTACATTTACTTCTTGATGCACTTTGCAATATTGCACTGCGGTAGAATTCGTGGAATTCTCCCCAGTGGTCATGGTTGGTGTAGAAGATTTTCTACATAAGGCGTAGTGGTGTACACCTTGGTTACATCGGTTCCAGGAACGTAGCTGCACTGCACATTTATTGGGATCATGAGAGCCCATGCACTTGGTGCACTTGTGCAACTCTTGCAACCTTTTAACCTTAACATTATAAGTAGGATAAACAGAGCATTGATAAGTGGTGTGTCCCTGATTGCAGAACAGACACCTTCTCTGGTTAATAGACTTAGTCTCTTTAGTAGACAAGTCATTGGTTATCTCAGAAGGAGATACCGAATATGTACCTACATTTCCACTTCTTTTCCCAATGGATGTAGTAGTTCTGGATTTATATTTATTAGACTTATTCAAAGTCTGTTTAGGTTTGACTGAAGTATCAGTATTAGTTGGTTTAGACTCAGGTTTAATTTTATCATGAGTCTTCAACCTGTTAACCGTTATCCTCAATCCCTCGAATATTTGGTCAAGAGTGAGAAACTCGGTATTATAATGTGAGCAGAGCTCTGTCAAGACATTTCGAGGTAATTTCCTCTGCAATAGTAACTTGATAGACCATTCTGAAGCAGGTATATTAACTTTAGTACCTAAGGCCTTTACTAGAGACTCTACTTCTAGTCTGAAGCTTTGAAGTGACTGGTCTACTATTTGGTGCATTCAGATCTAGCAATTGATAATAGAGGGTAGCTATACTTAACTCTTTGTTGCAATAGTTCAACTTCAAGAGTTTTATAGCTTCCTCATAATTACTCTCATCAAGAGTGAGGTTATGTATGACCTTTTTAGCCTCTCCTTTGAGAAGACTAAGTAATATGAAAATTTAGAAACCTTGTCTAGAGACGGTTTCTTATGGATGTGAACTTCAAAGGAAGTCCAAAAATTGTCCCAATTTTCTGTATCTAATCCTGAAAATGTAGGTAAGTCTAAAGTAGGTAAACGAACCTCTGGTAGTTTGTTATTGAAGTGAGACCGTGTGTTACTGGTATTGGATCCAGATTGTTTTGCTAATTTAGATAGTTATAGCCTGATAATTATATCTTGAGTCTCATCTTCATACTGGGAGATGTCGTCTACAATTTGACTTACTTGCTCAGGATCGATTTCTACAGTATTTAGCAGATCAAGATAAGATTTACCTGCAGATTTGACTTGATCAAATTTCAGATCAGCCACTCTAACTGATGTCTCTAAGTGACAAGAGTCAATGGGAGTATCTTTAGTTAAGCCCTCAGCCTTGTTAATTAATCTGGTCAAATGACCTTTAAGGCCAATGTAGGTTCTCCTTAATTGCTCAGGAGTAGCCATGTTGGGCTTAGGTCCAAACTTCATGGGATTAGTATATGTATTACTAATGAAGCTTGGGTACTTGTTCATTAGTGGACAAGTAACATTAAATATAGCCTAATTTAAGGTGGCTATTTATAATTTACCTCACTTGAGGTTGAATGTACCTACCTACCTAACAACAAATAGCTAGATAGTTTGTGCACTGTCTGAACTTCACCATTAGTTCTCGTCCGGTTAGCTCTTCTATATCACCATCAGAGTTAATGGAGATTATCCAGCAATACACAAAATAGATACACAAAATAATGCATACAAGAGAAATATTATGGAGACACTCCAATCAGAGTTATCTCAAAAATTAATCCCACCCTGTTTAGGGTCAGCACAAATAGTATAATACATACACTACTGACTAGCTTAGGTCTAGTCGTGATAATTCCTAACTAAGAACTATAAAGTTATTTAGTCTGGGCTTGTACCAAATTCAGCACAATCTCAGCCTAAATTCTACCTAATAAGATTGGTAAAGATTATTGTGGTGCAGTAAGGTGAATATAGTTGTGCTGTATTTTTTTTTTTTTTTTATAAGAGTGCACTTGCACACACAGGTGAAACAATTATGTACAGTTAAGTTTGGCTTGCTAGCCACAGCCGTTTGTGATGGTTGATGGTGTTAATTAAGTTGTCAACCACATGCAACCTAGACTCACCTGACAAGTGTACACCATCTCTGGTCAGGTTCTGTCTATAAGGTCTGGCTGTAAATTGGATATATGTGGCATCCAATCTCACTCGTTTTTTCAGCCTGAAATTTATGTACTTAGCAGCTCTCTGGTAGTATTCTGGGGTTACTCCCCAACGATTATCTTGACTTGGTTGGCGAAGTTCCACTAATGTGAATATTACCGATTTACTGATGAGCTTGAAAGAAGAAATTATGGCTTTGAGGTGTTTGATCACCTCAGCTGGATGACGAGTGGGATGGATGTCATTACCACCTAAGTATATAATGGTTAGATGGTGAGGCCACTCTAACGCAGGTGTTAGTGTGGGGTTGTTATAAAAGTTATGAGCTGTTGCTCCTGGTGACCTAAAGATTCTCACCTCTGTGTGAGGTATAGGTCTAAGTGTTGTGGGTAATTGGCTATGAACCACTAAAGCTACCTTATACATGAGGTGAAAGTAGCAATATGTTAGTGTGATTTAGACTAACTGATGTGTTACACTGTTAGTTGACACAATTAATGAAATAGTTAGTCTAGCTTATATCACACAAGGATTAGTTATTAATGATTAATATTTGTAATTATAAATTTAATGCCTATCCGGTTCGATAAGGACCATAATGTGGGACATTTGGGGCTTGAATCTAATTATTTAAATATTAATATAGTAAATTAAATTACGAAGGACCACCCCCTTTTATGGTAAAGAGGGAAACTGAGAAATTATGATCATTAGATAATTCCTAGATGAACCAGTAACTATGGATAAAATACTAGAGAATATGATCACTGAAATAATTAATGGGCTGTATAATTAAATGAATCAAACCCTCAAACACCTACATTGGGGGGGTATTACTGGAACTCAGTACGTCCAGGAACTAGTGTGGTTCGTTCACTAATCCAATGTATAATAATCTAATCCTATGAATACTTATCAAATCATTATCGTTATCATTAATGGGAACATAGATTATGAACATAATAATAATAATCATAATAAACACATGTTAATCCAATAAACAGAGTTCTGCATGTAAAAGAGTACAGATAATAATTTAGAGGAATACAAAGGAATCTTAGCTTAATGACGATTCCTTAGAAGTTAGTCACGACGCTTCCTCTGATTCTCCTGAACTCGGCATGGAACACTAGGAGTTGATTAACATGGGAAAGGACAGCTCGGAGAATTCTTCTCACACGCTGCAAAATAAATGTTTACAGTAGCAACAAATTAAACTACTGGATTTCTATGCTCAATAAAATAATATTAATGGTAAATGAAGGATAATGACCTGTGATTTATTGTTGTTATACGTCGTCACGACAAGCTACCCAGCTATAAGTCTACACCCTATCAGATGCATCAAATAAGGATAAGATACTTAGCTAATATGGGCACTGTGTAAGTTTAGGCTTGCCGAAATTCGCGTCCCAGGCTCTGGCTTAGCCTATCCTGGATAATGACGCGCTTCACTGGCCGGTCACGTGGAGTCACAAAGAACCAAAATTTAACAGGTTCCGTGAATGACACTGACACCAGGTGAAGGTATTGTCTGCAAGGCTCTTCACGCCTCAAAGTGGCGACTTTCTTCTGGAGAATGGATAGCGTTTACCCTGATGACTGGGTAATGGCGTCTCCTCGTGAGCAACACGTGAACAGGTCCGCTCGGGAGCGTTTCAACACGTGCACTGGCGTCCTCTCCCGCACCGCTCCGCGTCCTCTGTTTATTAACCAAATTATTATTATGGATATCATCATTTCTCGCGGTTGTGCTTGAAATGCTCGGGTTAGGACGGGTTTATTATTTGGAAGAGTTAAATATTATTATTTGCCAGTGCTTTGATAGTAAACGTATAATGGAGAAGAATTAATGTCTCTCCCTGGCATTCACACGTGACGTTAATTTTTATTACTAGATATCTGCTATAACTATAAACTCTCTATTTGGCTTTAGTTGGAGGTCAGTTTATCTGTAATTAATTATCACACAGAACACCGTTTGTTATAGAGAATCGAATTCAATTCTCAGGCACATTGGATATAAATGTGTTTATTACAATGAAATCTGACGCAATACTGGCGTCGGGTGACCTAAAAATTCTAGCCTATTGTTCAGATGTAATTATTAGTACATGTGAATTCTACGTTGTGTTAATTTTACTTACTACAATGATTAGTAGAATTAGTAATAATTAATGAGAATACAACAGTGTTGTATTCAGTGTTGGAAATTTCCAACAAGGCAATCCCGCTGATTATATCAGTCGACATCCTACCAACAGTTTCACCATCACCAAGCATCAGCAAATTGCCGAGGAATATAATATGTACACTCTGTAACCTGTGATGCAGTCCCTAAGGCTCTCACTCTTGATGAAATCTGTACTGCAACCCTAGAGGACCCAACTCTGCAAGCAACAGTGGATGCATTGACTAAGGAAAAGTTTCCATGCATCCCACCCTCAGGAGTTGACCAAGATGCATTCAAAGCACTTGAACGCATCCAGACAGAATTAAGTGTTAGGCAACAACACGACACTGTGCTGCGAGGTACTCGTATCGTTATTCCAGCTGTTCTCCAGCAACGTGCTCTGAAGCTTGCACATCAAGGACACCAAGGTCTTGTTAGGACCAAACAGCTGCTACGAGAAAAGGTATGGTTTCCTGGCATTGATCGTCAAGCAAAGGATATGCATGATGCCTGTGTCCCTTGCCAAGCTGCAGTAGATACTTCAAGACCAACACCCCTACAACCTTTACCACTACCTGCTGCACCATGGATGGAAGTATCGATGGACTTCTGCGGACCGCTACCAACTGGAGAGAGAAATCACTTCCACATCTGCAAAGACTGTCATCCCGAAGCTCGACAAGATCTTTTCAAATTTTGGCATTCCTGAAGTTGTCAAGACGGACAATGGACCGCCATTCAATAGACAAGACTTCATCAATTTTTCTGAGCATATTGGATTCAAACACCACCGTGTGATGCCACTACATCCTCAAGCAAATGGAGAAGTTGAGAGATTCATGCAACCTCTCATGAAAGCGGTACGCTGTGCTCATGCCGAACGACGATCTTGGAAACAAGCTATGTATGCTTTTCTCAGTAACTACCGTGCAACACCACATGGAACACTGGGCAAGTCGCCTGGCGAACTTTTATTTGGACGTCCTATGAGGATCGCACTACCCGTCATGCCAGCCGAGGTAACGGATAAACGTCTCGCTCAGAAGGATGCACTAGCCAAGGGCAAAATGAAAATTGCTCATGATCAAAGTGCAAAGGAACAATTCATAAAGGTTGGAGATACTGTTCTCATTAAAAAGAAAAAGAGGGAAAGTTAGATATGCCATATCATACAAAACCATATAAAGTGATTAGTGTAAAAGGAACTATGGTAACAGCTAGTAATAGAAATCATAGTATAACACGTAATATGGCTTATTTCAAAGTGATTCCAACTAGTGTAGTAAATTATGAAGTGAAAAGTCGTGCAAACGATAAAGAAAAAATGAGCTATAACTCGGTAAACAATTCATCAAGGGATATTCTTGTATTTAAGGACTCTCGTCCTAAACGTCATGTTAAACGCCCTACACGATTTGATGATTAATTGTGTTCCTATGTAATGCAAAGTATTTACTTATTATGCTAAACTAAATTTAATATTGTTTGAATAATGCAGATTTCTCATTCAATATTTTGTAACTTTGTATTACAGTTTCTTTCATGTTTGTTTAACATTGCATATGTATTTTTAACATTGAAATCTTGTGTGGTAAAGATTAAGTTGTTTAAATTCTTTGTGCTTAATTAATGTTAAAGGTATGCAATATCTCTTGATATGTTAATAACTTACTTTGTGTCAATAACTTTGCTTTGTGCAACAAGCATGGTAGACATCCTGTATTCATTCTTTTTAAAGAAAAGGAGGGATGTCATGTTCACAGAAAATGGTACCATCCGTTTTCTATGTGCGGCGGTTCAGACGCCGAGAGAGAGGTAAACAAGAGCGTACAGGACGCCCGCCAAGCTTGGTAGCTACTAGTCATGTATCAGTTTAAGTATTAAAGTCAATAATCAAGCAATGGCTTTATATCAACCCTACAACCAAGACTTTCTCAGTAACACACAACACCACAATATTGACAGTGACCAATTATGTCTATATAATCCTCAAGCAATGGCAATGGGAAAGTGTCTACTTCAGTTACCTTATTTAACCGCCTGTAATCAGTACAAAGGCGCCAACTCCCATCCGGTTTAGGAACTAACAAACATGGTGAACACCAGGAACTCTGACTGGGTGTAACTAGACCATTTTTCAGGAGGAACTCCACTTCCCTTCTGATAATATCTCTTTTCTGGAGATACTCTATACGGATGCATACGAATAGGGGTGGTGTTTGTGAGCTGAATATCATGGCTCACAACAGAGGCCTGGGTAGGAACTTCTCCAAACAAATTAGAATACTGGTGTAGTAACAATCTCAACTCTCCCTGTTTAACCTCATCCAAATGTCCCATCATCTCCTCAAAGCTAGAATTACAAAAGGTATGATTAGACAAGTCATCAGATATATGGTTCTCAGGGGTGACTGTGTCCTGTACCACACATGACACTGGCCTGGAGCCTTGAAATGATTTTAACCTGTTAATGTGTACTACCAAAACCTTGGAAGGGTCCTGCAGACTTTTAAGTTTATAAGTTAACTCAAAACGTCTGCAAACAACTTCAAACGGACTTTCAAAATGATGAGCTAAAGTAGTTTCTACTCTGGACTTTAAAACAAGAACAAGATCACCTGGCTGAAAACATCTCAACTTCACCCTGAACTTCTTGTCATGGTGTTGTTTCATCTTCAACTGCGACTTCTTCAGGTGCTCGCTGCCATGTCTTGGTACTTTTTCAACTTCGACTGGATCTCACTCAACAGACGACTTCCATCAGGGAGAGAGACGTTTCCCAACAACCTTTCACTCAGCAACTGGATTGGGCCTCTCACTTGGTTTCCGAAAACTAATTGGAACGAGGAACAACCCAAGGAATGCTGTAAACCATTTCTAGCAGCAAACAAGATAAAAAGGTAAGTCTTCATCCCAATTACGTCTGGAGTCTTCACCAACAGTTCGTATCATCTGCTTCACAGTTTGGTGAAATCTCTCCAAGGCACCATGACTTTATGGATGATGAGCACTGGACAAGCGATGTTCTATTTGGTACTTCTCACAAAATTGTTTGAAATCTGCAGACCGAACATTGCTACCGTTGTCAGTCTGGATAACTCGAGGTAGTCCAAACAAAGTACAGAATTTTGTCAAGTGATGGATAACTGTCTTTGTTCTTGTGTTTCTTACAGGATAAGCTTCTGCAAACTTGGATGTGGCACACATTAAGGTTATTAAAAATACATGACCTGACTTTGTCCTATTCAAAGGGCCTACACAATCGATAATGATGTGGGAAAATGTTCACTTGGAACTACAATTGGATGCAGGGGAGCTTTAGGTACACTCTGATTCGGTTTACCCACAATTTGACAGTGCCTACAATATTTACCAATATCTTTTTTAAGACTGGGCCAATAAAAATATTTTGATACCTGGTATAACATTCGACTAATTCCTTGGTGACCGCTTAATAGATCGTCGTGGGCATCTGAGAGGACTTGTTCACGGTATGCTTTGGGGACCACAAGCTGGGTAACACTCTCACAGTCCTCTGAAGAGGGAGATAACTTAGTTCTCCATCGTCTCATCAGCATCCGATCTCGGAGGAAGTATCCAACATCATCTGCCAAAGCATCCTCCTCCTTAACAGCTTCAGAAAAACAGGCATTTAAACTAGGATCACTCTGTTGAAGTTGGGTTAAGATGTGGAATTTTACATCAAAATTAGGGGAAGAGGTAGTAACAGGAGGTACAACTTCCTTACTTGGCACAACTTCCTTACTTGGCACAACTTCCTCAACTCTACTAACTTCATCCAACCTAGACATAAAAGTGTCAACCAATTTTATTTCCGTTTCTAACGTTGAAGGTTTTCCAGCCATCCCTCCGGTTGTAGGATTGGAAACATCACTCTGGGACTTGGTGACTTGAGATCTGGTGACTGCGCAGGCTGGATACACTTCAGGAGCACTCTCACTCGTTTCTGAGAGAACTCTACCTGGGTCATTGAACATGATGGGAAGATGACTGTTTATCATAGTGCCGGCAATGTCATTTCCAAGAATTATATCGACACCAGGAATAGGTAAGGTATCACACACACCTACAGTACATAGTCCAGGAGTATAGGGGGATTTAGTATAAACTTGCATGAGGAGAACACATTGCACTACCCCAACTATTTAAGTATAAGAATTACTTCGTCCTGATCAACCTTCTTGACCTTGAAAACATACTGGAAGTAATCAAGGTTAACGATGCATCAGTGTCTCTAAACATAACTACAGGAATCCACTTGTCTACCACTCCAACCATTTTAGCATGAATCATGTAAGGGTCAAAATCAGCAAGCCACTGTGGCTTACCCTTACAAAATGTCTCAGAATTATGACCTTGCCTACTTTTACTCACCACCAAGACATTTGGCCGTAATTCCGGATGTAACCTGGAAACAATGACGAACAACATGACCTTTCTTGTGACAATAATTACATTGTTTCACATCAGTCGAACTTGTCGAAACTGATGTAGCTTTACTAAGGTTAACAGTACCCTTAGATCTAACAGATGCTTGATCTGCCCTGACTATAAGAACAGACTTTGCATGATAATGACTATTCTTTGAACTCTCAGGATTTGCCTGCGTAGAAGTGAATGTCTTAGGTGCCATGTTAAAATTGTTATACGGTATCTTAAAAATCGTCTCATGCTCATCTGCCAACATAGCTAACTCATGAACATCTTTGTAAGAACGTTTACCTATGGCTAGTGCCATGGTCAACTTTATAGGCAAACAAGACAAAAGTTCTTCAACTAGGATGAGCTGCTTAAGGGACAAAAAATCATGAGTATTATTTCGGTTTAGCCACCTGTCAAAAACTGACTCTTTTACTCGAGCAAAATCTGTAACTGTCTGATCAGATGCACGCTTGAGACCTCTAAACTTTTGTCTTAATGCTTCTGCATTTAGTTCATACGCTTGCAAGAGCCTCTTTTTTACTGTGGGGTAATGAAA
The DNA here is from genome assembly GCF_040958095.1 of Procambarus clarkii. NCBI lineage: Eukaryota > Metazoa > Arthropoda > Malacostraca > Decapoda > Cambaridae > Procambarus > Procambarus clarkii. The sequence goes on from NC_091165.1 coordinate 10,136,378, forward strand.
GCTGTCTTCGAAAGGGAGCGAAGCGAAAATCTCTTGTGCCTTCCCGCACAACTGACCTTGCATAATGGTCACCCAAGAATCTTCTGGCCATTTTAAACTAGTAGCTAGCTTGGAAAAGTGTAAGAAAAACAATTCAGGGTTCCACTCATCAAATTTGGGTAATTCAAACCTTTTAGGGAAGTAAAGTCCACTACTGTGACTACTTATACTAGAACTTCGTTTAGAGCCTTACTACTGACAGTGGCTGCAGCTTCTAACTTTTTCTCCTTAAGCCTAATCTGCGCCTCAGCCATCTGCTGTTTAATTCTAACTGTCTCTAAGACTGCTTCTCTCTGCTTAGTTTCCTCTTCTCTTTGTTTAGTTTCTTCTTCTCTTTGTTTAGTTTCTTCTTCTTTTTGTTTAGTTTCTTCTATACACTTAAACCTTTCAAACTCAACTTGCTTTAGTTGAAGTTCTAACTCCTGCCGTCTTAATCTGGCAGTACTCTCAAACTCATCAGAGAATTCTTCTAATACCTCATCACCCAATAAGCCATCTTCTACTAGATGCAGAAAAATAGTTCTCAGTATCTTAGCTTTTATCATTCTGGATGCCACTTCTAACTCTAGGGTTTTTCCCATACAAATCAACACTGATTTTGTTAAGGTCTTAATCCTATCTACTAATGGATTTTGCAAAATTTCTTTTACTAATTGCTCCATAATAATTCATTATTTTCGACACTTTCAGAAACAAAATATTATACCACAATCAGAATATACTCGATTAGCATATGACCCTGCAACAAAAATGTAATGCTTACCTCTGTCGAGCAGCGTTGCAAGTGCAGTAATAACTAAAATCCCATAGAACTGCATGCTGAATCATATGCAGAAACACAAGTCATCAAAACGTCTTCAAGGAAATGATACCGCAACATTCACTTCAAATAGGTACAACAAGCTAGAAAATAATCACGGATCAGTTCTACTGTGTCATATATAATTATTAATCCTCAACACTAGGATTACAACAATAGTTGTCCTGGAAACACAGGAGTTACATCGTAAATATCCTGAAACAACAGGAGTTACCTGACTGATGATCACGGACTAGGCCCCATTTTACTTGTTATGGTCAGGGAGATAAGACCTCCACTCCCATATTAATATCTTGAGGGAATAATGTACACCATCACTGGAACACATAGCCTGGCCACATATCAATCAAGGTTATAGGGGATTAAAAGGCTAGCAACAAATATTCTAGTTTACTGGCATTAAGAACCTTCCACAACAATAATAAATAAAACACTCTACTAATATCACACACATATCACCAATACTCTATATCCAGCTTCTCAACAACTGGGCATGATACATCAAATACAGGTCTGCAAACTGCATCAATCAACACTAGCTGACACCAGGAACTTTGCCTAGTGCAGTGGAACACTATTGCCTATATGCTGCTAATACCAACAAGAGTGGTGGTGTGTCAACCAATAACACATGAGGTAAGAGGAATAATATCACATACAGCACCTTGGTATTTCACAAGTTCCTCAAAATATATCACCAATGATGGTTGGTTGGTGTGTTGTCATTGTTGATCCTTCTTTATGGACAACCCAACCCAAAACTCAGTAGAGTGCTTATACTTTACCAGGAGATCACTCTGGGCGCTTCTGACTCTTGGAGAGGGGCTCAACGTCACACGTTTAGGGGATGCGGCTCCAATACTTTGCCTCGTTGTCAAGTGCACACACCCTTTCGAGCCGCTGTGACTCCCCACTCTCACCTTGTGTGATATGATCTCCTCAATCTCCTTTGTTTTATTGATTATTCCGTTCTACCATGTCCACAACTGTGGTTCTTGGTTTTTTTTCTCTCTCTCCTTCTTTCCTACTTCCTGGGAAGCCTCACTAGGACAAGGGAAACCACCAGCAAATTTGAATACATTTACTGAACAAAGCACATACACAATACATACACACACGTAATAATAATAATAATGAATCCTACACTCTATACTATTTCAGTCAGGTTGCACTCCAACACCATCAGAACTCTATCATCTGCTTATCAAGTGGTATCCTATGTCTTGATTCATCACCTAATACTACCAACCTCCTCAAGTAGGTCAAGTCTTATAACCCAATGTTGCACTATCAGCAAGAGAATATTTATCTATAAACACATACAAGGAAAACCAGCGTATGGCTGCAATAACATAAATATTAGTATAAATGTTCCCTGATATACAACAATGATCAATCGATCACCCTATCAATCCTAGAACACATATGTATGTCTCTGCAGGTAATTCAGCCTACGACTGTAACTCTATACTTCAGTATTCGTTCTCCTTGGCACAAAAATGACAAACAATCACTCACCTTCCACTGCGTCTTGCACGCTAATGACAACCAAAAACTCTACCAACTCCCTACAAGTAATCAACCAGAACTTCCCGTCCACATCTGGAAGTTCACTACCCTGATAACTTCAGGTTCATCCGGGTTTATCTACCAGGATCCTCCACAGCTCTTTCAGGCTGCTACACCATGAAGTCTTCCTTGAGCAACTATGGTGCTTCACCACTTCTACTAGGGTCCTCCACAGCTCTCCTGGCTGCTACACCATGAAGTTTCCTCGAACAGAACTGGAGTTTCGCCACTGGTATTACAGAAGCACGTGGCACTCCTCTTCACGGCTTCTCCTCACAGCTCAAGGTCCTACTCTTCACCCAGGGGGCTACTCCTCCTCGGAGTACACTACTCCTGCAACAGTCTTGGAGTCTCTTCCAATAACTCACTCTACTGGCTCGAAGTCCACTCAGCAACTTCTTCCAAAGATAAACCTCAGATTGTATAGTCGAGGGTGCTCTCCCTCTGACGGAGTCCGATCATGGCGCTCCCACGGCCCACGAGAATGTCTCTGGGCGGCTTAACCAACTCTCCTTGCCGTCAAAGACTTGAGACCACAACGTTCCCAACTCGATTCCACAGCTGGAACGTCTGCACACTTCCTTTCTCTTGAAGGTATATCCAACAGGGGATCCTCTCCAATGGGAGCTCAAATGGAGCGCAGCTTCCCTTCACGATGTCTGGTACTCAAGTGGGGTCAGAGCAGGGTTGCCAGATCCAAATCGCTAAAAGTAGCGAGCTGACGCTCAAAAAGTAGCGAATTTGCAAATAGAGTAGCCCAATTTTTTGTCTAGTCAAATCGAATCAAATCAAATGTTTATTCAGGTAAAAGTACATACATACAAGATGAGTTACAAACTTCATGTTAGATTTCTAGATAGCGACAGTACATACAGACAGACGACATTCAAATTTAGTAAGTTTACCTTCCTTCTTTGATAGAACAGACTTGATGCTCATCTGCTGATGACTTACCTCCGATATATTTTGTCCGTGTTTTAATGTTTCATTGTGTTTCTTTAAACCACTTCTATGAGCTCTTATCTCAGTTCTACAAACTTTACAATATGCCATATTTCTATCTTCTTTCACTTTAGCCAACCACTTTTCAAACACGGGATCCTTAAGCCAGGACATCTGAAACGTTTCCTAGTATTTAGACCACTTCCTCATTTTACACTTCTTTATCTTAACACTTTAGAAAATTCTAAAACTAACACCGGTAACTTCTTTTCTATTTGCGGTAACTTGTGTCGAACTATCCTTCTGGAGGTCAGACCACACTAACAATGAAAGCACAGATGAAGCTGCCAAGTTCTCTGTATGCTAATCCGCTCTAACGACAGTTATTTGATTCTCGGAAACACCTAAAGAGAAACCTAATATTTACAGTAAGCAACAGTGGGAGGTCACTTAATTAACATAGACAGTACCCGGGATGAAGTATTAATGGCAATTAAGGTTGGGAAATCTATAGCCCCTGGGGAGGATTATCTTGCCTTGCGGTTACTTTTTCTTTGGGAAGTTCCTAGGATCAACGTCCTCAGGGGGTCGGTCTGTGACCTGGCCTCCTGCGGTAAATGGTCTATTCAATCAAGCTGTTGGACGCGGCTGTGATTTGTACATGTTACGGCCCTCTCGGGACGTAACGGGGTCCTTACTCTGATGTTGTTAGAGGAAGATATATATATCCGTTCCCAAGCCAATAGTGGCTATCAAGGGATGAGATCCGTGACGCAAGTAACTTAAAGGGAGTAGGGAAAGAAAGCTAAGAACTTAATATTATAATTTTCACCATCACCGATTAAATATATAGAATAAAAGAGTACACAAGGGGGAGGGGTATTAACACTTGACAAGGGGATTCTTCACAATGTAGTCTTCTGCTAAAGACTCTGGATCCAGAAGCTAGACGCTGAGTCCTCGGTGCTTTCTTCGTGGCCATACAACGAATTCTTCAAAGAAGCTGAGCCTACCCTGGCCACAGGTCAGCCAAAACACGTGTCCACTGGGGGCACCGCTGTGGAGGCCGTCAACCACACGTCCAGCTGGTCTGCTGGCAGGTTCTGAGCCAACAAGGCTGGTACGGCCACTCCACGAACGATAAAAGGGGAATGCCCTAGACAGGAGCCTCGTGTGACACCACAAATCACTCTCCTGTCTTCAGTACCCCAGTGGATGATCGTCTCCAACAGTCGGCCCCGGTAAATCCTTTTACTGCCACTCCACTGGCAGGCTAACACACCACAGTGTTCTTCCGGGGGGGGGGCGACTTCACAACAGCTGCAGCAAAGATCAAGGTATGGAGACTGGCTGCCTCGGGTAGACTGACTCCACCTCCATCACAGCAGTCCCAGGTCGGCTCTGTAAGCAGACACGTCATCAATAACCGGGACACTAAAACACCTCACTTACGGGCTCGGGTACAAACACCTGACGTATCCAGTCCATAGATGGCACTGTCGTCGGAGCACCACCTCACCAGAGGTCAGGAGCGGCTGTGTTGTGAGCTGCACAGGACTGGAAACTGGCCCTTGTGGCTGGTACACCTTGTCCTCACCAGGTGTCGTCGTCCGTTTGGCGGGGGTTTCGGGAGCTGACCCACAGATGGCGTGGTCGTTACTGCTCCGTGCTCGGACGCTGGATCCGGGTTCGTAACAGTACACATGACATTATAAAAAGCATAAAAATCATCATTGAGTTTCTTAACATTAATAGCCCAACTTGTTTTTAAAGTAGCCCAAAAAGTCGCAAGTAGCGAAATTAAAAATTTGGGAGCGCGGGCTCTGAAAAGTAGCCCAATCTGGCATCCCTGGGTCAGAGCCCTCCCGAAGCGAGCCTCACGCCTCCAGCAAATTATCCACATCTCATAACCAGTCATTTATCGATTTTCTTATTCACTGCCCATATTCTTAAACTCTCTGTAAAATTTACCCAATTATTTCATGTATGTATCTTCATGTCTGTATATCTCCAACCTCCTAGTCAGGTCAGGCTTGAGAGAATAATTCTCAAATGGGAGACTCGTTTTTCGGCTGCTAGAGATCATAACATACCTCACTAAGACACATAATAATCACCTACCACCTGGTATACATAATGGACAGCAGCAGAGAATGATCCATATAAATACATACAGTTACATGAGTAACATCTAGCAGGCACAATACCCAAATAAGGTCACAAATCACGGAATAAACCCTAACATGTCCTCTCGCCTAAAGAGAAAAGAACAGTGACGCCTGGAGCGATCCTTGCCGAGAGGCGACACTGTATCCAATTCCAATAAGTCAACTGACCTTCAACTTTCAAATCTCTCTAACTCATTTACAATATAAACTCACTCATGAACTTCTAATTCACTATACAACAACTTAAAGAGTATAAGGCACAACCTTACATAATGATATATAATAATAACTGAATACAATAAGGAAATTATCTTGAATTACAAATAAGTACACAAAGAAATCACAGGGATACGAGATGGTAACTTTGGCAAAGTCGGTACGTCACTGGGGGAGATGGGAGGGGGGGTTAGGAGGATTCAGCAACATTCGCCAGCGGTTATACATATGCATACAAAGATAATAAATATATATAACATGTGTATCATAAGATTGTCTAAGTGGAAAACATTTCACAGTGCCATAATTTCATATAATATCAGGACAAATGGGCAATGCAAGGTGCAACACTAATATGGAATCTTCTCAGTATACATGTGATGAATACATATGGAAACTAAATGTATACACTCCCTAACATGGTCCACATAATGTTACCCATATAGCATTGATGTAGCATTACTTACAATAAACATACAAGGATGTTTTTCAAATCTATGACATTAGGCTACTGCTATAACTAGACATCTAATATATATATCCACAATTACATGTCATACATCTTTGATACAGAGTTAATATAGACTTGGAAATGTATGTCACACATTGACAATATATAAAATAAGATTAATATATGGTAACATGAGATTACATCGTATACACAATATTCGTGATACGAGGCTATCAACCAAGATATCACTGTATAGTTTGAGCACACTCATACACCAATCTCAGTATGATCATACTGGTGTATGTGTGGTCATAACACCCAGCTACATTTATTTACATTCACAGTTAGATTAGCATGCGTAGCACTGCAAACAATTGTTTCAAACTAGAAATATGGTCTTCCCAACACTTACTAAAAATCACAATATCATCTAAGTATGCTCTACAATCTGGCACATCTTTTAGCAAAGAATTCATCAGCTTTTGAAAAGTTGCTGGGGCATTTCTGAGTCCAAATGGTATCACATTAAATTCAAATACTCCATCAGGGGTGATAAAATCTGTCACTTCCCTAGCAAAGTTAGTAAGTGGTATCTGGTGATACCCCTTAGATAAGTCTAGTTTTGATACATATTTAGCATGACCAATCTGGTCAATGCAGTGTTCTAGCAAAGGTAGTGGGTATACATCAACTACAGTTACATTGTTTAACTTCCTATAGTTCACTATTAACCGCCATTTTCCATCTGGTTTTGGTACCACTAAACACGGTGTACTCAAGGAGCTCTGACAGGGTCAAATGAAACCATGGTGAAGAAGATAATCAACTTCCTCCTGGATGATACGTCGTTTCTCGGGGGTCATTCGATAAGGGTGTAGCCGAATTGGAGTTACCTCTGTCAGTTGAACATCATGAGTAATGAGAGGTGTCTGAGTGGGGACCTCCCCAAACAAGTTGGAGAATGTCTTCAAAAGGTTCTGGAACTCTGCTCTCTGTTCATCCTGCAAATGACACAACAATTCTTCCCCGGAACTGGAATTAGATATAAGAGGAATACCATCTTCCCCTACAACCATTGTCTCATCAGGGTTTACCTCCTCATTAACACAACAAGCTACAATACTGGGCCCACAGTAAGTCTTCAAACGATTCACATGCACAATCATTGACTGACGGATATGTTTGGGGTTACAGACTTTATAGGTAAGTTCACCGAGATGTTTTACCACTCGATAAGGTCCTCCAAACTTGTGTGACATGGAAGTTCCCATACGAGGTTTCAAGACCATTACTAAATCTCCTGATTCAAAAACTCTGAGTTTGGCCTTGAACCGCTAATCATGCCGCTCTTACATTATCTGCAGTGCCTCGCCCAGATGTTGTAACGCGAACTCCTTCGTTCGAGACAGCTTGCTCTTCACATCCTTCAGGTATCTTTCCCTCTGCCTAGCTGTTACATCTCCCAACATTTTCTCCTGCAACGTTTTTGTGGGTCCCCACACATGATGTCCAAACACAAGATCAAATGGGGAGCAGCCTAGAGCAGTGTACAACCCGTCCCTGGCAGCAAATAGTACAAATGGTAAATTGTCTGGGTGAATCTTCCCCAGTTGTTTTTAACATCTGTTTGAGGGTTTGGTAAAACCGCTCGTTCCCCCCTTGACTCTGAGGATGGTAAGGACTAGAAAAGTTATGTTAAATTCCGAAAGAACTACAAAAAGTTTTAAAAGTTGTGGAACAGAATTTTCTCCCATTATCAGTTTGAATGATACGGGGCATACCAAATAATGAAAAAAACCGTTCCAAGTGCTTTATGAGTGTAGAAGCCCTAATGCTACGCAAGGCATATGCTTCAGGGAACCTGGTGGTCATACATAGGATAGTAAACATAAACATATTTCTTGATTTAGTTCGGGGTAATGGGGTAAGGGACTGACACAATCCAACACCACATGTGTAAAAAGCTCCTCTGGCACTACAATAGGGTGTAAGGGTGCTCGTGGAACAGTCTGGTTAGGTTTACCAACAGCTTGACATACAAAACAATTGTGACAATATCTGACCACATCCTTTTTTAGTTTTGGCCAATAGAAAAACTTACATATTTTATTATACATATTGGCGATCCCTTGGTGACCTCCCATAAGGTTACCATGAGCAGCTAGCAATACCTGCTCCCTATACTCCGTTGGTACGACGAGCTGGGTCCTAGACTCACAGTCATCTGATAAGGGAGTTCCTGGTGGTCTCCATCGTCTCATCAAACATCGATCACTGAAGTAGCAGCTTGTGCTCTCATCCAAGGTATCAATAGTGTCAGCTGCTTCTGTATAACATTCAGCTAGACTGGGATCAGTACTCTGCAACTCACTCAAGGTCTGGGACTCAACAGCTGGAGCGAGCGGGCAAGGAACTGGTACCTGGGCCACCTCTTCCAGACCATCCTCTGGGTCAGAATAAATTAGGGCTTTGGCATCAGCCTCACTCTCGATATCCACGTGAGCTAAGAATGTATTCTCAAGGTCCACCTCCACCTCCCTGTCTGAAGGGGTCCTAGCCTCAGAAACATCCACCTTGGAAGTCACAGGGTTTACCTCACCCTGCTTACCCATAGATCTGGTCACAACACAGGCTGGATAGATGGTACCATCATCCGCATCCGGTTGAGCCAGTACACAACTAGGGTTAGTAAACATGATAGGACACTTTGTCCCACTAACTTGACACTTCTCAAAATCATTACAACTGCTCACTAATGGGCAACTGCTCACTAACTGCTACAGTGCACCAACCTGCTGTAATAGTTGACTTCAAGTGAACTTTAACTAATGGTACACGCTGGACATGACCTCCAAATCCCTGCAATAATACTACTTCACCAGTGTCTTCTGTGCTAACATCAGCAAGAGTACGGTGAGAAATTAAAGATTGGGAAGCACCACTGTTCAGGCTTGTTTGCATTTGTGTTCCTTACGTGTGCCCCAAAGTATGAGGTGATTTGATGTAATACCATGCCCAAGATTACCAACCGAGTGCCGGCGAGGTGATGGAAATAGCCTCGGCTACCATCCTCTTTTGTCCGGTCTTCTTGGTTGAGCAGTTAAGGGATCCTGTACACCAGCAGAGTGCACCTGGCAGTAAGGGTTCAAGTCACTTCTGGGGTGTGAGTTTTCAGTTGCATATACTCCTGGGGACCATTCAGGATTGTTCGCATTTGTGTTCCTCACATGTGCCCCAAAGAATGAGGTGATTTGATAAAATACCATGCCCAAGATTACCAACCGAGTGCCGGCGGGGGGATGGAAATAGCCTCGGCTACCATCCTCCTTTGTCCGGTCGTGTTGGTCGAGCGGTTAAGGGATCCTGTACGCCAGCAGAGTGCTCCTGGCAGTATGGGTTCGAGTCACCTTTGGAGTGTGAGTTTTTAGTTGCAAATAGTCCTGGGGACCATTCAGGCTGGTTCGCATTTGTGTTATTCACGTGTTCCCCAAAGAATGATGTGATTTGATAAAATACCATGCCCAAGATTACCAACCGAGTGCCGGCGGGGGGTGGAAATAGCCTCGGCTACCATCCTCTTTTGTCCGGTCGAGTTGGTCGAGCGGTTAAGGGATCCTGTATGCCAGCAGAGTGCTCCTGGCAGTATGGGTTCGAGTCACTTCTGGCGTGTGAGTTTTCAGTTGCATATAGTCCTGGGGACAATTCAGGCTTCTTCGCATTTGTGTTCCTCACATGTGCCCCAGAGAATGAGGTGATTTGATAAAATACGGACTACGTTGCTGAGTTGGAACCTCAACAGCAGTTCTCGTCACCAGTTGACACTCGCACCCCTACACGTCGGTCAGAGATGATGATATTTACTTAGATAGGGAATTGGCTTTCTTTTTTCAGAGCACAAAGATCGCTAATTCTGTAAGTATCATATTTCATTTAGTAGGAAAACCCTTGCTTCTGTCTTATAGACTTGGCAAGGTATCCCTACATTCTTGGACTACCTTATTCACTTTTGAAACAATTAAATGTTTCATTTGTTTTAGAAACTATCGGTTTCATTTATTTAGTAGGATTTTCTTGCCCTTATTCTCTTACATTGAGTACCGGGTACAAGATTTCCTGCGATTTTGATTGACTAATCATTTACCATACTAAAATTAACGTTAATTGTTAACGATTAAATTACCACAGGATAGTTACCAGTTGCCACGTCATCCTGTTACTGACACTTACCATATCACAAGTATATTTGTTGTACATTTATTTGCTATTTTTCAACATGTTTCGTCTCCCAGCTTTTCGTAATGATCCAGCAGGTGAAATAGGGAACTTAAGTCGTGCCAAGAAGACCGAATTACAAACTCTTGCACACGAGTATCAACTAGATGTTTCCCTTGGAGCCAACAGAAATGACTTGCATAATTTAATCTTGGATTATCTCTTAGATGAAGGAAAGATAGACTCTGAAACTCACGAAAACTATTATATTGCAGATAAACATGCTCTGGCAGCTATAAAATTGAAGCTCGAACTAGCAAACATTGAGTGACAACAACAAAAAGAAGCTCTCCAAATAAAAGAATGCGAGATGGCCCTAAAGAAGGAAGAGGCTGCCCTCAGGAAAGAAGAAAGGGAACAAGAGGCTGCCTTACTCCGTGAGAGGGAGAGGGAGCAGCTTGAAGCAAAAAAACGTGACCTGGAGATGCAACGGGAGTACAGTAAACAGCAAGCTGATCGTGCTCTCGAATATCGTCGACAAGAACTCGCGTTGGAAACTACACACCACACTCAGCGCCAATAAGCTACAGCTAGTCTTCCCGTAAGTTTCAATGTCTCCCATGCAAGTAAGTTAATGCCACCATTCGTTGAGACAGAGATCGATGTATTTTTCACCACTTTTGAGACCCTAGCTAAAAAACTTAGCTGGCCTGCAGATCAATGGTCTACCCTTCTCAGAGTGCATCTCACAGGTAGAGCTGCGGTTACTCTCAGTACCTTAGCGTCTGAGAATGACTACCAGACCCTGAAGCAAGCAGTTTTGGACGCCTACCTTCTCTCCACCGAAAGCTACAGACGAAAATTCCGTGATTATCTAAAGGCAAGTACCACCACCTTTTTAGAATTTGCCAATACAAAGAAAAGATATTTCATGAAATGGCTGGAAGCAGCACATGTCTCTACATTTTCAGAACTCATCAACCTCATTCTAGTTGAAAAATTCTTTAGACGTGTTCCCCCTTCCATCCGTTTATATTTAGCAGACAAAGAAGAAACCGACTACCTCAGATGTGCGAAGTCGGCTGACACCTACAGCCTCATCCATCGGCTAACACCAGATCCACCTTCCAGTAAGAAGTCTTGGTATAGTTATGATAAAGTGAGTACCGATCATGCGAGCTCTCAATTGTATTGTAAGTATTGCAAACTCTATGGACATACCATGGATAAATGTGGAAAAGCTCAATACAAAGGCTATGAAACTCCTAAACCCAAATCGACTCTTCCTAAGTCCGGTAAGCCTGTGATGAATGTTGGTGTTCCTGTTAATGATCTTTCTCATTATCAGCAAACACCTATATCCTGGAACTGTCTCTGCCAGCAGTACAGATTCGGAGGGACGTTTCAAATTAAAAATAAAATAAATAAAATGTTTATTTAGGTAAGGTACATACATACAATAAATTTTTACAAAGAATGGTTGACTTATAGGTAGAGCTAGTACATACAATGCCTAAAGCCACTATTACGCAAAGCGTTTCGGGCATGAAAATTACATCATTATGGTGTCAGAGGACACTCCCTACAATACCTCAAATCCTACCTTACTGACAGGCTCCAATGTGTTTCTGTGAATAATACAATTTCTCCCACACTACCCATCAACATTGGTGTTCCCCAGGGCAGCATACTTGGCCCTCTCCTCTTTCTCATCTACATTAATTACCTTCCAAATGCCTCCCAACACCTCAAACCAATTCTATTGTCTGATGACACAACCTTCATTTACTCCAGTCCTGATCCCCTTGCTCTAAATGCCACAGTAAATACTGAGCTAAATAAAGTCCATCTGTGGCTAACTGCCAACAAACTCACCCTTAACATTGACAAAACTTTCTATATTCTGTTTGGCAATAAATCCTCTAATCAAATAAATCTCAAAATAAACAATACCCAAATTTGTAACAAATTAGATGGCAAATTCCTTGGCATTCTCATTGACCACAAGCTGAATTTCCAGGGACACATTCTAAACATTTCAAAAAAAGTTTCAAAAACTGTGGGCATTCTTTCTAAGATCAGATATTATGTACCACGCCCTGCCCTGGTGACTCTCTATTACTCCCTTATCTATCCATATCTCAACTATGGTATTTGTGCTTGGGGCTCTACTACCCAAAATCACTTACGTCCTCTAATTACTCAACACAAAGCTGCTATTAGGACAATATCCAATTCTGGCCCCAGACATCACTCGGTACCCCTACTCAAATCTCTGAATATGTTAGACATTAAGTCACTGCACATTCTCTCATGTGTATTATACATATATAAAACGCTAAACTATAATGCCAATCCTGATCTCAAAAGCTTCATAGAAGGTTGTAACAGAACCCATGAGCACCACACCAGAAATAAATACAGTTTTGATATTCCTAGAGTACGACTTAATCAAACCAGAAATGCTCTACAAATCAAGGGGCCCAGAATGTGGAATGACCTTCCCAACCATGTTAAAGACTGTACCTCTCTCAACCAGTTTAAGTTAAAAACGAAGCTATACCTAATAAATTCCATGTAACCCACCTTACCCCTCTGTTGTCAACCCATGTATGCTTTTTTGTTTTTCAAATCATCGCTGTTTGAATGTAATTTTCTGTAATAATTTGTAATTGTATTTGTGCTGCTTTTTCAAAAATGTTCCCCCATCTTTTACCTCTATTTTTTGTATGTACTCATCACATCTTTTCTTTTTACCCATTAGTTTTAAGCTTTAGTCATTAATGTTTTTCCTGCCCGAAACGCTTTGCGTAATAGTGGCTTTAGGCATTGTATGTACTAGCTCTATCTATAAAGCCAACAAACTTTGTAAAATCTCTTTATGTATGTACCTTACCTAAATAAAAATTATTATTATTATTATTATATGAAAATTGAAGATCTTGAGGGACACAGCGGCTCTTCAGTCAATAATATTGAAATCGGCTGTGCCTAACGTCACCTACACCAGGGAAACCGTCCTTATCACTGACCTCACTGCTACCACCCCGTATCCACTTGCCAGAGTCCACCTGGATTGTCCTTTCGTGACCGGTGAAGTCCAAGTCGCCATCAGGGAAAAGCCTTTTCCCATGTCTGGAGTGCAACTTCTCCTGGGCAATGACTTGGCATGAGATCTGCAACCTTCCAACCTGATCATCATGGACAAACCCCAGGTGTGTAACACTGTAGCGGATAATCCCATCTTTAAGTATGTGCCAGCAGAGGTCCAAGAAAGTGATGAAGTTTCTTCACCGGTTTTGGTGACCACCCGTGCACAAGCTGCATGCCCGTAACCAGCTGTCTCTACTGCAACCGCTGTCCCTCAAGACCATCAGAATCTACCACCGAATCTTACTATGTTGGAGTTCCATAAGTTACAGAGGGAGGATCCTTCATTAACACCATTATTCTTCCAGGCTGAGACTCAACCTGACAGTATCCCTCGGTTCTTCCTTTAGAATCAGTTGCTCTACCGCAAGTACAGACCCAGTAAGCTGAAGGAGGATGATGATTGGGCAAATGTCGAACAACTAGTGGTTCCCACCAGCCTACGGCCCGATATTCTACACCTGGCCCATGGAGCACTTTCTCACTATGGTTTTAACAAAACCTACCACGGAATTAGACTAGACTACTACTGGCCAGGTATGGTTAAAGACGTCAAAAGTTACGTGCAACAGTGTCATACATGTCAGATGGCAGGTAAACCTAACATCTCTATTCCCAAGGCTCCATTGACTCCTATCCAGGTGTCTGCGGAACCTTTCCACAGACTCATCATAGACTGTGTTGGCCCTTTACCCCGGACCAGTTCTGGCAACGCCTATATACTAACTATCCTGTGTCCTACCACCAGATTCCCCATAGCACTTCCAGTAAAGAACATTACGGCTGCTACTGTGGTGAAACAACTATTGAAGGTCTTCACCCAGTATGGATTTCCATGAGAGGTTCAAAGTGACTGTGGCACCAACTTCACCAGTGATCTCTTCAAGAAGACACTGGAAGAGTTCAACATCACACAGGTATTGTCCAGCCCCTATCATCCTGCTTCACAGGGTTCTCTTGAACATAGTCATCAGACTATTAAAGCACTCCTAAAGAAATTTTGCAATGAAACCTTGAAGGACTGGGATAAACAACTTGACCTCATCATGTGCATTTTCAGAAGTCTCCCTAATGAGTCTCTAGGAGTATCTCCTTATGAGATGCTCTACGGACGTAAGTGCCGTACTCCTCTCAAAGCTTTTAAAGACTCTCTACGTAATGCCACCTTCAGTGACCCTCAGAATGTGCCCCAGTTTCTTCAAAACTTAAAGCACCTTCTAGAGAGAGTACGTAAATTTGCTAATGACAATCTATTGAAAGCTCAGGAGAGGATGAAGACTCATTTTGACCAACGCAGCAAAATAAGGAAATTTCAACCAGGAGACTTCGCGTTGGCATATTTTCCTATCCCAGGTTCTCCATTGCAAAACAAGTATTCAGGACCCTACTGCATCAAGGAGTGCAGAAACAAACACAACTACGTTCTTGAGACTACAGATAGGCGGCGGAAAACCCAATTGTGCCACGTCAACCTCCTGAAGCAGTATCAAGGTACTCCCCCCACTGTGTTGGGATCATTATCCACATTTAGAGGTCCATACCTCCACAGTGAGACCTTCCCTGCTTCTCCTCCCGAAAGCACTAACACTGAGTCAGTGCCTTCCAACTCAGAAATCCTAACTGATCATCATACCTATTTGCAGGACAGTAATAGTGCTCCTCTCATCAGAATCTTCAAGGAACATCAGAAATTGTTCAGCGATGATCCACAGGAGTGTAATTTGGGTCAGCACGACATCCAGCTACTCCCTGACACCCGGCCGATTCGTCAACCTTTCTACCGAATCAGCCCGAGCAAAAAGGAAGTTATGCATGCTGAAGTACAGTACCTCCTGGATCATGGGCTGGCCACCCCTTGTGAGTCCCCTTGGGCCTCACCCGGCATCTTGGTGCCGAAACCGCACGGTAAAGTGAGGCTGTGTACCGACTACAGGAAATTGGGACTTGTGACTGTCAAGGATGCTTACCCATTACCTAGAATTGATGACATCCTTGACGCCATTGATAATGCTCGGTATTTATCCAAACTAGACTTACTCAAGGGATACTACCAAGTGTCTTTGACAGAGCGAGCTAAGGAAATATCTGCCTTCACCACTCCTTTTGGCCTTTACAGATATGAACGCCTTCCATTTGGATTATGTAATGCCCCGGCCAACTTCCAGCGAGCTGTCAACCACGTCATCCATGGCTTAGATCACACCTACGCCTACTTGGATGATATCGTTGTGGCAACTAACACCTGGAACGAACATCTGTTCCAGCTGCAAAGAATGTTCGCCAAGCTCCTGACAGCCGGCCTCACCATCAACTTGGGCAAGTCCACCTTTGCTAAAGGTAAAGTGCGTTGTCTTGGTCATGTGATAGGGAGTGGCAGCATAGATCCGATAAACATACACACTCAAGCCATCCAGCATTACCCTCAGCCTACCACCAGGAAGCAGCTTCTGCGCTTCCTTGGTCTTGCCTCCTACTACCGTAGGTTTGTGAAGAATTTTAGTGCGGTGGCGACACCATTGATCACTTTAACCAGCCCCAAGCAACGGTATCATTGGACCATTCAGCAAACCATTGCTTTTGAACAACTTAAATATCTGCTCTGTTCTAATCCCATTCTCGCCTCGCCAGATATCACGAAGCCTTTCATCCTCCATGTTGACGCCAGTGGTACCTGCATCGGGGGCGTCCTGATGCAACAACGAGGCGAGGAGGTTCTACCTGTTAACTGCTACAGCTACAAGTTAAAACCTCACCAGAAGAACTACAGCACTATCGAAAAAGAACTTCTCTCCATCATCCTGAACTTACAGCACTTTGCATCGTACCTACAAGGTGCTCAGTCTACCACCATCTACTCGGACCACAATCCCCTATGCTTCTTGCAGCAAGCCCAATTCACCAATCAACGACTTCTACGATGGGCTTTGTATCTGCAGAATTTCAACCTGGAGATCTTCTACATCAAGGGTTCTGACAACATCATAGCAGACGCCCTCTCCAGAGTCTATGAGGTAGAGGCAGCTACACATACCACTCTACCATCAGAAGAAGTAACTTGACCCGTTAGAGCAGGCTTCGGGGGAGAGTTGTGACGGTAATCTCTTTCAAGAGAGATTGAGCCTGCTCTTCCCTACGTAAAGTTACTTATATATATATATACAACACTAAGATGCTATCTTCAAGATACGTCTACCAGTAGCACAAAACGTATTGACCAGGAGGCAAACGTACCCTAAACTCCCCCCACTCCTCACTCCCTCCATGCCGGCTCGCCACCGTCATCAACCAGCAAACTACCATTCCAGCCTGCCTGCTTCTGATTGGTGACCCGCCGACTGCACACCTGCACCTCTGCACCTCAGCGCCCTCTACCAAGTCGATGTCTGGGCTTGAACCAGCCATTGAAGTTAGAATATCCTTGTGCTTTCAAGCTGTGAACAACCAACTGATATACACTCTGTTTATTGGTGGAGGTTCTCAGCTAGCGCTATATTCTCAGCACCTGTTTATTCATTCTTTTGTCTATATTTTATGTGTAGAGTAACGTCACCCTTGTTCTTAATTTTTATGTTATATTTCTTGACTTGTTTGTTTGCACTGCACATAGCCAGGTATTCTCTTTGTTTATAATTTTTAAAGTTAATTAAAGTTTCATTGTTCATACTATGTGTTTTGCGTGTCTTCCCTTACTTTACCACAAACAACAGCTAAACAGTCTATCTTTTTTTTTCTTAAATGTGATAGGCATTGACACCAGCCATTAGGAGGACTGCCGAACACCTACACTTCTAAACTTTCCTGTCACAATATATATATAATATATATATATATATATATATATATATATATATATATATATATATATATATATATATATATATATATATAAATATATATATATATATATATATATATATATATTATTAAATATGACCGAAAAAGTAAGATTAATAATTCTAACACGAATTTTCTCAATCTTTCGTACATTTCTTTTCACTGTTGGAGGTAAATCAAAAATCAATTCTCCAAAATTCATTTTTATTTCTAGTCTGACGCGACACGAGCGCGTTTCGTAAAACTTATTACATTTTCAAAGACTTTAGTTCACAAATACACAACTGAATAGAACTTACGCATCTCCGATTTTATATCTACATTTGAGTGAGGTGGAAGGGGTGATGTGGCATTAACACAAGACAGAACAAGATGTGGCATTAATAGGGTATTAATTTCATCAACACAAGACAGAACAAGAGGTGATATTAATAGGGTATTAATTTCATCAACACAAGACAGAACACGAAACAATGGATATTGAATAGAAGTGTTTGTAGAAAGCCTATTGGTCCATATTTCCAAGAATGAGGTGATTTGGTAAAATGCTATGCCCAAGATTACCATCCGAGTGCTGGCGGTGGGGGTGGTTCAAATAGCTTCGGCTATCACCTCATTATGTCCGGTCGTGATGGTCAAGTGGATTAAGGCGTCTTGTACATACCAGTTGCGTTGCTCCTGGGAGTATGGGTTCGAGTCACTTCTGGGGTGTGAGTTTTCAGTTGCATATTGTCCTGGGGACCATTCAGGCTTGTTCGCATTTGTGTTCCTCACGTGCGCCCCAAAGAATGAGGTGATTTGGTAAAATGCTATGCCCAAGATTACCATCCGAGTGCCGGCGATGGGGTGGTTCAAATAGCTTCGGCTATCACCTCATTATGTCCGGTCGTGATGGTCAAGTGGATTAAGGCGTCTTGTACATACCAGTTGCGTTGCTCCTGGGAGTATGGGTTCGAGTCACTTCTGGGGTGTGAGTTTTCAGTTTATATATATATATATATATATATATATATATATATATATATATATATATATATATATATATATATATATATATATATATATATATATATATATTATTAAATATGACCGAAAAAGTAAGATTAATAATTCTAACACGAATTTTCTCAATCTTTCGTACATTACGCTTCACTGTTGGAGGTAAATCAAAAATCACTTCTCCAAAATTCATTTTTTATTTCTAGTCTGACGCGACACGGGCGCGTTTCGTAAAACTTATTACATTTTCAAAGACTTCACAAATACACAACTGATTAGAACTTACGTCTCTCTGATATTATATCTACATTTGAGTGAGGTGGGAAGGATGATGTGGCATTATCAACACAAGACAGAACAGGAGGGGATATTAATAGGGTATTAAAAGTATCAACACAAGACAGAACAGAAACAATGGGTATTGAATAGAAGTGTTTGTAGAAAGCCTATTGGTCCATATTTCTTGATGCTTCTATATTGGGGCGGAGTCTTGAGGTGGGTAGAATATAGTTGTGCAATAATTGGCTGTTGATTGCTGGTGTTGACTTCTTGATGTGTAGTGCCTCGCAAACGTCAAGCCGCCTGCTATCGCTGTATCTATCGATGATTTCTGTGTTGTTTACTTGGATTTCTCTGGCGATGGTTTGGTTATGGGAAGAGATTATATGTTCCTTAATGGAGCCCTGTTGCTTATGCATCGTTAAACGCCTGGAAAGAGATGTTGTTGTCTTGCCTATATACTGGGTTTTTTGGAGCTTACAGTCCCCAAGTGGGCATTTGAAGGCATAGACGACGTTAGTCTCTTTTAAAGCGTTCTGTTTTGTGTCTGGAGAGTTTCTCATGAGTAGGCTGGCCGTTTTTCTGATTTTATAGTAAATCGTCAGTTGTATCTTCTGATTTTTGTCTGTAGGGATAACGTTTCTATTAACAATATCTTTCAGGACCCTTTCCTCCGTTTTATGAGCTGTGGAAAAGAAGTTCCTGTAAAATAGTCTAATAGGGGGTATAGGTGTTGTGTTAGTTGTCTCTTCAGAGGTTGCATGGCTTTTCACTTTCCTTCTTATGATGTCTTCGATGAAACCATTGGAGAAGCCGTTATTGACTAGGACCTGCCTTACCCCACAGAGTTCTTCGTCGACTTGCTTCCATTCTGAGCTGTGGCTGAGAGCACGGTCGACGTATGCGTTAACAACACTCCTCTTGTACCTGTCGGGGCAGTCGCTGTTGGCATTTAGGCACATTCCTATGTTTGTTTCCTTATTGTAGACTGCAGTGTGGAAACCTCCGCCCTTTTCCATGACTGTTACATCTAGAAAAGGCAGCTTCCCATCCTTTTCCGTCTCGTAAGTGAAACGCAGCACGGAACTCTGCACGGAGCACGGCACATGTATAAGCAAGTAGATGGGGTCGCCATGGGTTCTCCCCTAGGTGTCCTGTTTGCAAACTTCTACATGGGTACCATCGAGCAAAAAGTCTTAGTCGACATGAACTTGAAACCGGCCATATACTGCAGGTATGTTGACGATATTTTTACACAGGTACCTGATGTCAGACATCTGCAGGAGCTGAAGGAGGCATTTGAGCAGAGTTCCGTGCTGCGTTTCACTTACGAGACGGAAAAGGATGGGAAGCTGCCTTTTCTAGATGTAACAGTCATGGAAAAGGGCGGAGGTTTCCACACTGCAGTCTACACTAAGGAAACAAACATAGGAATGTGCCTAAATGCCAACAGCGACTGCCCCGACAGGTACAAGAGGAGTGTTGTTAACGCATACGTCGACCGTGGTCTCAGCCACAGCTCAGAATGGAAGCAAGTCGACGAAGAACTCTGTAGGGTAAGGCAGGTCCTAGTCAATAACGGCTTCTCCAATGGTTTCATCGAAGACATCATAAGAAGGAAAGTGAAAAGCCATGCAACCTCTGAAGAGACAACTAACACAACACCTATACCCCCTATTAGACTATTTTACAGGAACTTCTTTTCCACAGCTCATAAAACGGAGGAAAGGGTCCTGAAAGATATTGTTAATAGAAACGTTATCCCTACAGACAAAAATCAGAAGATACAACTGACGATTTACTATAAAACCAGAAAAACGGCCAGCCTACTCATGAGAAACTCTCCAGACACAAAACAGAACGCTTTAAAAGAGACTAACGTCGTCTATGCCTTCAAATGCCCACTTGGGGACTGTAAGCTCCAAAAAACCCAGTATATAGGCAAGACAACAACATCTCTTTCCAGGCGTTTAACGATGCATAAGCAACAGGGCTCCATTAAGGAACATATAATCTCTTCCCATAACCAAACCATCGCCAGAGAAATCCTAGTAAACAACACAGAAATCATCGATAGATACAGCGATAGCAGGCGGCTTGACGTTTGCGAGGCACTACACATCAAGAAGTCAACACCAGCAATCAACAGCCAATTATTGCACAACTATATTCTACCCACCTCAAGACTCCGCCCCAATATAGAAGCATCAAGAAATATGGACCAATAGGCTTTCTACAAACACTTCTATTCAATACCCATTGTTTCTGTTCTGTCTTGTGTTGATACTTTTAATACCCTATTAATATCCCCTCCTGTTCTGTCTTGTGTTGATAATGCCACATCATCCTTCCCACCTCACTCAAATGTAGATATAATATCAGAGAGACGTAAGTTCTAATCAGTTGTGTATTTGTGAAGTCTTTGAAAATGTAATAAGTTTTACGAAACGCGCCCGTGTCGCGTCAGACTAGAAATAAAAAATGAATTTTGGAGAAGTGATTTTTGATTTACCTCCAACAGTGAAGCGTAATGTACGAAAGATTGAGAAAATTCGTGTTAGAATTATTAATCTTACTTTTTCGGTCATATTTAATAATATATGTCTACAGGAAAGACTGCTACCAAAATATACTAATATATATATATATATATATATATATATATATATATATATATATATATATATACATATATATATATATATATATATATATATATATATATATATATATATATTGTGATGGGAAAGTGTTGGAGTATAGATGTTCAGCAGTCCTCCAATGGCAGGTGTCAATGCCTGGTCACACTTACAAAAAAAAAAAGACTGCTTGCCTGTTGTCTGTGGTAAGTGAGAGGGAGGAACACATAAAAAACAAAGTATGAATAATGTAACTTTAATATATACTTTAAACATAAATAAAAATAATAACAAATCTCGGGGAAATGAATAGTACAATTAAATAACAAAGATAAATGCAAAAACAATGTGAGACAAAATAGTAAATGGTGCTGAGAATATTGGCTATGGCTGAGACCTCCCTTAGTATACAAAAGCCAGAGAGCTTAGTATGCCAGAGAGAGATGTCAACTCTTAGAGCACAAAGAATATTCTGAAGTTGATGGCTGGTCCAGGCTCAGACATCGACTCAGGTAGATGGCGCTGAGGTGCAGTGTGCAGGTGTGCAGTCGGCGAGTCACTAATCAGGAGCAGGCAGGCTGGGATGGGTAGTTGGCTGGTTGACGACGAGCCGGCGTGGAGGGTGTGTGAAGTTGGGGGTTTAGGGTACGTTTTGCCTCCTGGTGAAAACGTTTTGTGCTACTGGTGGACGTATCTTGAATGAAGCATCTTATACTTGTAGACTGGACGTAACTTTAGGTAAGAAAGAGCAGGCTCAATCTCTCTTAAAAGAGATTATCGTCACAATATATATATATGTCGTACCTAGTAGCCAGAACGCGCTTCTCAGCATACTATACAAGGCCCGATTTGCCTAATAAGCCAAGTTTTCATGAATTAATTATTTTACGACTACCTAACCTACCTAACCTAATATAACCTATAAGGATAGGTTAGGTTAGGTTTGGTCATATATCTACGTTAATTTTAACTCCAATAAAAAAAAATTAACCTCATATATATTGAAATGGGTAGCTTTATCATTTCATAAGGAAAAAATTAGAGAAAATATATTTATTCAGGAAAACTTGGCTTATTAGGCAAATCGGGCCTTGCATAGTAGGCCCAGAAGTGCATTCTGGCTACTAGGTACGACATTATATATATATATATATATATATATATATATATATATATATATATATATATATATATATACATATGTCGTACCTAGTAGCCAGAACGCACTTCTCAGCCTACTATGCAAGGCTCGATTTGCCTAATAAGCCAAGTTTTCATGAATTAATTGTTTTTCGACTACCTAACCTACCTAACCTAACCTAACCTAACTTTTTCGGCCACCTAACCTAACCTAACCTATTAAGATAGGTTAGGTTAGATTAGGTAGGGTTGGTTAGGTTCGATCATATATCTACGTTAATTTTAACTCCAATAAAAAAAAAATTGACCTCATACATAATGAAATGGAGAGCTTTATTATTTCATAAGAAAAAAATTAGAGAAAATATATTAATTCATAAAAACTTGGCTTATTAGGCAAATTGGGCCTTGCATAGTAGGCTGAGAAGTGCGTTCTGGCTACTAGGTACGACATATATATATATATATATATATATATATATATATATATATATATATATATATATATATATATATGTCGTACCTAGTAGCCAGAACGCACTTCTCAGCATACTATACAAGGCCCGATTTGCCTAATAAGCCAAGTTTTCATGAATTAATTATTTTACGACTACCTAACCTACCTAACCTAATATAACCTATAAGGATAGGTTAGGTTAGGTTCGGTCATATATCTACGTTAATTTTAACTCCAATAAAAAAAAATTAACCTCATATATATTGAAATGGGTAGCTTTATCATTTCATAAGGAAAAAATTAGAGAAAATATATTTATTCAGGAAAACTTGGCTTATTAGGCAAATCGGGCCTTGCATAGTAGGCCCAGAAGTGCATTCTGGCTACTAGGTACGACACTATATATATATATATATATATATATATATATATATATATATATATATATATATATATATATATATATATATATATATATATATATATATATATATATATGTCGTACCTAGTAGCCAGAACTCACTTCTCAGCCTACTATTCAAGGCCCGATTTGCCTAATAAGCCAAGTTTTCCTGAATTAATATATTTACTATATTTTTTTTCTTATGAAATGATAAAGCAACCCTTTTCTCTATGTATGAGGTCAATTTTTTTTTATTGGAGTTAAAATTAACGTAGATATATGACCGAACCTAACCAACCCTACCTAACCTAACCTAACCTATATTTATAGGTAAGGTTAGGTTAGGTAGCCAAAAAAAGCTAGGTTAGGTTAGGTTAGGTAGGTTAGGTAGACGAAAAAACATTAATTCATGAAAACTTGACTTATTAGGCAAATCGGGCCTTGAATAGTAGGCTGAGAAGTGCGTTCTGGCTATTAGGTACGACATATATATATATATATATATATATATATATATATATATATATATATATATATATACATATGTCGTACCTAGTAGCCAGAACGCACTTCTCAGCCTACTATGCAAGGCCCGATTTGCCTAATAAGCCAAGTTTTCATGAATTAATTGTTTTTCGACTACCTAACCTACCTAACCTAACCTAACCTAACTTTTTCGGCCACCTAACCTAACCTAACCTATTAAGATAGGTTAGGTTAGATTAGGTAGGGTTGGTTAGGTTCGATCATATATCTACGTTAATTTTAACTCCAATAAAAAAAAAATTGACCTCATACATAATGAAATGGAGAGCTTTATTATTTCATAAGAAAAAAATTAGAGAAAATATATTAATTCATAAAAACTTGGCTTATTAGGCAAATTGGGCCTTGCATAGTAGGCTGAGAAGTGCGTTCTGGCTACTAGGTACGACATATATATATATATATGTCGTACCTAATAGCCAGAACGCACTTCTCAGCCTACTATGCAAGGCCCGATTTGCCTAATAAGCCAAGTTTTCCTGAATTAATATATTTTTTCTAATTTTTTTCTTATGAAATGATAAAGCTACCCATTTCATTATGTATGAGGTCAATTTTTTTTATTGGAGTTAAAATTAACGTAGATATATGACCGAACCTAACCAACCCTACCTAACCTAACCTAACCTATCTCTATCGGTTAGGTTAGGTTAGGTAGCAGAAAAAGTTAGGTTAGGTTAGGTTAGGTAGGTTTGGTAGTCGAAAAAACATTAATTCATGAAAACTTGGCTTATTAGGCAAATTGAGCCATGCATAGTTGGCTGAGAAGTGCGTTCTGGCTATTAGGTACGACATATATATATATATATATATATATATATATATATATATATATATATATATATATATATATATATATATATATATATGTTGTACCTAGTAGCCAGAACGTCGTAATCGGCCTACTATGCAAGGCCCGATTTGCCTAATAGGCCGAGTGATTTTCTTTATTTTCAATAATTTTTATCCAAATAGTTTATTTGAATTATTATTATTATTTTATATTAAGAACATAATTATTGACTTAGTCGTGTTAGTTTAGGTTAGGCTAAGATAAGTTAGGTTAGGTTAGGTAGGGTTGGTTAGATTCGCTCATATATCTACGTTAGTTTTAACTCAAATTTCAACAATTTAACTTATACATAATAAAATAGACAGATTTATCATTTCATAAGAAAAAAAATAGAAAAATATATAAATTTAGGAAACCTTGGCTTATTAGGCAAATCGGGCCTTGCAAAGTAGGCCTAGTATGACGTTCTGGCTACTAGGTACGACATATATATATATATATATGTATATATATATATGTCGTACCTAGTAGCCAGAACGCACTTCTCAGCCTACTATGCAAGGCCCGATTTGCCTAATAAGCCAAGTTTTCATGAATTAATTGTTTTTCGACTACCTAACCTAACCTAGCGTTTTCGGCTACCTAACCTAACCTAACCTATAAAGATAGGTTAGGTTAGGTTAGGTAGGGTTGGTTAGGTTCGGTCATATATCTACGTAAATTTTAACTCCAATAAAAAAAAAATTACCTCATACATAATGAAATGGATAGCTTTATCATTTCATAAGGAAAAAATTAGAGAAAATATATTAATTCAGGAAAACTTGGCTTATTAGGCAAATCTGGCCCTACATTGTAGGCTGAGAAGTGCGTTCTGGCTACTAGGTACGACATATATATATATATATATATATATATATATATATATATATATATATATATATATATATATATATATATATATATATATATATATATACAATGGTACATAGTACAATATCATATAGCACAACATGATTACATAACCCTGCCTATGAATAGTATATCCTCACACTACATGGTATAGCAACATCAATCAACTAACAGTAGCCTACTTCACTTAATAAGACACATAGTATAGTAATACATAGTATAGTGTATCAAAGATATAGCAAAATCAATCTATACTGGTGGTACAATGACCTAAGGCATGGTCACTGTGTATACCAGTCATACTGGTATATGCTGGATCATGACAGTTACGATGTGTTACGGCCTGCTTGAGCCAGTAACCTGGTTCTTTCTACTTATGAGGCCTTAGAACCTCTTCTTCTATGATCCCACCCCTAAGTCAATGGTAATTTACCAAGAATTGGCGGTAGCAAGTAATTGTGCAAGGAATAACAGGGGAGTAATCAAGACGAAATAACTCCTTCTGCAATATATTATCTAACGAAGTATAAGTACACTTATGTACACCGTGTCTCTTTCACACAGGACACTTAATAATATATTTGCAGTGTTCTTCAAAATCCTGTGAGTCCATTATCTTCAAGTATACGTCGTCCACGTTCAATGGTAGTCACCGACGAGTTCAGCTCTCTCAACATGGGCCAGTCCCACACCATATTGTCACTATGTCCCAATACCCCCATATCTGCTCTCCAGAAACACCCTTGCAGAAGTCTCTAGCAACACGCTAGCAGCACTTCTCAGCAGACGGCCTCTATTGTCGTCTTGTAAATCCTCTTGGCCAAATCCCGGATACGTCGGTCCACAACCGGCTGTATAAGTACAACAGCTATCATCGACCTCACCGCCTAACTGAGGAATGAAACAGAGCCTTTCACAGATGTCCTTGAACTTGCTACACCTCTGTCAACAGATGGCGTTGTCTGCGTCTCACCTAATGCCTTGGAGTTGGAGTGCAGGTCCATAGATGGCGTCGATATCACCACACCTCACTCACTCCATAGAAAGCATTGATATCGTCACACCTCCCCACGAAGGACTTTTCTAAAAAGTTAGTTATTAGTTTTGGTTTCTAAAAAGAAAATTAACCAAATTAGCAGTTTTGATGCGGGACCCCCGCACAAGGCATCTGCTACCACGTTGTCTATCCCTATAATATGTTCGATATAACGGGAGTACTGCTGGAGGGGTATACTTCATCTGATTAGTCAGAGATTTTTTTTTTCTTGTGGTCCTGCACAAGGAATTTAAAAATATTATGGTCAGACCTGACCAAAATTAGATGACCATTGCTTGTGAGATAGACATCAAAATGTTGAACTGCGTTGAGTAAGGCTAATGTTTCCTTTTCTATCACAGAATAATTCCATTGGCAATCACTGAACTTCTTAGAATAATGTGCTACAGGATGTTGTTCTATCCCTTTATCATTGTGGGGTTTTCTATTTTGCTTTCCCAACTGCAATGCGTACGTCGCCAATACATGTGGCAGACGCTTCACGAAGCTGTCGGAATCAGCAGAGAAAATACGAGAGCAACCGTACAGGGCCTGGGAGCAAGGTCAAGTTAGAGTCCTTGAGGGTCTCTTCTCAGACTAGCCTCACCTGGTCCTGGCCCACGTTGATTGATGGAATTTCCTCAATGATTGAAACACTTTAAGGGACTCCTAGGGTCCTCATCACAGTTATAGATTTGTGAATAATAGGCAGCTCAGTGTTGGAGACACCTGGAGCTGAAGGCTTGAGTAAATAGTTGACAGTATTCAGAAGTGGTTCAACGGAAACACCGCATAAAGCTTAACAGTAGTTTATTTACTAACTTAACCACTAATACATAGGTTGCTTGATTTACTTTAAATTGGCGTCAGAAAGGCTATGGTTGCATTAGCGAGACTCTTGACGTCTGGCTAATCGATTCGGATCCACTCGTGGAGAAACACCTAACTTAACACAGTTGACAGTCAATTATTAACACGGCAAACCTAACTGCCGGTATGCAAAGGGATCACAAGAGTTCCAACCGGATACTCGGGTAATGATGATATGCAATAAATCACAAATACACTGTCAATGGAACAGGCAATAACATGCACAATAATAATATCACACAATACTAAATGTGTGGTGTATGTGAAGCTCACATTCACAGACGAAGGTAATGTCGTGGTATTATTATTAGACGCTGAGTTTAACTTGACGGTGAGGAATGGACGGTGTTCAGTCTATTGGCCGATAGACAGAACAGGACACGTCCTCTGATTATGAACTCCCTCATGTGAATGCTCTTGCCAGTGGCTGTAGGGAATCTCGTGGTTATCTTGAGGTTATCTTGAGATGATTTCGTGGCTTTTAGTGTCCCCGCGGCCCGGTCCTCGACCAGGCCTCCACCCCCAGGAAGCAGCCCGTGACAGCTGACTGACACCCAGGTACCTACTTTACTGCTAGGTAACAGGGGCATAGGGTGAAAGAAACTCTGCCCATTGTTTCTCGCCGGCGCCCGGGATCGAACCCGGGACCACAGGATCACAAGTCCAGCGTGCTGTCCGCTCGGCCGACCGGCTCCCCGGTTGGCCGACCTAGAACAGAAACCACAATACCTCCAATAAAATTATATTACAAATCAACCATGCACAGTGAACATATAAAAGAGGAAAGAATAATGAAAGAAATAATCCGTAAAGGAGTAAAAAGCATTACTCCTAACCAAAACATAGTCCTGATCATATTCTACAAAACGAAGAAGACTTCCGAACTTATTAAAACCAGCCCGAAGCCGATGGAGAACCCTCTTCAGCAGTCAAGTGTTGTATACATATACACTTGCCCCAACGAAGGATGTAATCTTCAATGTAAGTACATAGGTATGACGTCGACCAAGCTGACGAGGCGTTTGACCTGTCATCTTCAATCCGGTGCCCTCAGGAATCACATGAGACAAGCCCATGACATCACCCTAACTGGAGAAATGTTGAACAAAAATACCTGTATAATAGACAAAACCCAAGATGTAAGAAGATTACAAATTCTTGAAACAATTCACATAAGAATAGAACAACCTACCATGAACACCCAAATCACGGAACTATTTACTCTACCCACCATGAGAGTAAGGACAAGACCAGAACATAACGATGCCAACACAGAAGACAATGTCCAACATAACAGGCCAATCACACCTGATTAATCTTTGTATGTAGATTGTCGGAAAATCCGACACCATTTAATAATCATACAGATAATAGCTGTGTTGTATAAACAAGTTAACCATAGAAAACGTCACTTGTAGTGGAATTACCGTCTAAAGAAAACGGGATATCATCACCACATACTATTATAATTCACCAACTATTATGGTGGGAATTATTCATAAAATACATTAGTCTTTGGACTTTACCATCATAAAAACATCTTATATAAATTAACTTAATTATCAATATTAAAGTAGAGTAAATGTGACCCTTCTGTCACTTTCTGACATTTGGACAATGTAGGCCAGGCGTCAGTGGGGAAGGAGGGCAGCCATTGTTTATACTAGACCAGAGGCTCACGGGAGCAAATTCGGCTCCTGTTAATTTTACTTGGACGTATTGTTATGGAAACCAAAGGTGTACCATTATCAACACGCTGTCTACAAATTCAAGTTAAGTGTCTATCCGAAACCCGTTTATCATTCATTTATGGCCATTAATGTCAGGATATAGGGTGGCCCGGTTAGATCACGAAATCGCCTCAAATTAAAGGTAATTAAGCCAGGTCTTCAATGTTCCATGTACAGTATTTTCTCTGATATAGCTTGTCATATATAGGTTTCTGGTTTCACAGTTAGAGCCCTTTTGACAGGTCAAGTCGAGGAAGCAAGGCTTTGTGCATCAGTTACTGGGTGATGGAAGCTACCTCAAAGAGGATAATTTGGTGTCTACACCCTAGTTATACCTGGTGGACTAACCTGCTGTACTATAAGATAAGGAACCTCTTCAATGTATGTAGTTAATTCTGTAATTTGATTGGCTGCATATATATAATATAAACCCCCCCTAATGTGTAGAGGATCGATTTGTGAGATTAAGAGATTATTGCAGAAATACAGTCCACTTATCATTATACAAATTGCTATCGAAGTATATAAATTAACGTAAATATAAATTCTATATATATTCATATAAATTAATATTAGTATATTTTGGTAGCAGTCTTTCCTGTAGACATATATTATTAAATATGACCGAAAAAGTAAGATTAATAATTCTAACACGAATTTTCTCAATCTTTCGTACATTACGCTTCACTGTTGGAGGTAAATCAAAAATCACTTCTCCAAAATTCATTTTTTTTTTTATTTCTAGTCTGACGCGACACGGGCGCGTTTCGTAAAACTTATTACATTTTCAAAGACTTCACAAATACACAACTGATTAGAACGTATCTCTGATTTTATATCTACATTTGAGTGAGGTGGTAGGGGTGATGTGGCATTAACACAAGACAGAACAGGAGGGGATATTAATAAGGTATTAAAAGTATCAACACAAGACAGAACAGAAACAATGGGTATTGAATAGAAGTGTTTGTAGAAAGCCTATTGGTCCATATTTCTTGATGCTTCTATATTGGAGCGGAGTCTTGAGGTGGGTAGAATATAGTTGTGCAATAATTGGCTGTTGATTGCTGGTGTTGACTTCTTGATGTGTAGTGCCTCGCAAACGTCAAGCCGCCTGCTATCGCTGTATCTATCGATGATTTCTGTGTTGTTTACTAGGATTTCTCTGGCGATGGTTTGGTTATGGGAAGAGATTATATGTTCCTTAATGGAGCCCTGTTGCTTATGCATCGTTAAACGCCTAGAAAGAGATGTTGTTGTCTTGCCTATATACTGGGTTTTTTGGAGCTTACAGTCCCCAAGTGGGCATTTGAAGGCATAGACGACGTTAGTCTCTTTTAAAGCGTTCTGTTTTGTGTCTGGAGAGTTTCTCATGAGTAGGCTGGCAGTTTTTCTGGTTTTATAGTAAATCGTCAGTTGTATCCTCTGATTTTTGTCTGTAGGGATAACGTTTCTATTAACAATATCTTTCAGGACCCTTTCCTCCGTTTTATGAGCTGTGGAAAAGAAGTTCCTGTAAAATAGTCTAATAGGGGGTATAGGTGTTGTGTTAGTTGTCTCTTCAGAGGTTGCATGGCTTTTCACTTTCCTTCTTATGACAACTATCCTGACAACTATCGTGAGAACATCATGACTCTCGTGAGAACAAGGAGATAGTTGTCAGGAGAGGTGACAAGTCGCCAATATATGTCATTCTTAAAAAAGACGAATATCTGGCGAAAATGAACATCATACTCTCTGACCAAACTAAGTTCCAAAGGGTAACGAAGGACACTACAGCCGAATTAAAAGCAAAGGTCAACAAACTGATCGAAACTGTGAACGCAAAGAAATCCGGACTCCACCTGCCAAAGATCATTGGGGAATATAAACCTGGATATGCGTATGGAAATGTCAAGACGCACAAGCCTGGAAACCCACTTCGGCCAATCATTAGCCAGATACCCACACCCACGTACAGACTGGCGAAGCGACTCAACGGCCTGCTGACTCCTTATGTTCCTTGCGCCTTCAGCCTGAAGTCTCCAAAGGAATTTGTGGACTTACTGCGGGGCACACGGGCCACAGGGATAAGAGCCTCGTTGGACGTAGAATCGCTGTTTACCAACGTACCTGTGGACGAGACAATCGGAATGATAGCCGACAGAGTGTATCGTGATCCAGCCTGTACTCCTCTTGACATGCCAGAAAGTATTCTGAGGAAACTACTCCAAGCTTGTACTAAAGAGGCACCCTTCTTGAGCCCGGATGGGCACATGTATAAGCAAGTAGATGGGGTCGCCATGGGTTCTCCCCTAGGTGTCCTGTTTGCAAACTTCTACATGGGTACCATCGAGCAAAAAGTCTTAGTCGACATGAACTTGAAACCGGCCATATACTGCAGGTATGTTGACGACATTTTTACACAGGTACCTGATGTCAGACATCTGTAGGAGCTGAAGGAGGCATTTGAGCAGAGTTCCGTGCTGCGTTTCACTTACGAGACGGAAAAGGATGGGAAGCTGCCTTTTCGAGATGTAACAGTCATGGAAAAGGGCGGAGGTTTCCACACTGCAGTCTACACTAAGGAAACAAACATAGGAATGTGCCTAAATGCCAACAGCGACTGCCCCGACAGGTACAAGAGGAGTGTTGTTAACGCATACGTCGACCGTGCTCTCAGCCACAGCTCAGAATGGAAGCAAGTCGACGAAGAACTCTGTAGGGTAAGGCAGGTCCAAGTCAATAACGGCTTCTCCAATGGTTTCATCGAAGACATCATAAGAAGGAAAGTGAAAAGCCATGCAACCTCTGAAGAGACAACTAACACAACACCTATACCCCCTATTAGACTATTTTACAGGAACTTCTTTTCCACAGCTCATAAAACGGAGGAAAGGGTCCTGAAAGATATTGTTAATAGAAACGTTATCCCTACAGACAAAAATCAGAGGATACAACTGACGATTTACTATAAAACCAGAAAAACTGCCAGCCTACTCATGAGAAACTCTCCAGACACAAAGCAGAACGCTTTAAAAGAGACTAACGTCGTCTATGCCTTCAAATGCCCACTTGGGGACTGTAAGCTCCAAAAAACCCAGTATATAGGCAAGACAACAACATCTCTTTCTAGGCGTTTAACGATGCATAAGCAACAGGGCTCCATTAAGGAACATATAATCTCTTCCCATAACCAAACCATCGCCAGAGAAATCCTAGTAAACAACACAGAAATCATCGATAGATACAGTGATAGCAGGCGGCTTGACGTTTGCGAGGCACTACACATCAAGAAGTCAACACCAGCAATCAACAGCCAATTATTGCACAACTATATTCTACCCACCTCAAGACTCCGCTCCAATATAGAAGCATCAAGAAATATGGACCAATAGGCTTTCTACAAACACTTCTATTCAATACCCATTGTTTCTGTTCTGTCTTGTGTTGATACTTTTAATACCCTATTAATATCCCCTCCTGTTCTGTCTTGTGTTAATGCCACATCACCCCTACCACCTCACTCAAATGTAGATATAAAATCAGAGATACGTTCTAATCAGTTGTGTATTTGTGAAGTCTTTGAAAATGTAATAAGTTTTACGAAACGCGCCCGTGTCGCGTCAGACTAGAAATAAAAAAAAATGAATTTTGGAGAAGTGATTTTTGATTTACCTCCAACAGTGAAGCGTAATGTACGAAAGATTGAGAAAATTCGTGTTAGAATTATTAATCTTACTTTTTCGGTCATATTTAATAATATATGTCATATAAATTAAATAAATATAAATCTCACAGGTCGGTTCCCACATTATTTGGACCTTCGGAACCGGAATATTCGGTCCTTTGAACCCACATTTGGTCATCTTAGTACCGGATGAACCAGTTAACCAGTGGATTCATTAAATATACTAGTGCAGTGTTATTTAAGCAAAGCCAACAGTCAATGACGGCGGCGTTGCCTCGAACGAGTTCACGAGCCCCGCTCAGTTCAGATCTGCCTCATCAGCGGTTTCATGTACACCCACAGACATTTGGTGGCGTGTTATTCTGTGAAATGACAGCGCTAATATAGAAATCAGCCAAATTAGTGGCTGTGTCCTCGCAAGATTGTTCACGGATTTCGTGGTGTTACATTTCGCGAGAGATTATCCACGAATTTTGTGGAGTTTATTTCGCGAGGTCACTAATAATATTTAATACTTCTAGATATTATTAGAAGTTTCATAGAGGCTAATTAAGAGGCTATTATCAATAATTGTGTATATTATTTCTCCAAAATAGAGAATTATTTAATATATATTGCACTAGTGTTCACAGTATAATATTTACTAATTGCCAACCCACAACAGGGTAGGATATGACTAGTTGAACTATTATTGCTCATCCTAGTCCCTTTATTACCATAGTCAGTTGTACTATATTGATCAACCTAACACCATTAATGAATGGTCCAGACCCTATTTTGGGTGTAATTTTTATCAACTCGAATTGAGTTGTATATATAATAATTTACTTATGATCATTACACCTTTGAGTGATTAATTAGTGTCTATTCCATCCTAGGGTGATATAGAAGAGCTAACCTAAAGGTACTTCCAGTGACACTGGTTTATCACTCAAATCATTAGTGTGTATGATTGTATATATATAATGTGTATTAATTTTAAGTGCTAACCTCTAGTAGAGGTAGGATTATTGCCTAGTGAGTGCAGAATTTGACCCTAGGCTACCATCAGTGCTTGTTCAGTATTATGAGCAGCCCAAGTACAAGCCCCACAAGGCTTTACCAACTAGCCAGTATGAATAATGCAGGGAGAATGAAAAGAACCCTTGCAGGTCTTAAAGGCCACTTAACAAGACAGATCAAGAAATGTGAAGATTTGTCACGACAATCTCAAGTTGATTATGCTGACCTGGAAAGCTATTATCAAGCAGCTGCAGGTAAATTTGAGCAAATCAAATGTCAAATAGCAACATATGTGGCTGAACTTGCCAACACCAATTTATCAGAAACAGAAATAGACGACATTATGGTTGATCTTGCGAATTATGAAGATCACACTCAGGCCACGTTACAGCCTTATGTCAAATTAATTGCCCAGAACAAGGCAACAACAACAACAACAGCAACAGTTGCATCTAATACGAGTCAAGCAGAAGCTCGACTCCCTCCAATAAATTTACCCACTTTCTCAGGAAAAGATGAGGAAGATTGGGACGAATTTTGGAACAAATTTGTTGACCTTGTAGACTCAAAACAATCCTTACCAAAGAGTAGTAAATTCTCTTATTTGCAAGGCCAATTATCAGGTGAGGCTAAAACAGTAGTATCCCATCTGAGATTAACTAATGATGGCTATGATCTGGCAGTAAAACTCCTCAAGGATAATTATGCTGATCCAGAAGTAAGAACATTACATTTAGTTCATGAGCTGTTGCATTTACCCCCACCGGAGGCTTCAGCTGATTCACTCCAAGTCTTCAAGCTGGAGGTAGAATCATTGATCAATGCCCTCAGCCTGACAGCAGATACAAACGGGGCTGAGTGGGTCTTGAAAATAATTGTCCAGGAGAAAATACCTAGGGACATATTGAGACAAATGAGTGCTCATTACAATAAAAGCATCTTATCTATGAATGAAATATCTGAAGGTTTAAAGTCAGTAGTTCATCAATTACGAACACATGACAAATTAAAACCACCAAGTAAACCCTCAGAAACCAATAATAGTAAACCACAGAGTACCAAAGGTACTCCAAATCAATCTAGACAATATAATTCAACACCAAAGTGGAACAGTAGCAGTGTGGGCGTATATGCAGTGGGACCCTCCAAGCCTATAGTTACTGTGTCACCCAAGAACGTGACACCAAAGGGTACTGGAAGCTATGGAACATGTTTGTTCTGCAATGAGAAACATTCAATGTACCACTGCTCTAATTATCCTGATAGTGACGCCCGTGTTGAGCGACTCAAAGATTTGCAACATTGCACGAGGTGCCTCAGGAAACATAACATCAACGACTGTGATACCCAATTACACACCTGTAATAGGTGTAACAAAGGTCAGCACCATGCAGCATTGTGCAGAGACACCAAAACAACGTCTCCAAACCCCAAGGTGGAAGATAGCATTCCCACCACAGTACAGTACTGCAAGGTGCAACAAACAAAGAGTGTCCAATCGGCAAAGTCTAAAGGTAATACGACTTTGCCTACTGCCCAAATTACCATCCTGAATAAGAGGGCCAAGGTCCATACCCGTGGGTTGTTTGACCAAGGATCCCAGAGAACATTTGTCACTAAAAAGTTGGCAGATGAACTACAATTAAGGCCTGTAGCCCAGACGTCATTCAACATCTCAGGGCTTGTAACAGATGCAGGACCTCAAGTCTACCAGGTGGTACAACCATCAGTACGTTTAGGCAGGTACGTCTGTCGAGTACAAGCCATTGTGGTGGACAAAATACCAGTAGACCTACAAGTTCAAGGTCTGAGAGCAACAGCCAAATTCCTGAGAAATAGAGGAAAAAAATTGGCAGATAATATTAAGTCTGATCACCTCACCGACTTCGGTCTCCTTGTAGGGACAGACTATTGCCATCGATTCATCGGTAGCCCTACTAAATATCAGGGTATAACCATGTTAAACTCTGCAGGAGGTAAATTACTCTCAGGCCCAGTATCAAGCCTGGAGAGACCTATGCCTGCAGATAAACAATACCAGTAGAGATCTAAATTTGTCAGCTGATTATATTTCTCCAGTAGCATTATACTAAGGAGATTACAGCTGACTATACCAACAGAGGTTGATGTTAGTATCATCATTTGAAGCTGAAGATGAGTTCATGAGGCCTCAGTGGCAAATCAGTGAACAGTAGCCTAAAACAGCTACAAGTCACTGCGACCAATGTCACTGAACCCACTGTAGTCTCAGAACCATACTTTACTTTAATGATGAGCTATTCAATCTTCTGAATCAATTAACTAAATTAAACCCCAATAAATCTGATGACTGATTTGATACATTTATTATTTAATCAAGATGTATTCCATGGGCCTCAGTGTTTATATATCAGTGACTAGTTACCTGAACAAACTTCAAGTTATATCTAAAGTCACTGATCTCACTGCAGTCCCTGAATCATACTTGACTGTAGTACTTGATCACATTCAGTCTTCTGGGTTAAATAATATGTAATTAGGCTTGAATATTAGCCTTTCAAGAGTTAACAGGGAAATGAAATCGCATTAGACTTCTAACCCTTGCAACTCTAGTACGGGACATCCGTCCTGTACGAACAGACACACAAATGTGTGATTACTAACGACTAACATCAAATTAATCTAATAATCCGAAGGAGGAGTATCGGTGTTCGTCTGTTCTAAATAGGACTTCGACCCGTGAGCAGCCCCTGGGGAATTATGTCGGAAAATCCGACACCATTTAATAATCATACAGATAATAGCTGTGTTGTATAAACAAGTTAACCATAGAAAACGTCACTTGTAGTGGAATTACTGTCTAAAGAAAACGGGATATCATCACCACATACTATTATAATTCACCAACTAATATGGTGGGAATTATTCATAAAATACATTAGTCTTTGGACTTTACCATCATAAAAACATCTTATATAAATTAACTTAATTATCAATATTAAAGTAGAGTAAATGTGACCCCTTCTATCACTTTCTGACATTTGGACAATGTAGGCCAGGCGTCAGTGGGGAAGGAGGGCAGCCATTGTTTATACTAGACCAGAGGCTCACGGGAGCAAATTCGGCTCCTGTTAATTTTACTTGGACGTAGTGTTATGGAAACCAAAGGTGTACCATTATCAACACGCTGTCTACAAATTCAAGTTAAGTGTCTATCCGAAACCCGTTTATCATTCATTTATGGCCATTAATGTCAGGATATAGGGTGAACCAGTTAGATCACGAAATCGCCTCAAATTAAAGGTAATTAAGCCAGGTCTTCAATGTTCCATGTACAGTATTTTCTCTGATATAGCTTGTCATATATAGGTTTCTGGTTTCACAGTTAGAGCCCTTTTGACAGGTCAAGTCGAGGAAGCAAGGCTTTGTGCATCAGTTACTGGGTGATGGAAGCTACCTCAAAGAGGATAATTTGGTGTCTACACCCTAGTTATACCTGGTGGACTAACCTGCTGTACTATAAGATAAGGAACCTCTTCAATGTATGTAGTTAATTCTGTAATTTGATTGGCTGCATATATATAATATAAACCCCCCCTAATGTGTAGAGGATCGATTTGTGAGATTAAGAGATTATTGCAGAAATACAGTCCACTTATCATTATACAAATTGCTATCGAAGTATATAAATTAACGTAAATATAAATTCTATATATATTCATATAAATTAAATAAATATAAATCTCACAGGTCGGTTCCCACATAGATAGGAGCTACCTCGTATGGGCCAATAGGCCTTCCACAGTTACCTCTATTCTTATGTTCTTATGTTTCACCCCCCATTTATCCCTTATGTATCCCCCATGTTTTCACCTTTATTGTCTTATCACCTGACCCAGTGCAGGTATAAATCAACCAGTTCTGGATAAATCAACCAGTGCGGGTATAAATCAACCAGGACCACAGGATCACAAGTCCCGCGTGCTGTCCGCTCGGTCGATCGGCTCCCCCACACACAAGGGATTACAATTTCACCAATAGCATTGCAGCAAAAGAGCGGGAACCAATCATATTGATCGTTCCCTGATCAGTAGCAGAGGTGACGTCATGAACACGTCGCGACCATGTCATAGTTGTTATTCTCCATCGCACTGGTTGAGGCTGACCCTAGAGGTCATTCTGGCGTCTCGCTGGCATCTCCTCTCCTCTCTCTCACGCTGGCATGAGAGAGAGGAGAGGAGATATGTACTCATCTATG
Organism: Procambarus clarkii; assembly: GCF_040958095.1. Lineage (NCBI taxonomy): Eukaryota > Metazoa > Arthropoda > Malacostraca > Decapoda > Cambaridae > Procambarus > Procambarus clarkii. Next base: position 10,174,492 of record NC_091165.1, read on the forward strand.
TACTCACTGACCCTTTGTGGCATGTATGCTTAACTTCCCTGTATCTACTTCCTGCCTGGACACACGGCGGCCTCCGTATTATAAACTTATTCTTGGGTAAGTGGGCATCCTGGAGATACCCAACATGACAGATTACTATCCAGGGTTAACAGAGATAGAGCTTGTGCACGAAATCGGTGCACTGTGCACTGCAATGAGCCATTCAAGTCAGCTGTGGGATAATCTAGAGACCATTCTCTCACATCATCCCCCAACGAAAGACCGAGCTCCACAGAGTGGTGACTCGTTCTAACCTCTCACACCGCTGATGCACGTGCACGTACTGGGTGCACGTGGTGCGGCCGGGTCGAACGGACCCCGTTTTCTATACTGCTAGGCGAGGCGTGTCCTCGTCTAGACTATTTCCTGCTGTTAAGTGAGGAATTTCTTCAGTCACCGGGTCACATGTGGCTACCTGTTCAGGTCTTGAGCAGGCACTGTGGTTGGACGGAGCTCCAGCTCTAGGTCGGCTCAACGCCTCGAAACCCTGAGTGGCGCTAGTCTGTCTACTGGCTCTCTCCACCTGTGTCATGCCTGAAACATCAGAGGCACACTGGGAACTAGTGTCCGATGATTCGTGTTGCATTACCTCGCTCACATCTCCCTCTTTCGACGTCTCGTTACTCACCCCTGACCTACTCAACCAGTCAGCACCTACTGCTGAGAGCAGTGGGTGGTCGATCGGCCCTATCGATGTCGAACCCATGGTACTCTCCTGTTCTTACGCTTTACATGCTTCTTCGGCTTTGTTGATCCATCTACAGGTGGGTCCTCCTAACGTTTGAGCATGTTGACGTGGTGCTTCTTCCTGGCACAATCGACGTCAAGCACGTAGTTTAACGAGTGCGAGCACTCCACTACCGTGAATGGGCTCTTCTACTGCAGCAAGAACTTGTTCCTGCTGGTGGGAAATAACAAAAGTACTTTGTCACCTACACCGAACTCGCGTTCTTTTGCTTTTTTGTCGTATGTTTGCTTCTGGTACTCCTTTGCTTTTGCTAGCTGTTCTCGGGCTAGCTGACAGGTGTTCTCCAGTCGTTTCCGTAGATCGATGACATACTCGTACGTCGTCTTGGTGTCAGGGGTACAGTCATCGCCTTCCCACACGTTCCTCAGTACCTGCAGAGGGCCTTTAACTGTGCGACCGCACAGAAGCTCGAAGGGTGAGAACCCTGTGCTAGCCTGTGGCACCTCCCTGTAGGCAAACAACAAAGGGTTGATATACCTGGGCCACTCCCGAGGCTGTTCGATGCACATTCTCTTCAACATCTTATTGAGAGTGCCATTGAAGCTTTCTACCAAACCGTTTCCCATAGCATGATATGGCGTAGTGAGGGATGCTCTCGCTGTGAGCAGACGTTGGACTTGGTCCATCATTTCGCTGGTAAACTGTGTCCCTCAGTCGCTATGGATCCACTCAGGTATACCAAGGCCACTGAAAAAAACCTACCAAGGCTTCCGCTACCGTAGTCTCTATGTTGTTCAGGGCAGCTGCTTCGGGGTACCTTGTTGTGTGATCGACCATGGTCAGGATGTACTTACTGCCGTCCATTGCACTCGGTATGATCGGACCAACCAGATCAATGCTGACCAGCTTGAACGGCTGATCATTGATGGGGAAGGGCTGAAGCTTCCCGGGCTTCACCCGTCCTCGATCAGGGGTGCGCTGACAGGTGTCACACAAGCGAGTGTAACGCTGTATTTTCCCAGTAATTCCTGGCCAGTAGAACACAGCTTGTATCCACGGACTGGTCTTTGCGTGACCCATATGACCTCCCATTAAATCTTCATGCCCCAAGCGGAACACAGCCAGTCTATGCTCCTGTGGAACAACGAGTTGGTCCCAAGTGTCGTGGGGCGCCTCAACTCTGTGCACGAGTTTCCTATTATGGTGCAAGTACCAGTACTTGCCTTCCTGGTGTTGGAAAACTTTTTTTCTCCTCAGTATACCTACGTAGCTGGGCTAGTGTTGGGTCCTCCCTTGGGCATCAATAAACTCCTTTGCAGACACTCCCTGGATGTCTCGTAATTTCAAAGGTTTTTCTGGGCGAGTCGGCTTGCTCTCTGACCTCGTGGTGACAGCTGCCACGAGTGAGTTACCTGTTAATGGAGTTGCTGTCGCTTCAACCAGGGGGTTTTGCTTCTCTCTCCATAACTTCACAGCGTGCTTTCTCTCCCTTATTCTTCAGCTGAGTGAGGGTGTGGTTACTCCCTGTGACGTCACCCCCGGGAGAGTCACCCATGGCATCAGCTGACTGAGGGCAGCTGTACTCCTCAGTCTCCCCGTTTTTCTTTGAGAGTGGACTTGGGCAATCAGAGACTCCCGGAACATTCCCCAATAAAAGTCCATATACAGCACGTTCCTGTTGAACGGCCCGAATTTTTCCTTTGATGTAAGGTGTGTCGACCCACACCTCCACCTCCACCCTCTCCTTAGCATAGTCATTTGGGAACTGGACATAGATGTATCTACCTGTCTCAGATCCTGGCTTTACTAGGCTTTTTCTTACCATGTGGGTATTGGCGCCTTTGTCACGGAAGATTTTTGCCGATTTTTCGTTAACATTTTCGTCCACCACCTCAAGGGTCCAAGCTAGTGGATCTTTTCAAACGTTGGGATGTTTCTTACCACTTGAGCTCACACCTACTATGTAACCTGGTTTCAGTATTGCCTTGCAATCAGCGGCCCGATGACCTGGCTTACCACAGTTGTAGCACTTGTGCACATGCATGTTGGAGGAGTTTTCCTGCTCCCCCGACACACCAGTCTTAGGCTTAGCTCCCTCGCCAGTACCTGTAGCCAGTACATGCTTCTCGTGCGGCTTCACCCCTTTCACCTGTCTCCTAGCCCCAGCCCACAGATCAGCTTGCTTGGCCATAGACCGATTTGGCACAACTTCCTGCTCTTTGAGCTTGACGCGCAGAGACGATTCGCTGGCTTCTAAAAACTGTTCGCGAATCATCAGTTGATAGAACTCCATGCTCCCAGGAGCAGTCTCCATGAGTTCACAGTAACGGTTTAGACTCGATTCTAACCGCTGTAACATTAGCACATATGTCTCCCCTTTTTGCAATTGAGCCCTACGGAAATTCTCTAGCATCTGGTCTGCAGTGATGCCAAAACTGTTCAGCAGCGCTGTTTTCAATGCCTTGTAATCTCCGCGCTGGTGCGGACCCAGACTGTGGTAGATAGTTAGTGCCCTACCCTTTAACAATGCACTAAGAGCGAGTGCCCACTTTGATCTTTCCCACCCACAATCAGCGGCGTGACCTTCGAAACGCTTGATGTATGCATCCATCAAGTCGTCCCTCTCTTCAAAGTTAGCTAGTTTAGGTAGTTTGACAGTCTTACCTTGTTCAACGTTAGTCTCTGTTGAACGACCACTTGTTTGGTCATTCTGCCTCGCTTGCAACTGGATGAGAGCTATGCGTTCAGTACTCTCTCTGTTCTGCTGATCAGTCCAGCGTTTGTTTTCTCTCTCTTACTGCTCAGTCCAGAGTTTGCTTTCTCTGTCCTGCTGATCAGTCCAGAGTTTCATAGCTTGCTCTGCTACTTTATTCCCTTCGAATCCCAACCCTTTAACCTGGTCGCGGTATTCCTCTAAGGTGAATAATTGCGAGCCTGTAATACCTACTCTTTGAGCTGGCATCGTCCCCAAGGACCTTTTGGGCAGAGATTCTTCCCCGTAGAATCCCCCCAACGAAGTATTTAAAGGGCTAGATTCCCGTGTGACTCCATTTTCTCTCGCAGCATGCATGATACTAGTGACATCATTCACAGTGACGTCACCCACCAGGATCTCTACCTCCAAGTTGTCTCTCACTGGGGTCGCTCCCACTGTGTTATCTCTCACCAGGGTCTCACCACCGATAGCCTCATCCAGTATGATGAGACTCGTGCACGCCACCTCAGTACTACCCTCCATGTGTGCTTGTAGCATCCCCTCTTCCACGGCTCTCATGTGCTGCTCCACTCATTTCTTACACTCTTGCTCAGTAAGTGTCGTAGTCGTCAGGTCTATGAGCGGTCAAGGCCAGGCGAAGATGCAGTTTGAACAAGCTGTTTGAACTTGAACTCTCCACACTCAGACATACTGGTGGGGTGTGCACCTAACATGGCGTTAAACATCCTCTGAATACTGCTCGTCACTTTTGAATTTTCAGGGAAAATTTAAGTGCGAAACTTTACTTTACAACCTAGCTCATAGGTTCCAACTAAGCCAATCACGTTGGCCACCAGATGTGGGGTTTTCAATTTTGCTTTCCCAACTGCAATGCGTACGTCGCCAATACATGTGGCAGACGCTTCACGAAGCTGTCGGAATCAGCAGAGAAAATACGAGAGCAACCGTACAGGGCCTGGGAGCAAGGTCAAGTTAGAGTCCTTGAGGGTCTCTTCTTAGACTAGCCTCACCTGGTCCTGGTTCACGTTGATTGATGGAATCTCCTCAATGATTGAAACACTTTAAGGGACTCCTAGGGTCCTCATCACAGTTATAGATTGGTGAATAATAGGCAACTCGGTGTTGGAGGCTCCTGGAGCTGAAGGCTTGAGTAAATAGTTGGCAGTATTCAGAAGTGGTTCAACGGAAACATCGCATAAATCTTAACAGTAGTTTATTTACTAACTTAACCACTAATACAAAGGGTGCTTGATTTACTTTAGATTGGTGTCAGAAAGGCTATGGTTGCATTAGCGAGACTCTTGACGTCTGGCTAATCGATTCGGATCCACTCGTGGCGAAACACCTAACTTAACACAGTTGACAGCCAATTATTAACACGGCAAACCTTACTGCTGGTATGCAAAGGGATTACAAGATTTCCAACCGGATACTCGGGTAATGATGATATGCAATCAGTCACAAATACACTGTCAATGGGACAGGCAATAACATGCACAATAATAATATCACACAATACTAAATGTGTGGTGTATGTGAAGCTCACATTCACAGACGAGTGTAATGTCGTGATACCACACAGATAAACACGCATACACCGTCGGGTGTCTTCACCTATACCTGTGTCAGTTATGAGAAGGTGAGAAATGTAGTTGATACCTCAGATCAACACAGACACAATTAAACAATGACAAGATCTTGTACTTACAGGTAAGCTACCTCTCTTATTCACTCACTCACTCAGGCACATTTATGCAAGAACTCGTAGGTGGCCTGATAGCTGGTTTCCTCGTTATGACGTGAGACCATTGACGGCAGGCTTTCCCACAAACTGTATATGACATGGAGGGTACTCACAGGAGGGCGTGCTGTATGTCTACAGACACACGCATGCACTGATGGCATTGGTGGCGAGTAAGGGTGGTGACGTCACGTAGTACAGTGCGGGCGGCGGCTGGCGGGCTACATGCTCGGGACAATGTGGCGGCTGGCGGCGGCTGACTATATGGTACCATGCGGTACACTGTGGTAAAGTCACACACAGGATACTTAGGCGGTGGCACTGCCTTAGTTCACTCTAGGTCACTCACAGATGATCTTAATTTCTCACCAGAGGTTACCTGATACCAGTCTGTTTTGCTCTGTGATTTGTCACTAGGCTTCTAAACAATATAGTCACGACCGCGATTCCAGGCGATCATTGGTATATCGAAAAGACGCTGAGTTTAACTTGACGGTGAGGAATGGACGGTGTTCAGTCTATTGGCCGATAGACAGAGCAGGACATGTTCTCTGGCTACGAACTCCCTCACGTGAATGCTCTTGCCAGCGGCTGTAGGGCATCTCGTGGGACACACACAAGGGATTGCAATTTGACCAATAGCATTGCAGGAAAAGAGCGGGAACCAATCAGATTGATCGTTCCCTGATCAGTAGCAGAAGCAGAGGTGATGTCATGAACACATCGCGACCACGTCATAGTTGTTATTCTCCATCGCACTGGTTGAGGCTGACCCCAGAGGTCAGTCTGTCGCCTCGCTGGCGTCTCGTCTCCTCTCTCTCTCACGCTGGCACCTCCTATGTACTCACTGACCCTTTGTGGCAAGTATGCTTAACTTCCCTGTATCTACTTCCTGCCTGGACACACGGCGACCTCCGTATTATAAACGTATTCCTGGTTAAGTGGGTATCCTGGAGATACCCAACAGGACAGATTACTATCCAGGGTTTACAGAGATAGGGCTTGTGCACGAAATCGGTGCACTGTGCACTGCAATGAGCCATTCAAGTCAGCTGTGGAATAATCTTGAGACCATTCTCTCACAAGCATCCTTCTGTAATAGCACTGCCCCTAGGCTGTAATCTGAAGCTTCTACAGTTAAAATGAATCTCTTATCAACATTAGGGGACATGAGAATGGGAAGGGAAGGGGACTATCAGGAGAAAGCGCCAAGCCATTATGTCTATATACCAATGGGAAGGGATCAGGATAAGGATTTGGGATGGGATCGGGGGTAGGAATGGTGCCCAACCACTTGGACGGTCGGGGGTTGAACGCATGAAGCGAGACTGTCGCTCTACCGTCCAGCCCAAGTGGTTGATGAGAATGGGAAATGAAATCAATATGGCTTTTAAACTCTCAAAAGCCAACGAACCGTTCTTGTCCCACACGAACTTTATCTCCTTCTTCAGGAGATTTCTCAAAGGAACGGCGATCGTCAAGAAGTTGAGAACGAACTTATGGTAGAATTCGACCATACCCAAGTAACGCAGGGCCACTTTACGTGTTGAAGGTGTTGGGTACTGAACGAGGACTTCTACATTGCCTTTTTTCGGGGCGATCCGTCCTCCTCCCACCAGATGTCCTAAAAAGATAACAGATGTCTTGACAAATTTAGACTTATTCAGATTGACTACCAACCGAGCTTGTTGAATAGCCAAAAAAAACATCCAGATTTCGTAGGTGGTCTTCCCAATTCAAATCGTAGATCAGTACATCATCGATGTAGACCATTGTATTTCCCACGTCGCATAATACCATATCCATTAATCTCTGAAAGGTGGAAGCGGCATTTTTCCTATCAGATGTCATTACTCTACATTAAAAAAGGCACCTGGAGTCACAAAAGCAGAGATAGATTTGACACGCTCTGTTTGTTGTACCTGCCAATAACCCGTGAAGAGGTCAAACTTCGTTAGATAGGTGCTCTTTCCGATGGTATCAATGCACTCCTCTATTCTCGGCAGGGGATAAGTGTCTGCTACAGTGACTTTGTTTACCTGCCTGTAATCAATGCATAATCTATACTCAATACCAGGCTTAGGCACTAGCAGAATAACAATGACCATGGATTAATACTTGAGGTGAATACATGGTGTTGGAGCGTATAGTCCACCTCCCGTCTTACCACCTCCTTCTTGCGGGGGTTGAGTTGATAGGGATGTGGTTGCGTGGTGACTGCCGACTGCCGGCCGGGTCGGACGTTCCTGAGGTCTCTCCGCACTGCCTAGTGTTTACGTTGGGTGATCGCTTGTTTGCCCTGCTGGTGGTGGTTTGCCACTGACGGGGTGACGTTTGCTTCGCCATGGGGACGTTTCGCCCTCCATTGCAGAGGACGCTGTCAGCTGGTCTGGCGTTTACGGTGCCGGTGGACCATCCATTGGTTGGTCCACGCCCTAGTGGACGTGCTGCATGTGCAGCTGTCTGACCTGGTGGGCATCCAGCTGCTTCAGGGCCACCGTGCTGTGGTCAAGTTCCGCCTCCAGGCTGCCTTTCAGGCGTTTCTCGAGCGGTGTGAGGGGCGTGTTTACCCTTTCCCTGATACTGCTGGCTCCGTTAAGGTAGTGAATCTTAGTGTCACCTTGACGTCTGTGACGGTGCATGGTGCCCCCTTCGAATTTCAGGACGACTTTTTAACCTCCTGTTTCGAACGGTTTGGGACAGTGTTGAGTGTTCGTTGGAACAAGGTCGTTGCCGGGCACTGTGTTGGTATGCTTGACGGCTCCCGCACCCTGACGATGTCGCTGAAGGGTAGTGTACCGTCGTCGATGTCCGTGTTGGGATACGCACTCCGCTGCCAGTACCGGGGTCAACCGCGCACCTGTTATCGGTGTGGTCACGAGGGTCATGTGGCTGCTGCGTGCGACGTGGGAGCGACTGGTCGTGTGCATGTTCTTCGTGCGGAGGATTTTCCGCCCCTGTTGCGTTCGGGCGGTGTGGGTGCTGTGCCTGAAGCGCCTGACTGCCTGTCTGCTGCTCCGCCTGTTGGGGAGAGCTCTACGGCCTGTGCGACACGTCTAGTGACAGCTGTGGCCCCTGGGGTTGTTCAGCCGGTGTGTGAGGGTGTCGGGCTGTCGCCTGAGCTGTGTGTAGTGAAAGGTGTCCCGGTGGAGGTTCATGTTCCGCCCCCGCCTGTGGATGTGTTACCGGCTCCCGGGGACGCGGGTTCTGCCGTTTTGGAGGGGGTGCTTCGGCGTGGTGAGGTGCCTGCCGTGCCTGAGTGTGTTGCCTCCTGTAGTTCTGCTCTTCCCATTCCTTTGCAGAAGCGTGCGCGTCGGTGTTCTGAGGCTGTTTCCGTGGATGATGTAGACAGTGTGGGTGATGTGGCCTCTGTGGACTCTTCGGACGGTGCGGGTGTGGCCTGTGTGGATATGACGGTGGAGGCTGTGCCTGCGGCGGGGCCTGCTGGGCGTGGTGTGGTGCGGCCTGTCTCGAAGCGTTCGCGGCGGGCTCGGAGTGTCTCCCCCCTTCGTGGTGTGCCTTGGGAGGAGGTGGGGGAGTATGGTGCTCAGCTGGCGTCCCCTGCCGAGGATGATGGTGCTGTGAGGGGCTCCGACGTTGCTACCTGTGCCCCCCCTCCTGCGTCTCCTACTGTTGGGTCCCCGCAGTGGGGGGTTGTCCCTGAGGGTCGGGACCTCGTCGTGAAGTTGCGGAAAGATGTGCGCCAGGGGGCCTCGGCTCCTGTGCCTTGTGGTGGGGTCGCTGCCGCGCCTGCAGTTCCCCCTCCTTCCTTGCCCCGGTCTGGGGGCTGCCTAGTCCCGTCTGCTGGGGTCGTGCCCTGTGAGGGTCCGGAGTTGGGCCCTTATCGGGATGCCCGGGTGCTTCCGATCCCGTGGTGCTCGTCCACTATCTGGGTGTCGTCAAAGAAGGAGTTTGTTTATAGGGTGCCGGATAGGATGTCTCAGCCGAGGGTACTGCCTGATGGCCGGCTGCCCGCCGACCTGTGGGTGGTTTGGGAAGCGTACCGCTTGCGCTTTCCGTACCGTAAGTTTCCGGAGAAGTATTAGTTCCCGTCTTGCGCACACCGCTACGCCGTGCCTGGATCAGCTGCCACCGTGACCATGACTGCCCGCGCCCCGGTGCGGGGAGTCTCCCTCTGACGTTCGCCTCTGTTTTCGTCGCCACTCCTCTCTCTACGGCCCATCACATCTACCGCTTTTGACTTTCTTCTCCTCCTTACCATCAACGCGTCTCCTTACATCTGTCCTGGTGCAGTCATCGGGAGGGTTACCCCTTCATGCAAACTGCACCTGTTCTCAAGAAGAAGATAGGGATGTTGTTTGATCGATCTCATACCCTCCTCCAGGATAACGTTGTATTTCAAGACAGACGTCAGACCTGCAGCATCTTTGAAAATGGACTTATATTGCTGAATTAAGTTTATGAGGGATTGTTGGTGCTCCTCAGTCATGTGATTCAGCTTGGGAGTTAGATTGATCAGAATCTCTGAATTGGTCAGTACCTGCTTACCTCTATCTTCCATTACCTCTTAGGTCCTGTTCCTTTGCCGCTACCATCGTTACTGGGCGAATATCCCGTCCTTTGGTACGGCTTTACCATGTTGACGTGTACCAACATCTGCTTCTTCTTATCTGGAAAGCTAAGAATATAATTAGTATTGGTAACCTTCTTTAGCACTGGGTACGGTCCCATAAATTTGGCACTCAAGCTCCCTGTCACTGTTAGAGAACATACCAGAACAAGGTCTCCTACATGAAATTCCCCGTGTTGCTCTCGTATCTGCGTTTGGCAGTTACCTGGGAATTTAACAGGTTTCCTTTGGCTAGTTCCCAATCAGCAAACAACCTGCCTTTGTTTGTAGACAACCAAGTTGAATTCATCCAGGTTATTCTCTTGGTCTAGCCATTGATCCTTGATTACCTCCAAGAGACCTCTCACCGTATGACCGTATATCATCTCTAATGGGTATAGGCCTTGCGACTCGTTTGGCACAGATCTGACTACGAAGAGGAGATAAGGTCTGCGAATGAGGAGGTCATACTTTTTAAGGTCTGGTGGTATCTCCCTAATGCCCCATGGGACTCGGGATGGTAGGCACTTGATGTTATATGTCGGATCCCCAGGTTGGCTATCTGTTGGTAGAAATAGCGAGAGGTAAATTTAGTCCCTTGGTTCGTTTGGATGGTCTTAGAGAGACTATATCGAGCAAAGAACAAGAGAAGAGGTTTCACTATTAACTTCACTGTGAATAGTAGGCTACACTACTATGGGTTAATGGTGAGAACATTGTGGCTTAGCTGGAAAGAAGAATCCCTCGAAGACCAGCTCGAACATGGGAGTAGACAACGTGGATCAAGCACGCAATGTGGACCTCGTGGTCACTGCATCCAGTACATGATGAAGCAAGTGTAGTACCTACTCACGTTGCCATCGTAGATCTGCCAACAAATTACAGTATACTAATTGCTACAGTCTGCTATACACATTGCAATTATATTTCGAGGCAATGTCCAATGGAATTGAAAGAAGCTTACTGGGTTTGTTTGTACGGCATGCCTCGTAACCCGGTGGAATTTCTAATCTTACAGAGCTCGTAATAAAAGAATGATAATATTCAACCGGGACATGTTCTCTCATGTTTGGAGAATGCTGCAGTCCGATGCATGGTACTCGTTGTAGGACATGTCTCTGCTGCTCAACTTGCACCTCCGAGAGACACGCTTTTCCTATAAGTACAAATATGACATGAAAGGCGAGAGTATTGTACGTCCGTCCGACACCAACGCCATGTGCTCAGCTTCTGCTCTGGTGCAAGGTGTCCTACTGCCTCCCTCACAGCTGATGGTCACGGCACTTATTTTCGGTGCAAATTTACGTTTGAGAGGAGGTAGATGCTAATTAATGAATGATTTTATTATCCTCAATTATTATGAACGGTTTTATACTGTTTCTGATAGCTTACCGCAAAGAATTAAATAATCTAGAAAGTGTTATATTAAGATAGAATTACCAGTATGATCATTCCTCTTCCTCCATGAAACATTTATTCACGGCAGTTTTAAATTTTACTATAAAGAGGAAATCAAAGAATTCGATCTAGTTATTAATTGAACTTAATCTAAGATGACAATCACGAATGAAAGCAGATTGCAGAAGGAGTTTTATCAAGTGTTAGGCAAGTAAGTAAGTAAGTAATTATCAAAAGAAGGCACCAAACCGGGAAGGCTATGTAGCACCATCAAATGCGCAAAATAATCAGAGGGCGCTAAATATCACCAAAGATGCCAATACGAGAACAAAAACGCATAAGGCGAACGATATCAAAAGTATCCGAGTCACCAAGAACTCTATTGAGGGACAGGTGACCGCTAGGGGCGGTCGGAAAGCAAGACACATGCTCGTCCTGGAAGTCAGGACATTCAAGAAGGACATGCACGACCGTAAGAGTGACAATGCAACTAGGACAATAAGGAGCAGGGCGGCGCTCCATCAAGTGACCATGGGTTAAGCGAGTATGACAAATACGCAACCTCGCCAGAGCTGTTTCCCACCTCCGGTTACGGTGGAAGGAGGACGGCCACGAGGAAACACAACATTTAAGAGTACGTAGCTTGTTACCAGTAACAGACAACCAAGAAGCCTGCCAACGGGTAAGGACTGAGGAATGGATAACCGGGTAAAAGTCGGAATACGGAATGCCTTTACGAGAGATGGAACAAGAGTGGACAGCTTCCTTGGCGGCAGCATCCGCACGCTCATTTAAAGACACACCAATATGGCTGGGAACCCAACAAAACTCAACCGACTTAAATTTACTGTGAACAAGAAACAGCCAATGCTGGATCTCGACAACTACTGGATGAACCGGATTAAAGGACCCGAGAGCCATGAGGGCACTACGAGAGTCAACAACAACTACAAAGGAAGACTGACAACGAGAAAGCAGGAGACGAAGAGCATAGAGAACAGCATAAAGTTCCGCTGTAAAGATGCTAGTCTCTGGAGGTAAGCGACACTTATAAGTGCGATCAGGAAAAACAACAGAGTAGCCAACACCGTCCGCCGACTTAGACCCATCGGTGAAGACAAAAACGGAGCGGGAGTGAGAAGAAAAGTGCTCAAGGGAAAGGCGTTATAGAACCGTTGGAGGGGTAAAAGCTTTAGTGATTCGGGTCAAGGAAGTACAAAACCGCGGAAGAGAGACTCTCCATGGGGGCAAAGAAGGAACAACACGAGGAGAAACATTAGAAATACGAACGGAAAGAGAATCCTGGAGGCGAGATAACCGGACAGAAAGAGGGAGGTGGTGAAGAGGAACAGGAACCGCAGGAGGGGTAAAAGTTAAAGCACGACAGAGGCGATAGGAAGGATGTTGTAAGGACCGGCAAGATAGCGAAGACAGTAGCGATCAGGCGGTCCTGGAGAGACAGGAAGCCAGTGTCAACATACAAGCTAAGGATGGGAGTCGAACGAAAGGCACCAGAACTGAGGCGCAACCCAGTATGGTGCAAAGCATCAAGACGGCGAAGAGTAGAAGGAGAAGCAGAGGAGTAAGCCGGGCAACCATAATCGAGCTTAGACAGGACGAGAGAGGAATGTAAAGCAAGGAGAGTGCGCCTATCTGCCCCCCAAAAAGTATGGGACAAGACCCGAAGGAGAGTAAGGGCCTTAGAGCACTCAACACGGAGGTAAGAGATATGGGGAGACCAAGACAAACGAGTGTCAAGGAATAACCCCAAAAGCTTCGCGGAATCTTTGTATTCAAGGGGATGACCATAAAGTGACAAAGAGGGACGAAGAACAACCCGTTTCCGCGAAAAAGTCATGGCACAAGTCTTAGAAGTAGAGAACTTGAAGCCATGATCGGTGGCCCAAGACGACACGGCATAAATTGCAAGTTGAAGCCGGCGCTGAAGGAGAGGCGAATCATCACCCTGACAGCAAAGGGTAAGATCATCGACATAGAGAGCGGAGAAGACACGAGAAAGAAGAGAGGAAAGAAGACCATTGACGGCAACCAGAAAAAGAGTAGTGCTCAGAACACTACCCTGGGGCACACCTTCGTTTCCTGAAAAGAGGCAGAGAGAGCGGTACCAAGGCGCACCCGAAAGGAACGACGGGAGAGGAAGCTGCGGAGAAAGAGAGGGAGATGACCACGATGGCCAAAAGAATGAAGTTGAGATAGAATATGATATCGCCAAGTGGTGTCGTAAGCCTTTTCCAGGTCAAAAAAGGACGGCAACAACGGAGGTCTTCGCAGCAAAAGCAGTACGAATATAGACTTCCAAGTTCCCCAGGACATCTGTCGTGCTGCGGCACTTGCGGAAACCAAATTGAGAAGGGGAGAGGAGGTGATGGTGTTCCAGGAACCACATCAGACGAACGTTAACCATACGTTCAAAGAGTTTGCAGACACAACTTGTGAGAGCAATAGGGCGAAAGTCCTTAGGGGAAGTACGGCATCGAGCCAGTCCTCAGGGACTAACGACGACTCCCAGATCCGATTATACAGACTCAGTAAATACTGAGAGGTGCACTGAGGGAGATGACGAAGCATCTCATAATGAATACCATCGGAGCCCGCCGCCGTAGAACCGCAGAGGGCCAGGGCAGAACGAAGTTCAGAGAGAGTGAAGGGATAATTATAGGGAAGCTGAAGACGAGTGCAGAAATCTAAAGGACGAGACTCAAGGACAGGTTTACGAAGAAGAAAAGATTGGGGAAGATGAAGACCAGAGCTAACAGAAGAAAAGTGGGAATCCAGTACGGAAGCGACCTGCAACTGGTCTGCCACAAGAGTATCATGGAGGTGAAGGACCGGTGAAACATCGGGAACGAACTTACCTGCTATCTTGCGGATACGCTTCCAGATCTGGGCCAGAGGAGTTTCGGACGTAATTGTCGAGACATAAGATGCCCAACATTCACGTTTAGCCGTACGGATGGCCCTACGGGCCACCGCACTCGCTTTCCGAAAGAAAAGAAAAGAATCGGTCGTCTGCCTACGGCGGTGCCTCTTCCAGGCTGCACGCTTACAGCGGACAGCCCGAGCACAGTCCGCATTCCACCAGGGAACACACTTGCGTGGACCCTGAGAGGAAGAGCGAGGGATAGAGCGGAGGGCAGCGTTGAAGACAGTGTCATGAAAAAGGAGGAAAGCGCGAGAGAGAGGCAGAAGGGAGAGGATCGAGAGAGTAGCACTGAGGGTAAATAGGGTCCAGTCCGCCTTAGCAAACTGCCACCTAGGGAAAGAGAGGCAAGGGCGAAAAGAGAAAAAGGAAACAAGGATGGGGAAATGATCACTTCCATGGAGGTCATCAAGAACCTGCCACGTGAAATCTAAGTAAAGAGAAGAAGAGCAGAGAGAAAGATCAAGACAAGAAAGGGTGCAAGTCCGAGAGTCCAAATGAGTGGGCTCACCAGAATTCAGAAGAGACAGGGAAGAAGAGAGGAGAAACGGCTCAAGAAGGCGACCCCGGGTATTCGTCAGAACGTCACCCCAAAGAGAATGACGACAATTGAAGTCACCCAGCAGGAGCACAGGCTCCGGCAAGGAGTCAAGGAGGTGTTTCAAATCAGGAAGAGAAAGCGGGACACTCGGGGGGAGATAAATGGAACAAACTGTGTACCATTTCCCCACAAAGATACGAGCAACAGAACAATGGAGAGGCGAAGGAAAAAGTAAAGGAACAAAGGGAACATCAGCACGAATCAAGAGAGCAGAATAATTAGAAGCCCCAGCAACGGCTGGGGGGGGGGGGGAGAAAGGAATAGCCACGAAAACGACCAGGACGAGCACCAAGCATCGGCTCCCGGAGACAGACACAAAGGGGCGAAAACCGCGAAATCAGAAGTTGGAGTTCGAGGAAATTGGCGTTATAACCTCGAACGTTCCATTGAAGAATGGACAACGATGAGAAGAGAAAGAACAAAAACAGAGAACAAGGAAAAAACTAAGGCGAAAGAGCAACAGAGCACGGTAAAGAATATCAGGGTCGGGATCAGGGTCAGCAAAGTCAGGGTTACGGGGCATGGGTAAACTGAGCAAAGATGGAGGGAAGGAAACGGGAGAACAGATCAGAGATGGGCGGGCGGGGTCCGGAGGAGGAGGAGGAAGAGGAGGAGACAACGGAGAGGAGCAGTCAAGGACAGCAGCAGGAAGAGGGGGGTAGAAAGAGGGGAGCGAACCTCAGCAAGGGCAGCAACCGAGAGGGAAGCGGGGGCTAAAGAAACCTCCATAGCAGGAACAGGGAGCGCAACCACCGAAATGGGAGGGGAAGGAGCGAGAGAGGCAGAAGTAGGGGCCGAGGAAGAAAGCGAAACCTTCTTACCCGCCGGGGAGGAGGAAGGAGAGGAGCCAGGTTTACGCTTCTGACTTAAAGAGACAGGTGTCCCAGCAACCACGTACTGGGCAACAGATTCTAGCGTCTCAGTAGGAGAAGCCGAACGAGAGAACACATGACGGCCGTTTGGAGAGCGATGGACATCAGCCAGCACCGACAGGCGGCGGGAAGAGTCAAGAGACGGAGGGGAAGGATGGGAAGGAGGAACGGAGGGAGACGAGGAAGAAGACACAGGAGACACGACAGACCGGGTAGAAAGAAGGGGAACCCCAGACAGAGGACCAGGAGGAGGATCCTTCGGGAGAGAACCCAAAGGAACAGATGAGGGGCAGTGGGCGTATCAGGGTCCAGACCCGGAAACGGTTGTGAGTCTGAGGAAGGCGGGAAGGACGAGGAGAGGAAGAGCGCAACATGCGAGCATAAGAGATATTAGCATAAGCGGGAGCCGGCGAACCTGGCGTCTCGCCTCAGGAAAAGATAAACGCTCCCGGTGCTTCAAGTTGAGGACGGCTGCCTTAAGCTTGTAATGGACACACGCACGGGAGAAGGTAGGATGGGCCTCACCGCAGTTGAGGCAACGAGCCTGGGGAGAAGTGCACTCCGACTTAGAGTGACCTTGGCCACCACACAAAGGACAGAGACAGTCCCAGAGCAGCGGAGGGCACCATGCCCAAACCTCCAGCACTTGTTACAGAGCCTAGGAGAAGGAATGTACTCCTGGACAGAGCACCTGGCACCAGCAAGAATGACAGAGGGTGGAAGGGTCCTACCATCAAAGGTAATCTTCACAACCCGGAGGGGTTGACGGCGACTACCACGAGGGGGACGAGTAAACGTGTCCACCTGGAGAATAGAATGGCCCTGGGGAGCAAGGATATGTCGAATATCGTCGTGGCAGTCGCGCTGGTCCCGAACACCGGTCACAACATGGGGCGGGAGCAGAATAGTGCCAACACTGGCATTCAACTGAGCGTTCTTCGAGACCCGAACAGGGGTCTCGCCAAGGCAGGATAAGGCAGCCAAGCGGGAAGCAGCATCCTGAGAAGACGCAGCAACAATACGTGTACCGAGACGAGTGGGGTTGAAAGTAATGGAGGCATCCACGGAATCAACGAGATGTCGATGGAGGGAGAAATCGTCAGGAGGCGCAGAATCAAGAGGGAGGAGATCAAAATATTTGGCCTACGAAGCGGGACCAAACAAGGCTTGATAGGTAGCAGAACTGGAAGGAATCGAGCGAGGGCGGCCGTGACGAGGACGGCGGTGAGAACCCCCAGAGAGAGAGGGATTAAAAGGCGCCGTAGTTACAACTAGAGAAGGAGCCGCGCCAGGAGACCAGGTAGTCACCACTGGGGGCTTGGGGCTCGACCCAACCACAGAGGAGGGAGGGGAGCCAGGGGAAGGAGTCAGAGAGGCCAAAGGAGGAGCAATGTCGGAGCCCAATGCAGCGGAGGCTACAGAGCCTGGTCTTCCAACACAGACTGACTCGGGGGCTTGGTCGCCCACCCCACGAGCCTGAGAAGGTAAAGCAGAAACAGCCGAAACAGGGGTCATCATCATTACGAAAAAGAAAATTCATTCACGAATGTGCCCCCACACTCACCATGGAGCCACTATTAGAGGCAGGACACTCAACAAGAAGCTATCGCCGATCTTGCCGGGGCCTCCTAGGGGTGCGTCGTGAGTATACGCCCCACAAACGCCACCTTAAGAAACCGACAGTCCGTCGAGATCGGGTTCAGTGACGAAATGGGGATTGACAATAAAAGGTTCCCCTCACTCTCGACGTCGGGTACTACAGTTCTACGGGTGCAAGAGTATGCCTCCTCAAGCACCCGGGCGTCAAAATAGAAGAAGTCCAAGGGAAGAACCAGAACAAGCAAAAGGTCGGCAGGAAACGGCAAGCAGATAGGAGAAGAGGGGGGAGAAAAACGAAACAGAAGGAAAAGGAAAAGGTGCCCAGCAGAATTGGAGAGGACGGCAGCAGGAGTACAAGGCTAGAAAAGGACAGAGGACTGTCCCAAGGAGCATCACACTCCGGCAGCCGCCCACTAAGCCCCCACACGGCAACAACGAGCTGAGCGGGGAGGGGGAAGTGTTAGGCAAAAGAATAGTCACCGCGAATATGTGGCGGCTGATGAAAATCATCCCTTATACATAATCTAAACTCCCAATTATTTGATTATTAGTACGGTTAGTTAAATTAGTGTCTTAACACAACGTATTTTATCTTATTGTGTCAAGGGTTAGTATTTGGGGTGTCGGAAATTTCTGACAATTTATTTATTTCATGTAAGGGTAAGGTAAGATTATTGATTTATTGTCGATCTGTGTATTTTTTAACAATAAGTTAATCACTGTTATTTGACTTGTATAATTTTGCGGTTTAAAATGATGTTATATCTGCTCGTATGGGAATTTAGTTATTTTGTCATGTTATTTGGGACTTTTTCAGTGATTACTGGCTTTGCTCGTCCTTAGGGATCCCCGTTTTTTAGAGAGTCCCAGTGGCTTTTAAGTTTGTTAATGTCTAGTGAGCAATGTCTAGATATTTTTAACGTTGTGGAGTCTAGAGAGATTTTGATATTGATAGTCCTTACAGACTTTAAAGTTCGATAAATTCACCTTAAATACAACTTAAGTACATTTACTTCGATGCACTTTAACTGCTGTCAAGTGCATCAATGTTCCTAAGTTTTATGGAAACAAAACTCGTGATTACTTTAACCATACAACATCTAGTATACCTAGTACACCAGTGTTGTTGAGTTTCTTGTACTTTAAGCTTGACCTGTTTTAGTACCATCTGGCTTAGTGACAAGTGCCAATGTTTATGAACTTTCATGTTTGTAAATAATATTTGTAAATAGCTTGTACCATGTGTGACAAGTTTACCCCAGTAAATTGGTGGTTGTTGACTTTCAACAAACCTAGACGGAATAAACTTGTGAGTTACTTGAGGTCAGGATTGCCTATTATTGAGAAAGGGAAGTCTACACCATGAGCACTGCATGAGGATTATAACATGATATATACTGCTGGTATGGCCATATACCAGCTATATGACAGCTGGATGGACAACGCTTCGGATTCGTAGACCTGAGGTTCCGGGTTCGATCCCCGGTGGAGGCAGAGACAAATAAGCAAAATGTTTCTTTCACCCAGATACCCCTGTTACCTAGCAGTAAACTGGTACCTGGGAGTTGGACAGCTGCTATGGGCTGCTTCTTGGGAAAGGGGGGGGGGGTGGTAACCAAAAGGAGGCCTGGTCGAGGACTGGGCCGCGGGGACGCTAAGCCCCAAAATCATCTCAAGATATAACCTCACGGTATACCAGCAGGGAAAATTTTGCAAAATAGTGTTCATTCGACGTCGATCTGCCACGTTCTTTGAAGGCCCAAACCACTGCGAATAATAGAGTTAAATTTACGCAATTGTGCGGGCATCAAAACAACGTCGCAGTTCGATGTGAAATAAAACTATAAACTCGACTGGTTTTTGGACCATCAAATAATGTTGCATTTCGGCATCGATATGAACATTATTTGAATCCATTTTGCCTGCTGCGAGGTTTGGAACAGGATTAGTGCTAAGAGGGTTACGCTATGAGGATAAGATGAATAAGATTTCAAAACTCTATAGGACAGAAGCACAGAACATGCAGCATACACAGCATGCACAGATAGCACAGTATAGAAGATCCCGAGGGGATCAGGTAAGGCGGAAAGGTGCAGTCACTATAAACTGAGAGAAAGTAGGATGAGAAGACAGAAATGGAAGCTGAAAGTTTAAATCAGCCAAAGAAATGTAAGGAAATACTCATTCCGGGAACACGTGGAATGTAATGAATGAAGTAGTTATAGAGGCCCCCTCCATACTCAACTCTTAGGCCCGATATGAAAAAAAATCGCCGTCAGAATAGTTAATTGCATCGTAAGAGACTAGTAGGAGGGGTATAAAGAAAAAGTCCTCACTTTCCCATAGTCACTGAGAGGTGATTACTGATGAATAAGCAATGGAAAACCATGCATATTTCATTAAGTATTCATTTCAATTCCTTTTGACCATGTCATAGCTCAGTCGATTAAGGCAGCGTCTAGAATGCTCTAGGACGCAGATTCGGATCCTCATCACGGCCTTTCTGGATTTGTTCATTTGATACATCACGCAATTGTGATTTCTGTGTGTAATGATGTAAGGGCGAAGATGGAGAACAGCCTATTGACATAGCTCGAGTGCATGGGGGTGAGTTGTGTAAAACCCTGGTTTGTGCCTCGGAGAGGCTGCAGGATCCAGTAAGTTCAGTAGAACTTCGGTTTCAACTCTTTTTTTTTTTTTAACCCTGTCGTAGCTCAGTCGATTAAGGCAGTGTCTGGGATGCTCTCGGACGCAGGTTCGAATCCTCGTCACGGCCCTTGTGGATTTGTTCATTTGATGCATCACACAATTGTGATTTCTGTGTGTAATTAAGTTATTTGAAATTGAAATTGAAATTGAAATTGAAATAAGTTTATTGAGGTAAAATACACACAAAGGGATGAGGTAGCTCAAGCTATTCTCACCCCATTCAGTACAACGTGTTAATATATACATAGACACACATCACAAATAAACATATTACCAAACATTCTGAGAGGTAAACATATACATTTCCTCCTTCACAAGTAGTATGTTATCAGTACACACAAATACTTTTATGACCTAAGTATACTGTATAGACAATTTGCAAGACACCTGCAGATAATTCAACAAAATATTACAATCTTGGTGCAAAATTCTTATATCTCTCAAGAATATCATCAACCTTTCCGTTGTGACACATCCAGGCTATTTGCTCAGGAACAGTCCTTATCTCAGTGTTTCTATATACATTAATCAACGGACAATCAAGAACATAATGGGCCAGGGTGTGAGACCTTAACATACCACATAGTTTACACTTCGTATCATTATCATGAACATCTATCCCATATTCCCAGTAATATTTGTACCCAAGCCTGAGCCGCATGTACACAGAGTCACTCCAAGCATTTCTCCTTTTACCATAAGTGAAATGGGTGTTTTGACTCACATACATGTAGTGTTGCATGGTTTGACTACTCTCATACATTATCTCTCTCCTCTTCACTCCCGCCTGTGCCTGAATATTTCTGATTTTGCTTCTTATTTGTCTCATTGTGAATTCACATTCAATGTCAACTTGTGGTTTTGATGTGGCACATTTGGCCAAGTCATCCGCCACCTCGTTGAGCACTATTCCAACATGAGATGGAATCCACATGAATTTCACACTATGACCTTTCAGCTGTATCTCAGTTATTCTTCTCTTACAGTCCTCAACTATAGACATGAAGACTGGGTTTCGACTGTTTAAGGACTCCAGTGCTCCTCGGCTATCGACAAATACAAAAAAATTTTTGTTGTCATGACGTACTTCCTCCAAACACGCCAGAATGGCCTGCAGTTCAGCTTGTGTGGATGATATATAATTACTAAGCCGGAGTTCAATTATCCTGTCCACAGTCCCAAACTACGTATATTCCCTTATTAGGACACCACACCCGGCCCTGCCATCCTCCGCCACCGACCGGTCGCAATATACATGTAAACTGTTGCCTCTTGGTAACCGAGATATCATGCTTCCATACAAACACCGTAATTGTCCCGGTTCATGATGAATCTTTTTCACCTTGAGGGGTACAATTTCGACGTCTATTTTCTGTACTTTCCAGGGAGCAGACAAATTACACTGTCGAGAGGGTTTACAGCAGTCAAGTACGTCGTATTCCCTGAGGTCATGAGCTAATCCCCTCGTGTAGCGTGTCTCCCTCAGTTTCCTGGAAGTGTGTACGTCACTCCAGCAGGTCTGAACGCTCTCAAACAGCTTATCCCCTTCTTTTCTCCGCATGAAACGAATAGATACTCTAGTGTTAATGTCACGGACTCTATTACACACACTCTGTAAATTTAATTCCATTCTCATTATTTCAATCATTGCATTTCTTTGACATCCAAGAATAATCCTCATAGCCTCGTTCTGTATCAGCTCTATTTTTTTAATTCTGCCTTGGCCTGTGTAAGACAATACGGGTGCTGCTGCTGCGTAGTCTATCAGGGACCGAACAGTGCTTATGTATAACATCCGCAAGATAGGTACCCCAACACCTTTACCAGAAAAAGCCAGTGCTTTCAAAGGATGTAGACGGACTTTACATAAGGTGCTGATATGATTTATTTCAGCATTTTTACTCTCACATGTGTATCCAACATACATGCCCAGATACTTGTACTTCTGAACACGGCTCAGTTCCACACCATTTAGAGTAAGTGTTATATTTCTTCGTTTCCTATACTCGTATTTGGTTTTATCTGCATTTATAACTATTTTGTCATTCCCAAATAATATTCAATATAACATACAGTATATGGTGTTTTGTTATTCCACAATATTATTTAATTAATATTTGTAATTTTTTAAATAATATTCTATAATAGTGTTTTAGTGTTTTCAAGGCGTGCAAGGCATGCAGGGCTTGTCTCAGAAATATCCCAGCAGAAGAATAGAAGAACGTGGATGAATTAAATATTTTATAAAAGCTTACCAGGAAATTGTTACGGTTTCTATGATGATCCAGATAAATAGAATATGGATAATTTTGAAAGAATACCACTAACTTCTTTAAAATTGAGTTTCCGGTGATTACTCATGAGACATAGGAAATAATGATATTTTAATAATAATAATAATAATAATAATTCATAGTGTTCGGAGGACAGGCAGCCAACGTATATAAACATGTTAGGCTTAATTGGAGGTCTCACCCTGATGGTCGAATTTCACACCCTTCCAGAGTGCAACCCCACAACAAGATGACCAACTCCGGGGTACCTATTGTTGTGGTCACCTTGTGAGTTTTGATGGCGAACCACGTGTGGGTAGATAGGATATACAAGTGACAAATTAGGAGGCTCACAATAAGTCTGTAGCCTTCTGAGGTGGCAGCAGAAGCAAGTCTAAGCTTCGGCAGTAGATGTGGGATTGGTTGAGGTGTGATATAGCCTAAGGGGGTAGGCAATGCTCGCAACACCAGCGGCAGGGCCAAAGCAGTCTGGTCAGCAGGGATGGTTGGGCTCGAGGAGTAGTATGGTCTCCCCATACTGCCCTTGGGGTGGATAATTCAATCCCCGTCGGATATAACCTGGAGGAGAGAAATGCTTCCAACAGCGGGCTATATTTAATGTGGCTCCCTCCACACCATTTACTGCTTAAATTAACAGGGGTATTAGGTGAGAGGAAACGCGCCCAGCCTTTTCTATCCATCCTGGGATTCGTGCCTGAAATTCCTGATTTTGAGTCGAAGACGAATCCGACGGTATTATTGGTGGAACGAACAGGGGGTAAATATCAAGTTCCTGCCAACAGGAAGCATGATAATATCAGCATAAGTAAATGTATTAATTCAGAAGTCCCATAGTTCACACGTTGTTTTCGGTACGACGGATTAAAGGACCCGAGAGCCATGAGGGCACTACGAGAGTCAACAACAACTACAAAGGAAGACTGACAACGAGAAAGCAGGAGACGAAGAGCATAGAGAATAGCATAAAGCTCCGCTGTAAAGATGCTAGTCTCCGGAGGTAAGCGACACATATAAGTGCGATCAGGAAAAACAACAGAGTAGCCAACACCATCCACAGACTTAGACCCATCGGTGAAGACAGAAACGGAGCGGGAGTGAGAAGAAAAGTGCTCGAGAAAAAGGCGTTTTAGAAACGTAGGAGGGGTAAAAGCTTTAGTGATACGGGTGAAGGATGAACAAAACCGCGGAAGAGGGACTCTCCACGGGGGCAAAGAAGGAACAACACGAGGAGAAACATCAGAAATACGAACGGAAAGAGAATCCTGTAGGTGAGATAACCGGGCAGAAAGAGGGAGGTGGTGAAGAGGAACAGGAACCGCAGGAGGGGTAAAAGTTAAAGCCCGACAGATGCAAGAGGATGGATGTTGCACGGACCGCGCAAGATAGCGAAGACAGTAGCGATCACGACGGTCCTGGAGAGACAGGATTAAGCCAGTGTCAACATACAAGCTAAGGATGGGAGTCGAACGAAAGGCACCAGAACTGAGGCGCAACCCAGTATGGTGCAAAGCATCAAGACGGCGAAGAGTAGAAGGAGAAGCAGATGAGTAAGCAGGGCAACCATAATCGAGCTTAGACAGGACGAGAGAGGAATGTAAAGCAAGGAGAGTGCGCCTATCTGCCCCCCAAGAAGTATGGGACAAGACCTGAAGGGCCTTAGAGCACTCAACACGGAGGTAAGAGATATGGGGAGACCAAGACAAACGAGTGTCAAGGAATAACCCCAAAAGCTTCGCGGAATCTTTGTATTCAAGGGGATGACCATAAAGTGACAAAGAGGGACGAAGAACGACCCGTTTCCGAGTAAAAGTCATGCCACAAGTCTTAGAAGTAGAGAACTTGAAGCCATGATCGGTGGCCCAAAACGACACGGCATCAATTGCAAGTTGAAGCCGGCGCTGAAGGCGAGGCGAATCATCACCCTGACAGCAAAGGGTAAGATCATCGACATAGAGAGCGGAGAAGACACCTGAAGGAAGAGAGGAAAGAAGACCATTGAGGCCAACCAGAAAAAGAGTAGTGCTCAGAACACTACCCTGGGGCACACCTTCATATTGCTGAAAAGAGGCAGATAGAGCGGTACCAAGGCGCACCCGAAAGGAACGACGAGAGAGGAAGCTGCGGAGAAAGAGAGGGAGACGACCACGAAGGCCAAAAGAATGAAGTTGAGATAGAATATGATACCGCCAAGTGGTGTCGTTAGCCTTTTCCAGGTCAAAAAGGACGGCAACAACGGAGGTCTTCGCAGCAAAAGCAGTACGAATATAGACCTCCAAGTTCACCAGGACATCTGTCGTGCTGCGGCACTTGCGGAAACCAAATTGAGAAGGGGAGAGGAGGTGATGGTGTTCCAGGAACCACATCAGACGAACGTTAACCATACGTTCAAAGAGTTTGCAGACACAACTTGTGAGGGTAATAGGGCGAAAGTCCTTAGGGGAAGTACCCAGAGACCACGGTTTGCGAACAGGGAGGACAACGGCATCGAGCCAGTCCTCAGGGACTGACGACGACTCCCAGATCCGATTATACAGACTCAGTAAATACTGAGACGTGCACGGAGGGAGATGACGAAGCATCTCATAATGAATACCATCGGAGCCCGCCGCCGTAGAACCGCAGAGGGCCAGGGCAGAACGAAGTTCAGAAAGAGAGAAGGGATCATTATAGGGAAGCTGAAGACGAGTGCAGAAATCTAAAGGACGAGACTCAAGGACAGGTTTACGAAGAAGGAAAGATTGGGGAAGATGAAGACCAGAGCTAACAGAAGAAAAGTGGGAACCCAGTACGAAAGCGACATGCAACGGGTTCGCCACAAGAGTATCATGGAGGTGAAGGACCGGTGAAACATCGGGAACGAACTTACCCGCTATCTTGCGAATACGCTTCCAGATCTGGGTCAGAGGGGTTTCGGACGTAATTGTTGAGATATAAGATGCCCAACATTCACGTTTAGCCGTACGGATGGCCCTACGGGCCACCGCACTCCCTTTCCGAAAGAAAAGAAAAGAATCGGTCGTCTGCCTACGGCGGTACCTCTTCCAGGCTGCACGATTACAGCGGACAGCCCGAGCACAGTCCGCATTCCAGCAGGGAACGCACTTCCGTGGACCCCAAGAGGAAGAGTGAGGAATAGAGCGGAGGGCAGCGTTGAAGACAGTGTCATGAAAAAGGAGGAGAGCGCAAGAGAGAGGCAGAAGGGAGAGGTTAGAGAGAGCAGCATTGAGGGTAAATAGGGTCCAGTCCGCCTTAGCAAACTGCCACCTAGGGAAAGAGAGGGAAGGACGAAAAGAGAAAAAGGAAACAAGGATGGGGAAATGATCACTTCCATGGAGGTCATCAAGAACCTGCCACGTGAAATCTAAGTAAAGAGAAGAAGAGCAGAGAGAAAGATCAAGACAAGAAAGGGTGCGAGTCCGAGAGTCCAAATGAGTGGGCTCACCAGAATTCAGAAGAGACAGGGAAGAAGAGAGGAGAAACGGCTCAAGGAGGCGACCCCGGGTATTCGTCAGAACGTCATCCCAAAGAGAATGACGACAATTGAAGTCACCCAGCAGGAGCACAGGCTCCGGCAAGGAGTCTAGGAGGTGTTTCAAATCAGGAAGAGAAAGCGGGACACTCGGGGGGAGATAAATGGAACAAACTGTGTACCATTTCCCCACAAAGATACGAGCAGCAGAACAATGGAGAGGTGAAGGAAAAAGTAAAGGAACAAAGGGAACATCAGCACGAATCAAGAGAGCAGAAGAATTAGAAGCCCCAGCAACGGCTGGGGGGGGGGAGAGATAGGAATAGCCACGAAAACGACCAGGACGAGCACCAAGCATCGGCTCCTGGAGACAGACACAAAGGGGCGAAAACCGCGAAATTAGAAGTTGGAGTTCGAGGAAATTGGCGTAATAACCTCGAACGTTCCATTGAAGAATGGACAACGACGAGAAGAGAAAGGACAAAAAGAGAGAACAAGGAAGAAACAAAGGCGAAAGAGCAACAGAGCACGTTAAAGAATATCAGGGTCGGGATCAGGGTCAGCAAAGTCAGGGTTAGGGGGCATGGGTAAACTGAGCAAAGACGGAGGGATGGAAACGGGAGAACAGATCAGAGGTGGGCGGGCGGGGTCCGGAGGAGGAGGAGGAGGAAGAGGAGGAGACAACGGAGAGGAGCAGTCAAGGACAGCAGCAGGAAGAGGGGGAGTAGAAAGAGGGGAGCGCACTCCAGCAAAAGCAGCAACCGAAAGGGAAGCAGGGGGCCAAAGAAACCTCCATAGCAGGAACAGGGGGGGCAATCACTGAAACGGGAGGGGAAGGAGCAACAGAGCCAGAAGTAGGAGCTGAGGAAGAAAGCGAAGCCTTCTTACCCGCCGGGGAGGAGGAAGGAGAGGAGCCAGGCTTACGCTTCTGACTTAAAGAGACTGGTGTCCCAGCAACTACGTACTGGGCAACGGATTCTAGTGTCTCATCAGGAGAAGCCGAACGAGAGCACACACGACGGCCGTTAGGAGAGCGATGGACATCCGCCTGCACCGACAGGCGGCGGGGAGAGCCGATAGATGGAGGAAGAGGATGGGAAGGAGGATCGGAGGGGGACGATGAAGAAGACACAGGAGACATGACAGACCGGGTAGAAAGAAGGGGAACCCAGGACAGAGGACCAGGAGGGGGACCCCTCGGGACAGAACATAAAGGAACAGAGGAGGGGGCAGTGGGCGTATCAGGGTCCAAGGCCCGGAAACGGTTGGGAGTCTGAGGAAGGGGGGAAGGGGGGAAGGACGAGGAGAGGAAGAGCGCAACACGCGAGCATAAGGGATGTTAGTATAAGGCGGGAGCCGGCGAACCTGGCGCCTCGCCTCAGGAAAAGATAAACGCTCCCGGTGCTTCAGGTTGAGGACGGCTGCCTCAAGCTTGTAATGGACACAGGCATGGACACAAAAATCAGAAGATACAACTGACGATTTACTATAAAACCAAAAAAACGGCCAGCCTACTCATGAGAAACTCTCCAGACACAAAGCAGAACGCTTTAAAAGAGACCAACGTCGTCTATGCCTTCAAATGCCGTCTTGGGGACTGTAAGCCTCAAAAAACTCCGTATATAGGCAAGACAACATCTCTTTCCAGGCGATTAACGATGCATAAGCAACAGGGCTCCATTAAGGAACATATAATCTCTTCCCACAACCAAACCATCACCAGAGAAATCTTAGCAAACAACACAGAAATCATCGATAGATACAGCGATAGCAGGCGGCTTGACATCTGCGAGGCACTACACATCAAGAAGTCAACACCAGCAATCAACAGCCAATTAATGCACAACTATATTCTACCCACTTCAAGACTCCGCTCCAATATAGAAGCATCAAGAAATATGGGCCAATAGGCCCTCTGCAATTACTTCCATTCTTACCTTCAATACCCATTGTTTCGTGTTCTATCCTGTGTTGAAAGTTTTGTTCACCTCATCCAAAACTGTTGTAACATATCACCTCACCCAAAATGCGGGTATAAAATGAAAAATGAAAGCTGTTTAAATCATAGCATAAGTAAGAACTCTGTTTAGTGTTTGCAGGTAATAGTTGTGTGTGTGTAAACTAAAAGTCTTTGAAAATGTAATAAGTTATTACGAAACGCGTTCAAGTGTCGTGTCAGACTATATATATATATATATATATATATATATATATATATATATATATATATATATATATATATATATATATATATATATATATATACATATATATATATATATATATATATATATATATATATATGTATATATATATATAAACATATATATATATATATATATATATATATATATGTATATATATATATATATATATATATATATATATATATATATATATATATATATATATATGTCGTACCTAGTAGCCAGAACTCACTTCTCAGCCTACTATTCAAGGCCCGATTTGCCTAATAAGCCAAGTTCTCCTGAATTATTATACTTACTATAATTTTTTTCTTATGAAATGATAAAGCTACCCTTTTCACTATGTATGAGGTCAATTTTTTTTATTGGAGTTAAAATTAACGTAGATATATGACCGAACCTAACCAATCCTACCTAACCTAACCTAACCTATATATATAGGTAAGGTTAGGTTAGGTAGCCAAAAAAAGCTAGGTTAGGTTAGGTTAGGTAGGTTAGGTAGACGAAAAAACATTAATTCATGAAAACTTGGCTTATTAGGCAAATCGGGCCTTGCATAGTAGGCTGAGAAGTGAGTTCTGGCTACTAGGTACGACATATATATATGTATATGTATATATATATATATATATATATATGTCGTACCTAGTAGCCAGAACGCACTTCTCAGCCTACTATGCAAGGACCAATTTGCCTAATAGGCCAAGTTTTCATGAATTAATGATTTTTCGACTACCTAACCTAACTTTTTCGGCTACCTAACCTAACCTAATCAATAAAGATAGGTTAGGTTAGGTTAGGTAGGGTTGGTTAGGTTCGGTCATATATCTACGTTAATTTTAGCTCCAATAAAAAAAAATTGACCTCATACATAATGAAATGGGTAGCTTTATCATTTCATAAGAAAAAATTTAGAGAAAATATACTAATTCAGGAAAACTTGGCTTATTAGGCAAATCGGGCCTTGCATAGTAGGCTGAGAAGTGCGTTCTGGCTACTAGGTACGATATATATATATATATATATATATATATATATATATATATATATATATATATATATATATATATATATATATATATATATATATATATATATATATATATATATATATATATATATATATATATATATATATATATAACGTCGTACTCGGCCTACTATATATATTTATATATATATATATATATATATATATATATATATATATATATATATATATATATAATATGTGCTTAATAGTAATATAATATACTATATTATACACATAATTAATAATAATATATGTGCTTAATATATGTGCTTAAGTTTATGTGCTTAACTTTATTCATGTCATCAAAGGCATAATAAAGCACAAAAAATATTCAAGGAAGGGGGTGGTAGGAGAAAAGCACACAGAAACTGTATTGGAGGGGATCTAAACATTCCCTCTAATGCGTTATGCGTGGTTTCCTCCGAGGCTATGGGTCCCCCTTCTTCCAGCTAGAGGTGGTACTCCCTTCCTATTTTATTATATATATATATATATATATATATATATATATATATATATATATATATATATATATATATATATATATATATATATATATATATTGTGACGATAATCTCTTTCAAGAGAGATTGAGCCTGCTCTTCCCTACAAAGTACCTCAATATACAAGATAATATAGAAGATACCACCACCAAGTATCACCAAAACGTTTTGCCCAGAGAGCAAATCGTACCCAGCACACAGTGACACCTGCTACCTACCACTGCAGTAACCAGCAAACTGCTCATCCTTTGTCTGCCTGTCGCTGATTGGCTGGTGTCCCGTCGCACCTGCCCTCCGTCTCCGCCACAAGTTGACGTCTGGGCTGCAGTGCGCTAATATCGTCAGAATATCTCAGTGCTCCAAGCAGTTGACATCTCTCGCTGGTAGACTAAGCCTTGGCTTTCGTGTACTAAGGGAGGTGGCAGCTCGAAGCCGGTATTCCAGCACCACTAATATTTTATTTTGCTATCACTGTAACTCACTTGTCTTAACGTAACTTTTCATTTGCCAGTGATTATTCATATTATTTTGTTTGTTGACTTGTCTTTCATATTTTATGTGCTTAACTTTATTCATGTCTTGTTTTTCTAAAGTAATTAAAATTTCATTGTGTTTTTCCCATTACCTTACCACAGACGAAAGCTCCAGCTTTTCTCTTTTTTTTCTATTATGTGACGAGGCCCTGCCCCTAGCTTTTGAAACAGCCGAACACCAACGCTTTACCGTCACAATATATATATATATATATATATATATATATATATATATATATATATATATATATATTTATATACATATATACATACATATGTTGTACCTAGTAGCCAGAACGTCGTACTTGGCCTACTAGGCAAGGCCCAACTTGCCTAATAAGCCATGTTTTTCTGAATTTATATATTTTTTCAATTTTTTTTCTTATGAAATGATAGATCTGTCTATTTCATTATGTATAAGTTAATTTGTTTTTGATTTGAGTTAATTTTGAGTTAAAACTAACGAAGTTATATGACCGAACCTAACCAACCCTACCTAACCTAACCTAACCTATCTTAACCTAACCTAAACTAACACAACTAAGTCAATAAATTATGGTGTTAATAAAATATAATAATAATAATTCAAATAAACTAATTGGAAACAATTTATTGAAAATAAAGGAAATCACTCGGCCTATTAGGAAAATCGGGCCCTGTATAGTAGGCCAAGAAGTGCGTTCTGGCTACTAGGTACGACATATATATATATATATATATATATATATATATATATATATATATATATATATATATATATATATATATATATATATATATATAACTAAAAACTCACACCCCAGAAGTGACTCGAACCCATACTGCCAGGAGCAACGCAACTGGTATGTACAGGACGCCTTAATCCACTTGACCATCACGACCGGACATAAGGAGGTGATAGCGGAAGCTATTTGAACCCCCCGCCGGCACCCGGATGGTAATCTTGGGCATAGCATTTTATCAAATCACCTCATTCTTTGGGGCACACGCGAGGAACACAAATGCAAACAAGCCTGAATGGTCCCCAGGACTATATGCAACTGAAAACTCACACCCTAGAAGTAACTTGAACCCATACTGCCAGGAACAACGCAACTGGTATGTACAGGATGCCTTAATCCACTTGACCATCACGACCGGACATAAGGAGGTGATAGCCGAAGCTATTTGAACCATCCCCCCGCTGGCACCCGAATGGTAATCTTGGGCATAGCATTTTATCAAATCACCTCATTCTTTGGGGCCCACGTGAGGAACACAAATGCGAACAAGCCTGAATGGTCCCCAGGAGTATATGCAACTGAAAACTCACACCCCAGAAGTGACTCGAACCCATACTGCCAGGAGCAACGCAACTGGTATGTACAGGACGCCTTAATCCACTTGACCATCACGACCGGACATAAGGAAGTGATAGCGAAGCTATCGTATTTCGAAGTATTTCGAAGATAATTAGGAAAGTAAGAGATTGTGACGAATATTTATGTCATTAAGATGTTGAATGTGTGCTTTCCAGATAAGTAAGGGAGAGTCTAAGTGCATGCCAAGGTATTTATGTTTTCGTATGTGTTGGATGGCAGTGTTATGCATTGTGAGGGTGGGTAGATGAACAAGTCTTTTTTTTTTTTAGTGACAATATGATAACAGGTTTCGGTAGTACTAACTTGAAGGCCCATTTGATGTGTCCAATCTATGAGGTGGTCAAATGCTGTTTGCATTGTTGAGTCTGTATAAGGTAAGGCAGTGTCTGAATATAGTGGGTGGGTTTACTGCAGATGGGGAGTATATATAGTTAGTGGGTGTACAGTGGGTGGGGAGTATATATAGTTAGTGGGTGGGGAGTATATATAGTGAATGGGTGCTCTGTGGGTGAGGAGTATATATAGTGGGTGGGTGTACTGTGGGTAGGGAGCATATATAGTGGGTGGGGAGCATGTATAGTGGGTGGGGTGTACTGTGGGTGGGGAGCATATATAGTGGGTGGGGAGCATATATAGTGGATGGGTGTACTGTGGGTGGGGAATATATATAGTGAGTGGGTGTACTGTGGGTGAGGAGTATATATAGTGGGTGGGTGTACTGTGGGTGGGGAATATATATAGTGACTGGGTGTACTGTGGGTGGGGAGCACATATAGTGGGTGGGTGCTCTGTGGGTGAGGAGTATATATAGTGGGTGGGTGTACTGTGAGTAGGGAGCATATATAGTGGGTGTGTTTACTGTGGGTGGGGAGCATATATAGTGAGTGGGTTGTACTGTGGGTGGGGAGCATATATAGTGGGTGGGCTTACTGTGGGTGGGGAGCATATATAGTGGGCGAGTGTACTGTGGGTGGGGAGCATATATAGTGGGTGGAGTGTACTGTGGGTAAGGAGCATATATAGTGTGTGGGCGGGGAATATATATAGTGAGTGGGAGTACTGTGGGTCAGGAGTATATATAGTGGGTGGGTGTACTGTGGGTGGGGAGCATATATAGTGGATGGGTGTACTGTGGGTGAGGATCATATATTGTGGGAGGGTGTACTGTGGGTGGGGAGCACATATAGTGGGTGGAGTGTACTGTGGGTGGGGAGCATATATAGTGGGTGGAAGTACAGTAGGTGGAGAATATATATAGAGGATGGGTGAACTGTGGGTGGGGAGCCACAGTGGGTGGGTTTACTGTGTGTGGGGAGTATATACAGTGGGTGAGTGTACTGTGGATGGGGAGTATAAATAGTGGGTGGGTTTACTGTGTGTGGGGAGTATATACAGTGGGTGAGTGTACTGTGGATGGGGAGTATAAATAGTGGGTGGGTTTACTGTGGATGGGGGAATAGATAGTCAGTGGGTGAACTGTGGGTGGGGAGCACATATAGTGGGTGGGTTTACTGTGGGTGGGGAGCATATATAGTGGGTGGGGTGTACTGTGAGTGGGGAGCATATATAGTGGGTGGGTGTACTGTGGGTGGGGCGTATATATAGTGGGTGCTTGTACTGTGGGTGGGGAATAGATAGTGAGTAGGGTGTACTGTGGGTGGGGAATAGATAGTGAGTGGGGTGTACTGTGGGTAGGGAGCACATATAGTGCGTGGGTTTACTGTGGGTGGGGAGCATATATAGTGGGTGGGGTGTAATGTGGGTAAGGAGCATATATAGTGTGTGGGTGGGGAATATATATATTGAGTGGGTGTACTGTGGGTGAGGAGTATATATAGTGGGTGGGGTGTGCTGTGGGTGGGGAGCATACATAGTGGTTGGGTTTACTGTGGGTGGGGAGTATATATAGTGAGTGGGTGTACTGTGGGTGGGGGAGCACATACAGTGGGTGGGTGCTCTGTGGGTGAGGAGTATATAAAGTGGGTGGGTGTACTGTGGGTAGGAAGCATATATAGTGGGTGGGGTGTACTGAATGTGGGGAGAATATAAAGTGGGTGGGCTTACTGGGGGTGGGGAGCATATGTAGTGGGTGGGGAGCATATATAGTGGATGGGATTACTGTGGGTGGGGAGTATATAGAGTGGGTGAGTGTACTGTGGGTGGGGAGTATATATAGTGGGTGGGTGTACTGTGGATGGGGGAATAGATATAGTCAGTGGGTGTACTGTAGGTGTGGAGCACATATAGTGGGTGGGTTTACTGTGGGTGGGGAGCATATATAGTGGGTGGGGAGCATGTATAGTGGGTGAGTTTTCTGTGGGTGGGGAGTATATATAGTGGGTGAGTGTACTGTGGGTGGGGAGTATATATAGTGGGTGGGTTTACTGTGGGTGCGGAGCGTATAGTAGGTGGGTGTAAAGTAGGTGGGGAGTATATGTAGTTGGTGGGTGTACAGTGGGTGGGGAGTATATTTAAAGGTGGGTGTACTGTGGGTGGGACGAATACATAGTGGGTGGATGTACAGTGGGTTGGGAATGTATATAGTGGGTGGGTGTACAGTGGGTGTGGAGTAAATATAGTGGGTGGGTATACAGTGGGTGGGGAGCATATATAGTAGGTGGGTTTACTGTGGGTGGGGAGCATATATAGTGAGTAGGTGCACTGTGGGTGGGGAACATATATAGTGGTTGGGTTTTCTGTGGGTGGGGAGCATATATAGGGGGTGGGGTGTACTGTGGGTGGGGAACATATATAGTGAGTGGGTTACCCGTGGGTGGGAGCATATATAGTGGGAGGGTGCACTGTGGGTGTGGAGCTTATATAGTGGGTGGGGTGTACTGTGGGTGGGGAGCACACATAGTGGATGGGTTTACTGTGGGTGGGGTGTAATTTGGGTGGGGAGCGAATATATAGTGGGTGGGTGTACTGTAGGTGGGGAGTATATATTGTGGATGGGTGTACTGTTTTACTAGTTTTTTTTTTTTTTTTTTTTTTTTTGCGGGGGTTGAGCTTTGCTCTTTCGGCCCGCCTCTCAACTGTCAATCAACTGTTTACTAACTACTTTTTTTTTTTTTTCCCCACACCACACACACACCCCAGGAAGCAGCCCGTGACAGCTGACTAACTTCCAGGTACCTATTTACTGCTAGGTAACAGGGGCACTTAGGGTGAAAGAAACTTTGCCCATTTGTTTCTACCTCGTGCGGGAATCGAACCCGCGCCACAGAATTACGAGTCCTGCGCGCTATCCACCAGGCTACGAGGCCCCCTGTGGGTAGGGAGCATATATATAGGGTGGGTTTACTGTCGGTGGGGAGCATATCTAGTGGGTGGGTGTACTGTGGGTGGGTGTACTGTGGGTGGGTGTACTATGGGTGGGGAGCATATAGTGTGGGTTGGTTTACTCTGGGTGGGTGTGCTGTGGGTTGGAAGAATACATAGTAGATGGGTGTGTTGTGGGTGGAGAGCATATAGTAGGTGGGTGTACAGTGGGTGGTGAGTATATATATAGTGGGTGGGAGTACTGTGGGTGGGTGTACTATGGGTGGGGAGCATATAGTGTGGGTTGGTTTACTCTGGGTGGGTGTGCTGTGGGTTGGAAGAATACATAGTAGATGGGTGTTTTGTGGGTGGAGAGCATATAGTAGGTGGGTGTACAGTGGGTGGTGAGTATATATATAGTGGGTGGGAGTACTGTGGGTGGGGAGTATATATCGTAGGTGGGGAGTATATATAATAGGTGGGTGTACTGTGGGTGGGGAGTATATATAGTGGATGGGGAGTATATATAGCGGGTGGGTGTACTGTGGGTGGGGAGTATGTATAGTTGATGGGTGTACTGTGGGTGGGGAGTATATATAGTGGGAGGGTGTACAGAGGGAGGGGAGTATATATAGTGGATAAAAGTACTGTGGGTGGGGAGTATGTATTGTGGGTGGGTGGGGAGTATATAAATTGGATAAGTATACAGTGGGTGGGGAGAATATATAGTGAGCGGGTGTATGTTACAACCCTTGAGACTTAGTACGGTTCTTTTCCCGCAGTGATCACAATATATTATATCGGCCTTGCCAACAGGTGTCTAGGGGGGTGAATGGAAACACTGCATAAATTGGGAAAACAATGTAACTACGCTAAGAGGGTGGAAGGGTCCTACCATCAAAGGTAATCTTCAGAACCCGGAGGGGTTGACGGCGACTACCACGAGGGGGACGAGTAAACGTGTCCTCCTGGAGAATAGAATGGCCCTGGGCAGCAAGGATATGTCGAATATCGTCGTGGCAGTCGCGCAGGTCCCGAACACCGGTCACAACATGGGGCGGGAGCAGAATAGTGCCAACACTGGCATTCAACTGAGCGTTCTTTGAGACCCAAACAGGGGTCTCGCCAAGGCAGGAAAAGGCAGCCAAGCGGGAAGCAGCATCCTGAGAAGGAGCAGCAACGACACGTGTACCAAGACGAGTGGGGTTGAAAGTTGTGGGGAAACTCCAGGCAGCTAATCTCTTTTTTTTAAATTGACTTTAATAAGATAAAGTTATATCTTATTTATTTTTCTTAGTAAGTAAGAATTAATTGAGTGGACTGTATATACTTGTAAACTGCCTGAAATCTTCTTACACACAAATGGGAGGGACAATTGGTAGCCTAAACCACTTTGTTATGGCTCCTTCTTAAACCACCAATTGTTTACCTTTTATTATTATAATATACCACATGTGGTGGTCCACTTATTATTATATCATACCACATATGGTGGTCTAATCTACTAGTAATAATTACTAATTATGACTACTAATACTGATAATAATGGCTTAGCTGTGCCAGTAGTGTGGGCCTGGTAAGGCGTGTAGGTGTATCCTCCACATTGGGTGTGGCTCTGTGCCTCTTTGTACCACGTAATGGCAGCTGGTGGGAAGGACAAGGCTGCCAAACAAATAGTTAATGTGTATGAACCAACTGTCTGCATAGATTCTTGTTTCTCCTCTCACAATTTACCTGTATGGGAATGCAAGGAATTAATCAAAGTTCCCTAAACATATCAATTACAGGTATGGCATGAAATAGGTGGGTGTAATCTGGGGTACACGTACAATGTGTTATGTTTTATTCCTACATCGTGACCGCCTCTACCCATTGAATCAAAATGTGCACAAAATGATATACAATACTTGGTAAGACGGATACGGTCGTTGCTGTGATGTTGATAGGCTGTGTTGCTGGTTGTTGACACGTAATTTGGGTGTCTAGTTGGTTTACCAGCTCTAGAGCCAAGTACAGCGTAGCGGCTGCTTTGTTATGATTTTGTAACGGGAGCCCTGCTCTCAGTGGAGCCAACGCCCTAAATGCTGGTTCCTCACTCAAAGTAATTTTACATTAACAAGGGAACCTAGCTACAATTTGATGTATATAATTATATTCAGTCTTATTGATTACTTTTTTGTTAAATCTAGATTCTAAACTAGTCTATTAACAATGTTTCATAATATAAATATACGATGACATCCATGACGTCACGGAGTCAATGACGTCACGGAGTCTCCCATTTTCCATCCTGAAGGGATTACAGACTAAGGGAGACTGTGTTATATGTATGTGTGTGTTTGTATGTGTCGGTTTCCCAACATAATTCCGGGGGGGAAGAACACCGGGTCTAAGTCCCGGTAAGGACTGCGATCACTTTATTCTTCTCCTTCAGAATTATAATGCTGCTTTAATTTGAGTTTACATTGTTGTGCAGCAGTCCGTTGGGGACGTATGTCCCGTACTGGCGTATCGGGTGCTGGAAGTCGTTGCACGTCTTCTTTCCTGGCCAGTTCTAAAGGTACTAATTTCTCTAAAGTTTTGAGAGTAGTGTTGCCTCGGCATTTTACTTTCACTATTCTCAAGATGCCCTGGCTGTCTGGATGAACAGAGACTATTTGACCTATAGGCCACTCTGAGCGTGGTCCATCACTATCCACCAGAACTATGTCACCAGGATTCAAGTTAATTCTGTCATAGGGGTTGTTTGTCCCGTAATGATACTCCCTCAGAGATGTAAGGTATTCACGAGTCCATACGTCATTCCACCGACTTATCACCCTTGATAGATGTTTGAAACGTTGAACCAAATCACTCTCTTTGACATATGAAGGATTCTCTGGTTCCTCATCCGTAAGGGACACAAGTGTTTTGAGAGGTCTCCCATACATCAGATGAGCTGGACTTAATGGTTCACGCTGCAAAACATCATCAGAGAGATAGGTAAGTGGTCGGTTATTAACTCGTGCTTCTATCTCTATGATTACTGTTTGAAGCTCCTGTAGGTCAATCTTTTGGCGGTGTAGGGTTTTTCGTAAAGAACGTTTCAACGTACCAACCATGCGTTCATAGAAGCCTTCGTGCCATGGTGCTCTGGGAGGTATGAATTTCCAATGGCACTGCCGTTGAGTTAGGGCTGTGCGTACCTTTGGGTGTGTCCAGATTTTCCTCAGACATGCTTCTCCTGCCACCAAGTTGGACTCATTGTCTGAAATCATTAACTTAGGACAAGATCTACGTGAAGCAAACCTGCAGAAAGCCTGTAAGAATGCTTCGGCACTCATATCGGGAGTCACTTCTAGATGGACTGCCCTTGTTGTGGCACAAGTAAAAAGACAGATATAGGCCTTTACTGGTTTCTTGTCTTTAGTGCCTGTCAGTGTTAGTGCTCCTGTGAAATCTACTCCTGTTGTCTCAAAAGGATGAATATGTATGACTCGTTCCTTCGGAAGTGGAGGAGGGCCAGGATATGGACACACTCTGGCATTGTATCTCCAGCATACAACACAGGATTTGATTATGGATTTTACTGTCTGTCTTCCTTGGGGTAGCCAGTACTGTTGTCTTAATTCTGTGAGAGTATCTAATACCCCACCATGCAGAGTGCTGTATTTGTGTATATGTAACACAATTAGTTTGCTTACTATGTGGTGACGAGGGAGCAATATTGGATTTTTTGCTTCCAGATCTATGTCAGCATGCTGTAAGCGTCCTCCGCATCTTATCAAGTTATAATTGTCAGTGTCTAACCAGAGACCCAGATCATGTTGTAGCTTCTTTGGAACATTGTCAATTTCTGTCCCGAATGTGTAGGTCTGAGCTCTTTTAACCCAGTACCTTAGGGCACTAAGGAATTTATGCTTGATTCCTATTTTCTTTAGAAAATCAAACACTACTTGGGTGACACCTACAAGTTTGTTCAGTTCAGAGTACCAAGCAGGATCAATTACCAAAGTCCGAGGTAGTTCCGGGTTCTCAGTGGGAACAGTGACATTGGTCACAATGACTTGTGGCTTTTGTTCAGGCCACTGGTCGCTGATTAGCCACTGAGGTCCATTGAACCACATCTCTGCCTTTGTTAATTGCCGTAAAGTCAGGCCTCGGGAGAGATAGTCAGCTCGAGTCTCATTAGTAGGTACATATCTTAGTTTATACCCTGCTGACAACTCTCGTATTTCCTTAATGCGGTTACTCACGTAAGGATTCTTACTGTTATTGTTTTTAACCCACTGTAGCACTGCCTCATTATCTGACCATACTACTGTTTCTTTAAAGTGGATGTGGCTTAAGGCCTTGATCAGATAATGAGCCAATCTTACACCTAGCAGTAAGGCTGTTAATTCCAGTTGTGGCAGTGATCTTTTCTTTAAAGGTGCCACTCTGGCATTTGATGTGAGCAAATTGGCTTGCCCATTTGAGACCAGGTAAGCTACTGTACCATAAGCCTTTCCTGAGGCATCACAAAATACATGTAGCTTAATTGGTTCTTTTTCATTTACTATTGTGTTCCTAGGGAACTTGACAGACTCTAAGATACTTAAATCTTTCACTAACCTTTGCCATTTTTCCTGTAGGGCAGGTGTTAGAAGATCATCCCAGCCTATCTTTTGTTGCCAACATTCCTGTATTATCTTCTTCCCATTAATTAGTATTGGACTTAATAAGCCTAATGGGTCGAAGGGTTTGCTGACTTGTGATAGCAATTTCCTCATTGTTAAGTTAGTGGTATCTGTCTCCACTGAGTTGATTGTCAACTGATCGGCTGTAGTGTTCCATTGGACACCTAGTACCTTTGTCATCTCGGGTACTTGGTAGTCGGGAAATTCAGTTGCGATCAGATGATTTAATTTGTCATTGTTAGAGACCCAAGACTGGAGAGGCATATTGGCTCCCATTAATTTTCGATTGGCCTCATGGTATATGTCCAACAGCTTACTTTCACTGTTGGTTGTTCCTTGAAAATTATCCACATACAGGTTTTCGCTAATTTCCGTCTTGTTCGGGCTATTGGACTTCTTCAAGTGCGTATCCAAGGTAGCTTGAAGCAGAAATGGGGAGGACGTGGCCCCGAACAAAACAGACGCAAACCAAAAAGTGATTATTTCACTGTTTGGATCGTTAGGATTCTTAATCCATAGGAACTTTGTGTAGTTCTGGTCTTCTTCTTGAAGACCTACCCTAAAGAATGCCTTGCTAATGTCGGCCGTATATGCATAAGTCCCTATACGAAACTTTAACAGCACGTCATAAAGCCTTTGTGTTAGGCTAGGGCCAGTTTGAAGGCAGTCATTTAACGAAACACTATTCTGCCCCATCTTAGCACTGCAATTAAATACTATCCGTAGTGGGGTAGTAGCAGAATTCTTCTGTACATGATGGTGTGGCAGATAGTGTCCTTCCTTTGGGTTATCATTTGTTACAACTTCGATAAATTTGTCATCGAGCTGCTTCTGTATTATTTCATGGTACAACTTCAAGTTCTCAGGTTGTCTTTGAAAGCGTAACACCTGTGATCTTAATTGATTTTGTGCCATAAAGTAGTTGACGGGTAGCTGAGGGTGATTCAGCTTCCATGGTAACCTGACCCAGTACTGATTATCTCTGTAGATAACTGAGTCTAGGTATTGTTTGTAAGTCCAGTCATCATCTGGGCTAGGTTGTTCAGGGACAATGCCGAGAGTTGCCAGGTTCCATAATTTATATACTGGGGGATCAAGCTCATCCTCGGATATGTCTCTGTGTTGCAGTGGAGACTGTTCTCCTAGTCATGCAACCATTACTGTGTTGGCATGTTGGTGATCTACAGGTGAGGGTTGTTTTAGCCGTAATACTGAGCCTGTTAGTAAATAGCCACCTACAGATGGTAACACGTTCATACCGTAGTAATCTTCCTTTCCTATGATAAACTTATGGTAGACATCTGATCCCTAAGGATTCCAATATTGGAAAGGTTGTCCGATGTAATGTTATCAGCCAAAGGAATTCCCTTTTCTTCCAGGAATTTGGCTGTTGTTCCTAGACCTTCTATATACAGGTCTGTTGGGAATCTATCTACTACCAGTGCTGGTACTTTTCGTACATAACCTCCTAATTGTACTTTGGGTCGTACTACCGTGTAAGCTCGGGCTCCTGAGTTAGTCAGGAATCCTGCTATGTTTATCCGTGTCTCCTCTACAGGTGTAAGTTTCAGTTTATCTACCAACTCCTTGGATATAAATGTCAGTTGGGACCCTTGATCAAAAAATCCACGTACGGTGGCCTTATTCTTTCCATTTCTAATGATCAATCGTGCAGTAGGTAGAGCTGATTTATGGTTAGACCTTGCCCAGCAAACAATTTTAGGTTGCCACAACATATCTGGAAAGTATTTGAAAGTATTGGAAACGTTTGTTTTATCGTATCAGATACGATATTGTGTGTGGACTTAAATAGGTTTCCAAAACTTATAACCAAGACATATGTATCTAACACTAATTTGAGATGTTGTGGCAACTTTACACTCCTAACATGAGTCATTCATAATCCATTCATATACCAATATGAATCTCTTATGAAAGGTTTGAGCCAATAATCTGAACCCTTTTTACATCTTTGTGTTTAAAGTTAAATTTCTTGAAATTAAATTATATTTTATATTATATTATTTTTATTATATTTTATATTATATTATTTTTATTATATTTTATATTATATTATTATTTTCAATTTAAATATTAAAACCAATTTAAGGGTAAAAAATATCTAATAATTTATATTTCTTTTATTATTTACTAACAATTATAATTATTTACTAACGGAGAGAGGGGAGGCTGTACGGCAGAGAGTGGCGGCTGTGGCGGACAGTGGCGGCGGTGGCGGATAGTGGCGGCGGGCGGACAGTGGCGGCGGGCGGACAGTGGCGGCGGCGGGCGGACAGTGGCGGCGGGCGGACAGTGGCGGCGGTGGCGGATAGTGGCGGCGGGCAGACAGTGGCGGCGGTGGCGGATAGTGGCGGCGGGCGGACAGTGGCGGCGGGCGGACAGTGGCGGCGGGCGGACAGTGGCGGCTGTGGCGGATAGTGGCGGCGGGCGGACCGTGGCGG
The DNA here is from genome assembly GCF_040958095.1 of Procambarus clarkii. Classification (NCBI taxonomy): domain Eukaryota; kingdom Metazoa; phylum Arthropoda; class Malacostraca; order Decapoda; family Cambaridae; genus Procambarus; species Procambarus clarkii. The sequence continues at coordinate 10,216,147 of NC_091165.1, forward strand.
CTTTGGCGGCGGTGGTGGACAGTGGCGGCGGGCGGACAGTGGCGGCGGCGGGCGGACAGTGGCGGCGGCGGGCGGACAGTGGCGGCGGCGGGCGAACAGTGGCGGCGGCGGGCGGACAGTGGAGGCGGCGGGCGGACAGTGGAGGCGGCGGGCGGACAGTGGCGGCGGCGGGCGGACAGTGGCGGCGGCGGGCGGACAGTGGCGGCGGCGGGCGGACAGTGGCGGCGGCGGGCGGACAGTGGAGGCGGCGGGCGGACAGTGGAGGCGGCGGGCGGACAGTGGAGGCGGCGGGCGGACAGTGGAGGCGGCGGGCGGACAGTGGAGGCGGCGGGCGGACAGTGGCGGCGGCGGGCGGACAGTGGCGGCGGCGGGCGGACAGTGGCGGCGGCGGGCGGACAGTGGCGGCGGCGGGCGGACAGTGGCGGCGGCGGGCGGACAGTGGCGGCGGCGGGCGGACAGTGGCGGCGGCGGGCGGACAGTGGCGGCGGCGGGCGGACAGTGGCGGCGGCGGGCGAACAGTGGCGGCGGCGGGCGGACAGTGGAGGCGGCGGGCGGACAGTGGCGGCGGTGGCGGACAGTGGCGGCGGGCGGACAGTGGCGGCGGGCAGACAGTGGCGGCGGGCGGACAGTGGCGGCTGTGGCGGATAGTGGCGGCGGGCGGACCGTGGCGGCTTTGGCGGCGGTGGTGGACAGTGGCGGCGGGCGGACAGTGGCGGTGGCGGGCGGACAGTGGCGGCGGCGGGCGGACAGTGCAGGCGGCGGGCGGACAGTGGCGGCGGCGGGCGGACAGTGGCGGCGGCGGGCGAACAGTGGCGGCGGCGGGCGGACAGTGGAGGCGGCGGGTGGACAGTGGAGGCGGCGGGCGGACAGTGGCGGCGGCGGGCGGACAGTGGCGGCGGCGGGCGGACAGTGGAGGCGGCGGGCGGACAGTGGTAGCGGCGGGCGGACAGTGGTGGCGGCGGGCGGACAGTGGTGGCGGCGGGCGGACAGTGGTGGCGGCGGGCGGACAGTGGTGGCGGCGGGCGGACAGTGGTGGCGGTGGCAGACAGTGGTGGCGGTGGCGGACAGTGGCGGCGGTGGCGGACACTGGCGGCTGTGTCTGGCGGTGGTGGCGGGCGGTGGCGGCGTCTGTGATGAGTGGTGGCGGCTGGCGGTGGTGGGTGGTGGCGGCGGTGGTGGTGGGTGGTGGCGGCGGGTGGTGGGAGGTGGTGGGAGGTGGCGGGCGGTGGCGGGCGGTGGCGGGCGGCGGCGGCTGTGGTGGGTGGTGACGATCGGCGGTGGGGGGGGCTGGTGGCGGCTGGCGGTGGCGGGCGGTGGCGGGCGGCGGCTGTGGTGGGTGGTGACGATCGGCGGTGGGGGGGGGGGGGGCTGGTGGCGGCTGGCGGTGGCGGGCGGTGGCGGGCGGTGGCGGGCGGCGGCGGCTGTGGTGGGTGGTGACGATCGGCGGTGGGGGGGGCTGGTGGCGGCTGGCGGTGGCGGCTTGCGGTGGTGACTGTGGTAACGGGCGGTGACGGCTGATAGCGGGCGGTGGTGGCGGCTGGTGGCAGGTGGTGGTGGCGGGTGGTGGTGGCGGCTGGTGGTGGCGGTGGTGGCGGCTGGTGGTGGCGGTGGTGGCGGCTGGTGGTGGTGGTGGCAGCTGGTGGCGGTGATGGCGGCTGGTGGTGGTGGTGGTGGCGGCTGGTGGTGGTGGCAGCTGGTGGCAGTGATGGCGGCTGGTGGTGGTGGCAGCTGGTGGCGGTGATGGCGGCTGGTGGTGGTGGTGGTGGCGGCTGGTGGTGGTGGCAGCTGGTGGCGGTGATGGCGGCTGGTGGTGGTGGCAGCTGGTGGCGGTGATGGCGGCTGGTGGTGGTGGTGGTGGTGGTGGCGGCTGGTGGTGGTGGCAGCTGGTGGCGGCTGGTGGCGGTGATGGCGGCTGGTGGTGGTGGTGGTGGTGGTGATGGCGGCTGGTGGCGGGCGGTGGCGGGCGGTGGCGGGCGGTGGCGGCTTGTGGCGCCTGGTGGTGGCGGCGGTGGTGGGTGGTGGTGGTGGTGGTGGTGGGTGGTGGTGGCGGCTGTGGTGGGTGGTGGCGGTGGTGTCGGCGGCGGCTGTGGTAGGTGGTGGCGGCGGCGGCGGTGATGGGTGGTGGCGGCGGCGGTGGTGGTGGCGGCGACGGTGATGGGTGGTGGCGGCGGTGGTGGTGGGTGGTGGTGGTGGGTGGTGGTGGTGGGTGGTGGTGGTGGGTGGTGGCAGTGGGTGGTGGCGGCGGGTGGCGGTGGTGGGTGGCGGTGGCTGGTGGCGGGTGGCGGCTGGTGGTGGGTGGTGGCGGCGGGTGGTGAGTGGCGGTGGTGGGTGGCGGTGGGTGGCGGTGGCTGGTGGCGGCTGGTGGCGGGTGGTGGCGGGTGGCGGCTGGTGGCGGGTGGTGGGTGGTGGCGGGTGGCGGCGGGTGGTGGGTGGCGGGTGGCGGCGGGTGGTGGGTGGTGGCGGCGGGTGGTGAGTGGCGGTGGTGTGTGGCGGTGGCTGGTGGCGGTGGCTGGTGGCGGGTGGTGGTGGGTGGTGGCGGGTGGCGGCTGGTGGTGGGTGGTGGCGGGTGGCGGCTGGTGGTGGGTGGTGGCGGGTGGCGGCTGGTGGTGGGTGGCGGCTGGTGGTGGGTGGTGGCGGGTGGCGGCTGGTGGTGGGTGGCGGCTGGTGGTGGGTGGCGGCTGGTGGTGGGTGGCGGCTGGTGGTGGGTGGCGGGTGGCGGCGGGTGGCGGCTGGTGGTGGGTGGCGGGTGGTGGCGGCTGGTGGTGGGTGGCGGGTGGCGGCGGGTGGCGGGTGGCGGCTGGTGGTGGGTGGTGGCAGGTGGCGGCTGGTGGTGGCTGGTGGCGGGTGGCGGCTGGTGGTGGGTGGTGGCGGCGGGTGGGGAGTGGCGGTGGTGGGTGGCGGTGGCTGGTGGCGGGTGGCGGCTGGTGGTTGGTGGTGGCGGGTGGCGGCTGGTGGTGGGTGGTGGCTGGTGGCGGCTGGTGGTGGGTGGTGGCGGGTGGCGGCTGGTGGTGGGTGGCGGCTGGTGGTGGGTGGCGGGTGGCGGCGGGTGGCGGCTGGTGGTGGGTGGCGGGTGGCGGCGGGTGGCGGCTGGTGGTGGCAGGTGGCGGCTGGTGGTGGGTGGTGGCGGGTGGCGGCTGGTGGCGGGTGGCGGCTGGTGGTGGGTGGTGGCGGGTGGTGGGTGGTGGGTGGTGGCGGGTGGCGGCTGGTGGTGGGCGGCGGGTGGCGGCGGGTGGCGGCTGGTGGCGGCCAGCTGGGACACAAGCTCCACCACTGAAGGTCTGAGCAGAACTAACCATATGTCTCTCTCACCCACCAGCCCAGTGTTGCCAGCTCGTGCTCTCAAAATGTTTCCTTCAAAGATTGTATATTATCTTTGAACAACAAGTTTGATTATCAAGGAAATAATGCATATATTATTGTCACATTAATACTGTGCAATATCTTATTACATTCCTGCTAAATAATTATAATTTGAAACAGGACAAAAAATCTAACATATATATAAAAACCAACATTAGAGATCACGAGGCCTAGGCCTCGCCTGTGACCACACATCCTGCCTCCCTGGCCTGCTACCCTCTCACACCTCACACTCTTAACTCTCTCATAATCACTCTCACTCTCTTACTCTGTCACTCTTACTCTCTGTCACTCTTACTCTCTGTCACTCTTACTCTCTGTCACTCTTACTCTCTGTCACTCTTACTCTCTGTCACTCTTACTCTCTGTCACTCTTACTCTCTGTCACTCTTACTCTCTGTCACTCTTACTCTCTGTCACTCTTACTCTCTGTCACTCTTACTCTCTGTCACTCTTACTCTCTGTCACTCTTACTCTCTGTCACTCTTACTCTCTGTCACTCTTACTCTCTGTCACTCTTACTCTGTCATTCTTACTCACTCTCAGTCACCCTTACCCATTCATACTCACTCTCTCACTCTCATACTCTTACTCTCAATTACTCTTACTCTCAATCACTCTTACTCTCAATTACTCTTACTCTCAATCACTCTTACTCCCAATCACTCCTACTCCCAATCACTCCTACTCTCAATCACTCCTACTCTCATTCTTACTCTTACTCTTACTCCCAATCACTCTTACTCTCAATCACTTTTATTCTCATTCTTACTCTTACTCTCACTCTTACTCTTACTCCCAATCACTCTTACTCCCAATCACTCTTACTCTCAATCACTCTTACTCTCAATCACTCTTACTCTCAATCACTCTTACTCTCAATCACTCTTACTCTCAATCACTCTTACTCTCATTCTTACTCTTACTCACTCTTACTCTCAATCACTCTTATTCTCATTCTTACTCCTACTCCCAATCACTCTTACTCCCAATCACTCTTACTCTCAATCACTCTTACTCCCAATCACTCTTACTCTCAATCACTCTTACTCTCAATCACTCTTACTCTCAATCACTCTTACTCTCAATCACTCTTACTCTCAATCACTCTTACTCTCATTCTTACTCTTACTCTCAATCACTCTTATTCTCATTCTTACTCCTACTCCCAATCACTCTTACTCCCAATCACTCTTACTCTCAATCACTCTTACTCTTAATCACTCTTACTCTTAATCACTCTTACTCTCAATCACTCTTACTCTCAATCACTCTTACTCTCACTAACTCTCAATCACTCTTACTCTCACTAACTCTCAATCACTCTTACTCTCACTCTAACTCTCAATCACTCTTACGCACTATTACTCACTCTTTCTCTCAGTCATCCTTACTCACTCTCATACTCACTCTTACTCTGTCACTCTTACTCTCTTTCACTCTTACTCTCTTTCACTCTTACTCTCTTTCACTCTTACTCTCTGTCACTCTTACTCTGTCACTCTTACTCTCTGTCACTCTTACTCTCTATCACTCTTACTCTGTCATTCTTACTCTGTCACTCTTACTCACTCTCAGTCACCCTTACCCATTCATACTCACTCTCTCACTCTTACTCTCATACTCTTACTCTCAATTACTCTTACTCTCAATCACTCTTACTCCCAATAACTCCTACTCCCAATCACTCCTACTCTCAATCACTCCTACTCTCATTCTTACTCTTACTCACTCTTACTCTCAATCACTCTTATTCTCATTCTTACTCCTACTCTCACTCTAACTCCTACTCCCAATCACTCTTACTCCCAATCACTCTTACTCTCAATCACTCTTAGTCCCAATCACTCTTACTCTCAATCACTCTTACTCTCAATCACTCTTACTCTCAATCACTCTTACTCTCAATCACTCTTACTCTCAATCACTCTTACTCTCAATCACTCTTACTCTCAATCACTCTTACTCTCAATCACTCTTACTCTCAATCACTCTCAATCACTCTTACTCTCACTCTAACTCTCAATCACTCTTACTCTCATACTCACCCTTACTCTCAATCACTTTACTCTCACTCTTACTCATTCTGTCACCCTTACTCTCACTCTTACTCACTCTGTCACTCTTACTCACTCTCAGTCACTCTTACTTATACTCACTCTTACACACTCTCTGGCACTCTCACTCACCTTCAGTCACTCTTACTCACTCTTACCCACTCTCGCTCACTCTTACTCACTCTAGTTAATAAGAACACACCAATATAAGACAACAAAACGTTTTCAGATTCTTTCTCGCCACTTTCCAGCAACTTTTATAATTTATATAAATTATCTTAGGGAATAATACATAAATTATATATTTAAACATGATATTAGTGTTTAGTGGAATGCATAAGGAGTCAAATTGTGTTAAAAAGAGCGATTTTTAGAAAATTTGGAAAACTACTTTTTTCTGTTCATATTATAACTAAATGGATTTTAAAGGTTTCACTCAGCCAATATATATCATTCACAATTTATTAATGAATTTTACAAAAAAACACCATAAATTTGATATTTAAACATGTAAAAACTATTTGTTTTACATTTGGAAGAAAATAATTGTAGAAAAACAATTTATAATTAAACCTTTGTGTTTGGATTTTTTGAGTAAAAGTTTCTCAAAGGCTCTCCTGCACCATTCTCAATGCAAATCATTCCCACACCTATGGGAAGAGATAGGCGAACGTTGTGTAGATGATTTGTGTTTGCTGGGTGTTGAGAAGACACTTATGTCAGGTAACACAGTACAAAGTTGTACTGAAGTGGTAGCTCCTTCCTCCTCCTGTGGTTTGGCAGACTTTGTACTTGTGTCCCCACAATGTGCTGTATGGTGTTGACCCTTATGGCACTTATTGCAGGAGCGTATTGAAGTTGTGCAATTGTCGGGATGATGTTCCCTTATACACTTGATACATCTATGTAACTCCTTGAGTCGTTTTATGCGTGTTGCACGATCAGGGTAGTGTCTGCAATTGTACATGGAATGTGATTGCTCACAAAACACACATGGTCTCCAGACATTAACAGTATCTTGAGGAGTCACCGTTTTGGGTGACACGTTAACTGTAGGTTTGGAGGGACCAACTGCATATGTTCCTACCCTGCCCTGATTCTACTTTGTGGAGGGGGAAGTTGTTTTAGCTTTGTTTGGAGTACTGTTTGTACTCTGTTGTTTACTATTAGTAGTAGACGAAGGTTTAGATGTCACTTTTCCTTCTGGATTAACTCTTTCTCGTTCTATGATGGTTTGTAAACCCTTTGTAATCTCCTTTACAGTCAAGGATGACATACCTACTAATACAAACAACTTATCCAGTATGTCCCTGGGTAATTTTCGTGTCATATGGACTTGTATTATCGAGTCTGACTCATCCAAGTTCACTTTATTTTTAAGTGCCTTGAGCATGGACTCAAGCTCCAATCTGAAGGCTTGGAGACTGCAGTATTATTTAGAGGTTTAATGTCTAACAGTTTCTGTGTTAGAATTCTGATGGTCCTTTCATGTTTAGCGTAGTTATCTTTCAGGAGTTGTACTGCATTGTCATAATCATCGTCTGTGTGATTTAGATTACAGACTACCTGATACGCTTCATCCTTCAAGACACTCTGTAAGTATGTAAACTTTGTCGTTTTTGGCACATTAGCATTAGAATCCACAGAATCGACAAATTTGCTCCAGAAACCGTCCCAACTCTCGTCTTCTGTTCCAGAAAAAGTTGGGAGACTAAGTGATGGCAATTTGACTTCTGGTGCTGTCTAGTACTGGGAAGTTGTGGTTGCAATATTTATATTGGCTTTATGGGCATGTATGATATCATCAAAGTGTTACAACTTTGTAAACATTGCATCTTCATAATCGGAATGTTCTTGTAGTACACCTTTCATTGTCTCTCCATCAACATTGGTAAGCTTAAGTAAATCTTGATATTCTTTCATATGTTGCAACACACGGTCATATTTGTTCCATGTAAGCCTAAGATAGTTTTCCAGTGCTGCATAATTAACTGGAGTTTGTTTACTCATGTCTTCACATGTGCTAATCTGCCGTGATAAATGTCCCCTCAATCCTGTGAGGGTTATTTGGACATTTGTGACAGTAGACATCTTGGAAGTACTTGTTAGTCATATGGACTAGTGTCAGGACTATTTCTGGCACTTGTATTAGTAGAGCCACTAGTTTCTGAACTAGAGCTACTAATCATTTATTTAAATATACACTGTATAATCATACACACTATAATTTGAGTGGTAAGCCTGCATCAATGCTGGTATCCGCAAGTTAGCCCTTCTTTATCACTCTTGGTTGGTACAGAGACACAGGTTAACACTCAAAGGTGAGATGATTATAGTTAAATTATACTTATAGTTATATTGATATGTTGACAACACAATTCGAGTTGTCTTAAATACTGCATAAAAATATGTACTTACTAGGTTGTAATATGTGTTCAACTCTAGACAAGTGTAAAATTCTTACCCTTACACCAGGTTAGCACAATAAATTAGACTAGGTTGCTGTACAACACCAGCCTAAATGTCCTACCCTTGTGCAAGAATTAGTTGTAAATAATGTAGCATGCAGTAATTGTTACAGTAATGGCAGTAATAATGCAATAATTACAAAAAACATTTATAAGTAACTTATAAGTAAAGTAGCCTCTTATCAACCTCTTGTAATGAAATGAAAAAAGCACAATTGTTCCTTTAGTACTGCCAGAACAATAAGAGTGCTTGTTGTAAGTTCTGTTTGCTATGAGATTGAAAAGTTAGGCTAGAAAATGCAAAAATATAGCAATCTTCCTGTTATAATGTGTGTAGGTAATATTGCACTATATGTATGTATATTATCCGGGTTCGAAGGACCAAATTAATGTGGGGAAACTCCAGGCAGCTAATCTCTCTTTTTTAAATTGACTTTAATAAGATAAAGTTATGTCTTATTTATTTTTCATAGTAAGTAAGAATTAATTGAGTGGACTGTATATACTTGTAAACTGCCTGAAATCTTCTTACACACTAATGGGAGGGACAATTGGTAGCCTAAACCACTTTGTTATGGCTCCTTCTTAAACCACCAATTGTTTACCTTTTATTATTATAATATACGACATGTGGTGGTCCACTTATTATTATATCATACCACATATGGTGGTCTAATCTACTAGTAATAATTACTAATTATGACTACTAATACTGATAATAATGGCTTAGCTGTGCCAGTAGTGTGGGCCTGGTAAGGCGTGTAGGTGTATCCTCCAGATTGGGTGTGGCTCTGTGCCTCTTTGTACCACGTAATGGCGGCTGGTGGGAAGGACAAGGCTGCCAAACAAATAGTTAATGTGTATGAACCAACTGTCTGCATAGATTCTTGTTTCTCCTCTCACAATTTACCTGTATGGGAATGCAAGGAATTAATCAAAGTTCCCTAAACATATCAATTACAGGTATGGCATGAAATAGGTGGGTGTAATCTGGGGTACACGTACAATGTGTTATGTTTTATTCCTACATCGTGACCGCCTCTACCCATTGAATCAAAATGTGCACAAAATGATATACAATACTTGGTAAGACGGATACGGTCGTTGCTGTGATGTTGATAGGCTGTGTTGCTGGTTGTTGACACGTAATTTGGGTGTCTAGTTGGTTTACCAGCTCTAGAGCCAAGTACAGTGTAGCGGCTGCTTTGTTATGATTTCGTAGCGGGAGCCCTGCTCTCAGTGGAGCCAACGCCCTAAATGCTGGTTCCTCACTCAAAGTAATTTTACATTAACAAGGGAACCTAGCTACAATTTGATGTAAATAATTATATTCAGTCTTATTGATTACTTTTTTGTTAAATCTAGATACTAAACTAGTCTATTAACAATGTTTCATAATGTAAATATACGATGACATCCATGACGTCACGGAGTCTCCCATTTTCCATCCTGAAGGGATTACAGACTAAGGGAGACTGTGTTATATGTGTGTGTGTGTTTGTATGTGTCGGTTTCCCGACAAAAGTAATGGAGGCATCCACGGAATCAACGAGATGTCGATGGAGGGAGAAATCGTCAGGAGGCGCAGAATCAAGAGGGAGGAGATCAAAATATTTGGCCCACGAAGCGGGACCAAACAAGGCTTGATAGGTAGCAGAACTGGAAGGAATCGAACGAGGGCGGCCGTGACGAGGACGGAGGTGAGAACCCCCAGAGAGGGGTTAAAAGGCGCAGTAGTTACAACTAGAGATGGAGCCATGCCAGGGGACGAGGTAGTCACCACTGGGGTCTTGGGGCTCGACCCAACCACAGAGGAGGGAGGGGAGCCAGGGGAAGGAGTCAGAGAGGCCAAAGGAGGAGCAAGGTCGGGGCCCAATGCAGCGGAGGCTACAGAGCCCGGTCTTCCAACACGGACCGACTCAGGGGCTTGGTCGCCCACTCCACGAGCCTGAGAAGGTAAAGCAGAAACAGTCAAAACAGGGGTTATCATCATGATGAAAAGGAAAATTCATTCACGAATGTGCCCCCACACCCACCATGGAGCCACAATTAGAGGCAGGACACCCAACAAGAAGCTATCGCCGATCTTGCCGGGGCCTCCTAGGGGTGTGTCGTGAGTATACGCCCCACAAACGCCACCTTAAGAACCGACAGTCCGTCGAGATCGGGTTCAGTGACGAAAGGGGGATTGCAATAAAAGGGTCCCCTCGCTCTCGACGTCGGGTACTACAGTTCTAGGGGTGCAGGAGTATGCCTCCTCCAGCACCTGGGCGTCAAAATAGAAAAAGTCCAAGAGAAGAACCAGAACAAGCAAAAGGTCGGCAGGGAACGGCAAGCAGATAGGAGAAGAGGGGGAAGAAAAACGAAACAGAAGGAAAAGGAAAAGATGCTCAGCAGAATTGGAGAGGACGGCAGCAGGAGCACAAGGCTAGAAAAGGACAGAGGACTGTCCCAAGGAGCATCACACTCCGGCAGCCGCCCACTAAGTAAGTAAGTAATTATCAAAAGAAGGCACCAAACCGGGAAGGCTATGTAGCACCATCAAGTACGCAAAATAATCAGAGGGCGCTAAATATCACCAAGGATGCCAATACGAGAACAAAAACGCATAAGGCGAACGATATCAAAAGTATCCGAGTCACCAAGAATTCTATCGAGGGACAGGTGACCGCGAGGGGCGGTCGGAAAGCAAGACACACGCTCGTCCTGGAAGTCAGGACATTCAAGAAGGACATGCACGACCGTAAGAGGGACAATGCAACTAGGACAATAAGGAGCAGGGCGGCACTCCATCAAGTGACCATGGGTTAAGCGAGTATGGCCAATACGCAACCTCGCCAGAGCTGTTTCCCACCGCCGGTTACGGTGGAAGGAGGACGGCCACGAGCAAACACAACATTTAAGAGTACGGAGCTTGTTACCAGTAACAGACAACCAATAAGCCTGCCAACGGGAAAGGACTGAGGAATGGATAACCGGGTAAAAGTCGGAATACGGAATGCCCTTGCGAGAGATGGGACAAGAGCGGACAGCTTCCTTGGCAGCAGCATCCGCACGCTCATTTAAAGACACACCAATATGGCTGGGAACCCAACAAAACTCAACCGACTTAAATTTACTGTGAACGAGAAACAGCCAATGCTGGATCTCGACAACTACTGGATGAACCGGATTAAAGGACCCGAGAGCCATGAGGGCACTACGAGAGTCAACAACAACCACAAAGGAAGACTGACAATGAGAAAGCAGGAGACGAAGAGCATAGAGAATAGCATAAAGTTCCGCTGTAAAGATGCTAGTCTCCGGAGGCAAGCGACACATATAAGTGCGATCAGGAAAAACAACAGAGTAGCCAACACCGTCCGCTGACTTAGACCCATCGGTGAAGACAGAAACGGAGCGGGAGTGAGAAGAAAAGTGCTCGAGGAAAAGGCGTTTTAGAACCGTAGGAGGGGTAAAAGCTTTAGTGATACGGGTCAAGGATGTACAAAACCGCGGAAGAGGGAATCTCCACGGGGGCAAAGAAGGAACAACACGAGGAGAAACATCAGAAATACGAACGGAAAGAGAATCCTGTAGGCGAGATAACCGGACAGAAAGAGGGTGGTGAAGAGGAACAGGAACCGCAGGAGGGGTAAAAGTTAAAGCACGACAGAGGCGAGAGGAAGGATGTTGCAAGGACCGCGCAAGATAGCGAAGACAGTAGCGATCACGGCGGTCCTGGAGAGACAGGAAGCCAGTGTCAACATACAAGCTAAGGATGGGAGTCGAACGAAAGGCACCAGAACTGAGACGCAACCCAGTATGGTGCAAAGCATCAAGACGGCGAAGAGTAGAAGGAGAAGCAGACGAGTAAGCAGGGCAACCATAATCGAGCTTAGACAGGACGAGAGAGGAATGTAAAGCAAGGAGAGTGCGCCTATCTGCCCCCCAAGAAGTATGGGACAAGACCCGAAGGAGGGTAAGGGCCTTAGAGCACTCAACACGGAGGTAAGAGATATGGGGAGACCAAGACAAACGAGTGTCAAGGAATAACCCCAAAAGCTTCGCGGAATCTTTGTATTCAAGGGGATGACCATAAAGTGACAAAGAGGGCGAAGAACAACCCGTTTCCGCGTAAAAGTCATGGCACAAGTCTTAGAAGTAGAGAACTTGAAGCCATGACCTGTGGCCCAAGACGACACGGCATCAATGGCAAGTTGAAGCCGGCGTTGAAGGAAAGGCGAATCATCACCCTGACAACAAAGGGTAAGATCATCGACATAGAGAGCGGAGAATACACCAGAAGGAAGAGAGGAAAGAAGACCATTGAGGGCAACCAGAAAAAGAGTAGTGCTCAGAACACTACCCTGGGGCACACCTTCGTATTGCTGAAAAGAGGGAGAGAGAGCGGTACCAAGGCGCACCCGAAAGGAACAACGAGAGAGGAAGCTGCGGAGAAAGAGAGGGAGATGACCACGAAGGCCAAAAGAATGAAGTTGAGATAGGATATGATAACGCCAAGTGGTGTCGTAAGCCTTTTCTAGGTCAAAAAGGACGGCAACAACGGAGGTCTTCGCAGCAAAAGCAGTACGAATATAGACCTCCAAGTTCACCAGGACATCTGTCGTGCTGCGGCACTTGCGGAAACCAAATTGAGAAGGGGAGAGGAGGTGATGGTGTTCCAGGAACCACATCAGACGAACGTTAACCATACGTTCAAAAAGTTTGCAGACACAACTTGTGAGAGCAATAGGGCGAAAGTCCTTAGGGGAAGTACCCAGAGACCCCGGTTTGCGAACAGGGAGGACAACGGCATCGAGCCAGTCCTCAGGGACTGACGACGACTCCCAGATCCGATTATACAGACTCAGTAAATACTGAGACGTGCTCGGAGGGAGATGGCGAAGCATCTCATAATGAATACCATCGGAGCCCGCCGCCGTAGAACCGCAGAGGGCCAGGGCAGAACGAAGTTCAGAGAGAGAGAAGGGATCATTATAGGGAAGCTGAAGATGAGTGCAGAAATCTAAAGGACGAGACTCAAGACAGGTTTACGAAGAAGGAAAGATTGGGGAAGATGAAGACCAGAGCTAACAGAAGAAAAGTGGGAACCCAGTTCGGAAGCGACCTGCAACGGGTCCGCCACAAGAGTATCATGGAGGTGAAGGACCGGTGAAACATCGGGAACGAACTTACCCGCTATCTTGCGGATACGCTTCCAGATCTGGGCCAGAGGGGTTTCGGACGTAATTGTTGAGACGTAAGATGCCCAACATTCACGTTTAGCCGTACGGATGGCCCTACGGGCCACCGCACTCGCTTTCCGAAAGAAAAGAAAAGAATCGGTCGTCCGCCTACGGCGGTGCTTCTTCCAGGCTGCACGCTTACAGCGGACAGCCCGAGCACAGTCCGCATTCCACCAGGGAACGCACTTCCGTGGACCCCGAGAGGAAGAGCGAGGGATAGAGCGGAGGGCAGCGTCGAAGACAGTGTCATGAAAAAGGAAGAGCGCGCGAGAGAGGGGCAGAAGGGAGAGGTCAGAGAGAGTAGCACTGAGGGAAAATAGGGTCCAGTCCGCCTTAGCAAACTGCCACCTAGGGAAAGAGAGGGAAGGGCGAAAAGAGAAAAAGGAAACAAGGATGGGGAAATGATCACTTCCATGGAGGTCATCAAGAACCTGCCACGTGAAATGTAAGTTAAGAGAAGAAGAGCAGAGAGAAAGATCAAGACAAGAAAGGGTGCGAGTTCGAGAGTCCAAATGAGTGGGCTCACCAGAATTCAGAAGAGACAGGGAAGAAGAGAGGAGAAACGGCTCAAGGAGGCGACCCCGGGTATTCGTCAGAACGTCACCCCAAAGAGAATGACGACAATTGAAGTCACCCAGCAGGAGCACAGGCTCCGGCAAGCAGTCTAGGAGGTGTTTCAAATCAGGAAGAGAGAGCGGGACACTCGGGGGGAGATAAATGGAACAAACTGTGTACCATTTCCCCACAAAGATACGAGCAGCAGAACAATGGAGAGGCAAAGGAAAAAGTAGAGGAACAAAGGGAACATCAGCCCGAATCAAGAGAGCAGAAGAATTAGAAGCCCCAGCAATGGCTGGGGGGGGGGAGAGAAAGGAATAGCCACGAAAACGACCAGGACGAGCACCAAGCATTGGCTCCTGGAGACAGACACAAAGGGGCGAAAACCGCGAAACCAGAAGTTGGAGTTCGAGGAAATTGGCGTAATAACCTCGAACGTTCCATTGAAGAATGGACAACGACGAGAAGAGAAAGGACAAAAACAGAGAACAAGGAAGAAACAAAGGCGAAAGACCAACAGAGCACGTTAAAGAATATCAGGGTCGGGATCAGGGTCAGCAAAGTCAGGGTTAGGGGGCATGGGTAAACTGAGCAAAGACGGAGGGAAGGAAACGGGAGAACAGATCAGAGGTGGGCGGGCAGGGTCCGGAGGAGGAGGAGGAGGAGGAGGAGGAGGAGGAGGAGGAGGAGGAGGAGGAGGAGGAGACAACGGAGAGGAGCAGTCAAGGACAGCAGCAGGAAGAGGGGGAGTAGAAAGAGGGGAGCGCACCCCAGCAAGAGCAGCAACCGAAAGGGAAGCAGGGGCCAAAGAAACCTCCATAGCAGGAACAGGGGGCGCAAGCACTGAAACGGGAGGGGAAGGAGCAACAGAGCCAGAAGGAGGAGCTGAGGAAGAAAGCGAAGCCTTCTTACCCGCCGGGGAAGAGGAAGGAGAGGAGCCAGGCTTACGCTTCTGACTTAAAGAGACCGGTGTCCCAGCAACCACGTACCGGGCAACGGATTCCAGTGTCTCAACAGGAGAAGCCGAACGAGAGCACACACGACGGCCGTTAGGAGAGCGATGGACATCCGCCCGCACCGACAGGCGGTGGGGAGAGCCGATAGATGGAGGAAGAGGATGGGAAGGAGGATCGGAGGGGGACGAGGAAGAAGACACAGAAGACACGACAGACCGGGAAGAAGGAAGGGGAACCCCAGACAGAGGACCAGGAGGAGGATCCTTCGGGAGAGAACCCAAAGGGACAGAGGAGGGGGCAGTGGGCGCATCAGGGTCCAAGGCCCGGAAACGGTTGTGAGTCTGAGGAAGGCGGGAAGGACGAGGAGAGGAAGAGCGCAACACGCGAGCAGAAGAGATATTAGCATAAGGCGGGAGCCGGCGAACCTGGCGCCTCGCCTCAGGAAAAGATAAACGCTCCCGGTGCTTCAAGTTGAGGACGGCCGCCACAAGCTTGTAATGGACACACGCACGGGAGAAGGTAGGATGGGCCTCACCGCAGTTGAGGCAACGAGCCTGGGGAGAAGCGCACTCCGACTTAGAGTGACCTTCGCCACCACACAAAGGACAGAGAGAGACAGTCCCGGAGCAGCGGAGGGCACCATGCCCAAACCTCCAGCACTTGTTGCAGAGCCGAGGAGAAGGAATGTACTCCTGGACAGAGCACCTGGCACCAGCAAGAATGACAGAGGGTGGAAGGTTCCTACCATCAAAGGTAATCTTCACAACCCGGAGGGGTTGACGGCGACTACCACGAGGGGGACGAGTAAACGTGTCCACCTGGAGAATAGAATGGCCCTAGGCAGCGAGGATATGTCGAATATCGTCGTGGCAGTCGCGCAGGTCCCGAACACCGGTCGCAACATGGGGCGGGAGCAAAATAGTGCCAACACTGGCATTCAACTGAGCGTTCTTCGAGACCCGAACGGGGGTCTCGCCAAGGCAGGATAAGGCAGCCAAGCGGGAAGCAGCATCCTGAGAAGGAGCAGCAACGACACGTGTACCGAGACGAGTGGGGTTGAAAGTAATGGAGGCATCCACGGAATCAATGAGATGTCGATGGAGGGAGAAATCGTCAGGAGGCGCAGAATCAAGAGGGAGGAGATCAAAATATTTGGCCCATGAAGCGGGACCAAACAAGGCTTGATAGGTAGCAGAACTGGAAGGAATCGAGCGAGGGCGGCCGTGACGAGGACGGCGGTGAGAACCCCCAGAGAGAGAGGGGTTAAAAGGCGCAGTAGTTACAACTAGAGAAGGAGCCGCGCCAGGGGACGAGGTAGTCACCACTGGGGGCTTGGGGCTCGACCCAACCACAGAGGAGGGAGGGGAGCCAGAGGAAGGAGTCAGAGAGGCCAAAGGAGGAGCAAGGTCGGGGCCCAATGCAGCGGAGGCTACAGAGCCCGGTCTTCCAATACGGACCGACTCGGGGGCTTGGTCGCCCACCCCACGAGCCTGAGAAGGTAAACCAGAAGAAGCCGAAGCAGGGGTAATCATCTTGACGAAAGAAGAATTCACTCACGAATGTGCCCCCACACCCACCATGGAGCCACAATTAGAGGCAGGACACCCAACAAGAAGCTATCGCCGATCTTGTCGGGGCCTCCTAGGGGTGCGTCGCGAGTATACGCCCCACAAACGCCACCTTAAGAAACCGACAGTCCGTCGAGATCGGGTTCAGTGACGAAGTGGGGATTGACAATAAAAGGTTCCCCTCGCTCTCGACGTCGGGTACTGCAGTTCTACGGGTGCATGAGTATGCCTCCTCAAGCACCCGGGCGTCAAAATAGAAGAAGTCCAAGGGAAGAACCAGAACGAGCAAAAGGTCGGCAGGAAACGGCAAGCAGATAGGAGAAGAGGGGGGAGAAAAACGAAACAGAAGGAAAAGGAAAAGATGCCCAGCAGAATTGGAGAGGACGGCAGCAGGAGCACAAGGCTAGAAAAGGACAGAGGACTGTCCCAAGGAGCATCACACTCCGGCAGCCGCCCACTAAGCCCCCACACGGCGACAACGAGCTGAGCGGGGAGGGGGAGCCGCCCACTAAGCCCCCCTCACGGCAACAACGAGCTGAGCGGGGAAGGGGGGCACTTTAGTAAGTAATTCATGTCCATCAGCTAGCTTGGCTAGTTTTATAAGATCAGTGGTTTGTTTATTTTCAGCCATAAACAAAGCTAATTTCTCTGGTAGACATCCTAATACTTCCTCAGTTACTATGTCTCTCAAAGTCTCAAACTGTAATATTAAGTGCTTTAATTCATCTATTGAAGTGATTTAATTTCACCCTTACAAAGTCAGAAATAGTCTGGTCATGTGCTCTTTTTAAACTTCTGAATTTTATTCCATGTGCCTCTGGGATCTGCTGGTATGCATTTAAAATACTTTGTTGAACAAATTTAAAATCTAAAGAATTCTCAGCAGGCAAAGATGCAAATACCTCTTGAGCTTTACCCTTAAATTGTCCTTGTAAAATGCTAACCCATTGATCTACAGGCCAGTTCATGCTGACTGCTAATTTCTTAAAATGCAAGAAAAATATTTCTGGATCTTCTTCATTAAATTTAGGTAATTCTACATGTTCACTGTACTTTGAAGAACTATTTGTACTCTCTGGATTATTACTAGTGTTGCCTAGCCCTGCTGCAATTCTCTGCTGTTCCAACCTGTTGTTATTTTCAGTCATACTCTGCTGAATTTCTAATTGTTTAGTTTGTTGCTCTGCTAGTTGTAACTGAGCCTCCAACATCTGTTGCTTTGTCTCCAACTCAAGTTGTTTTTGCTGGTTCTGCAACTCCAACCTCTGCTTGTCTGCTTCCAGCCTAGCCATTTCTAATTTAGTCTCCAACTCCAACTTTAAGATTGCCACCTTGTCACCTTTTGACTCTTCTTCTAACTCTCCTAAACACTCTTCGTCAAGTCTCTCCACCTCCACCAAGTGTGTGACAATCACTCTTAACACTTGAGCCTTCAACATTTTACTGGAAACTGTTAGGTTCAATTTATCAGCCAGAACCAACAAACCAGACTTCTTTAAGTCTTTAATTTTACTAAAATTTGGCAGCTCCACCAGCGCAGCAACCTGATCCGCCATGGTTGGCTCAATTATCACAACTTAACATTTGAAACAACACTGAAAATTATGCTTGGCCCCTGGCACAAGCTGAACATGTACCTCAAATCGTGAAGCATTGAGAAGTTTTCACAGCAGCTCAGATTAAACATAATTTCACAGGCTTGATTAGGTGTCACTAGATAATCACAGAGTACCTAGGAAGGCAATTGCTATTAATAATTAGCACTGTCAATTTGTACAAACATTACAGGGAATTAATCTTTCATCTCCTGGACAGTGGCCCTCATTTGTTACATCCCTTGAGACTTAGTACGGTTCTTTTCCCGCAGTGATCACAATATATTATATCGGCCTTGCCAACAGGTGTCTAGGGGGGTGAAAGAAAACACTGCATAAATTGGGAAAAACAATGTAACTACGCTAAGAGTGACAAACATAACAATTAAATGGTACAGATAATAGCCAGAAATATTCTTTAGCATGCAATAATATAAATAAAAATCCTTATTGAGTAATGACCATAATCACCAGCAACCCGTTCTCGCAAATTTAATAAGTCAATATTGACTTATTAGTTGCGTGCATAGGTGATATACTAAACATAATTGTTTCCCTTGAAAAGCTCATTAGAAAACACCGACCTTACCTAACCTACTTAGTATGTTAAAATAAGCATCTTATAGCTTCGTAATTACAATTGTTACTTAACCTATTATAGGTATAGGTTAGGTAATAATTGTAATTACAAAGCAATAACATACTTATCTTAACATACTAATGTAGGTTAGGTAAGGTCGGTGTTTTCTATGAAGTAAGTAAGTAAGTAAGTAATTAATTATCAAAAGAAGGCACCAAACCGGGAAGGCTATGTAGCACCATCAAATACGCAAAATAATCAGAGGGCGCTAAATATCACCAAGGATGCCAATACGAGAACAAAAACGCATAAGGCGAACGATATCAAAAGTATCCGAGTCACCAAGAATTCTATCGAGGGACAGGTGACCGCGAGGGGCGGTCGAAAAGCAAGACACGCGCTCGTCCTGGAAGTCAGGATATTCAAGAAGGACATGCACGACCGTAAGAGGGACAATGCAACTAGGACAATAAGGAGCAGGGCGGCGCTCCATCAAGTGACCATGGGTTAAGCGAGTATGGCCAATACGCAACCTCGCCAGAGCTGTTTCCCACCGCCGGTTACGGTGGAAGGAGGACGGCCATGAGGAAACACAACATTTAAGAGTACGTAGCTTGTTACCAGTAACAGACAACCAAGAAGCCTGCCAACGGGTAAGAACTGAGGAATGGATAACTGGGTAAAAGTCGGAATACGGAATGCCTTTACGAGAGATGGGACAAGAGCGGACAGCTTCCTTAGCGGCAGCATCCGCACGCTCATTTAAAGACACACCAATATGGCTGGGAACCCAACAAAACTCAACCGACTTAAATTTACTGTGAACGAGAAACAGCCAATGCTGGATCTCGACAACTACTGGATGAACCGGATTAAAGGACCCGAGAGCCATGAGGGCACTACGAGAGTCAACAACAACCACAAAGGAAGACTGACAACGAGAAAGCAGGAGACGAAGAGCATAGAGAATAGCATAAAGTTCTGCTGTAAAGATGCTAGTCTCCGGAGGCAAGCGACACATATAAGTGCGATCAGGAAAAACAACAGAGTAGCCAACACCGTCCGCTGACTTAGACCCATCGGTGAAGACAGAAACGGAGCGGGAGTGAGAAGAAAAGTGCTCGAGGAAAAGGCGTTTTAGAACCGAAGGAGGGGTAAAAGCTTTAGTGATACGGGTCAAGGAAGTACAAAACCGCAGAAGAGGGACCCTCCATGGGGGCAAAGAAGGAACAACACGAGGAGAAACATCAGAAATACGAACGGAGAGAGAATCCTGTAGGCGAGATAACCGGACAGAAAGAGGGAGGTGGTGAAGAGGAACAGGAACCGCAGGAGGGGTAAAAGTTAAAGCACGACAGAGGCGAGAGGAAGGATGTTGCAAGGACCGCGCAAGATAGCGAAGACAGTAGCGATCACGGCGGTCCTGGAGAGACAGGAAGCCAGTGTCAACATACAAGTTAAGGATGGGAGTCGAACGAAAGGCACCAGAACTGAGGCGCAACCCAGTATGGTGCAAAGCATCAAGACGGCGAAGAGTAGGAGAAGCAGACGAGTAAGCAGGGCAACCATAATCGAGCTTAGACAGGACGAGAGAGGAATGTAAAGCAAGGAGAGTGCGCCTATCTGCCCCCCAAGAAGTATGGGACAAGACCCGAAGGAGGGTAAGGGCCTTAGAGCACTCAACACGGAGGTAAGAGATATGGGGAGACCAAGACAAACGAGTGTCAAGGAATAACCCCAAAAGCTTCGCGGAATCTTTGTATTCAAGGGGATGACCATAAAGTGACAAAGAGGGCGAAGAACAACCCGTTTCCGCGTAAAAGTCATGGCACAAGTCTTAGAAGTAGAGAACTTGAAGCCATGACCTGTGGCCCAAGACGACACGGCATCAATTGCAAGTTGAAGCCGGCGTTGAAGGAGAGGCGAATCATCACCCTGACAACAAAGGGTAAGATCATCGACATAGAGAGCGGAGAAGACACCAGAAGGAAGAGAGGAAAGAAGACCATTGAGGGCAACAAGAAAAAGAGTAGTGCTCAGAACACTACCCTGGGGCACACCTTCGTATTGCTGAAAAGAGGGAGAGAGAGCGGTACCAAGGCGCACCCGAAAGGAACGACGAGAGAGGAAGCTGCGGAGAAAGAGAGGGAGATGACCACGAAGGCCAAAAGAATGAAGTTGAGATAGGATATGATAACGCCAAGTGGTGTCGTAAGCCTTTTCTAGGTCAAAAAGGACGGCAACAACGGAAGTCTTCGCAGCAAAAGCAGTACGAATATAGACCTCCAAGTTCACCAGGACATCTGTCGTGCTGCGGCACTTGCGGAAACCAAATTGAGAAGGGGAGAGGAGGTGATGGTGTTCCAGGAACCACATCAGACGAACGTTAACCATACGTTCAAAGAGTTTGCAGACACAACTTGTGAGAGCAATAGGGCGAAAGTCCTTAGGGGAAGTACCCAGAGACCCCGGTTTGCGAACAGGGAGGACAACGGCATCGAGCCAGTCCTCAGGGACTGACGACGACTCCCAGATCCGATTATACAGACTCAGTAAATACGGAGACGTGCTCGGAGGGAGATGGCGAAGCATCTCATAATGAATACCATCGGAGCCCGCCGCCGTAGAACCGCAGAGGGCCAGGGCAGAACGAAGTTCAGAGAGAGAGAAGGGATCATTATAGGGAAGCTGAAGATGAGTGCAGAAATCTAAAGGACGAGACTCAAGGACAGGTTTACGAAGAAGGAAAGATTGGGGAAGATGAAGACCAGAGCTAACAGAAGAAAAATGGGAACCCAGTTCGGAAGCGACCTGCAACGGGTCCGCCACAAGAGTATCATGGAGGTGAAGGACCGGTGAAACATCGGGAACGAACTTACCCTCTATCTTGCGGATACGCTTCCAGATCTGGGCCAGAGGGGTCTCGGACGTAATTGTTGAGACATAAGATGCCCAACATTCACGTTTAGCCGTACGGATTGCCCTACGGGCCACCGCACTCGCTTTCCGAAAGAAAAGAAAAGAATCGGTAGTCTGCCTACGGCGGTGCCTCTTCCAGGCTGCACGCTTACAGCGGACAGCCCGAGCACAGTCCGCATTCCACCAGGGAACGCACTTCCGTGGACCCCGAGAGGAAGAGCGAGGAATAGAGCGGAGGGCAGCGTTGAAGACAGTGTCATGAAAAAGGAGGAGAGCGCGAGAGAGAGGCAGAAGGGAGAGGTCAGGGAGAGCAGCACTGAGGGTAAATAGGGTCCAGTCTGCCTTTGCAAACTGCCACCTAGGGAAAGAGAGGGAAGGGCGAAAAGAGAAAAAGGAAACAAGGATGGGGAAATGATCACTTCCATGGAGGTCATCAAGAACCTGCCACGTGAAATCTAAGTAAAGAGAAGAAGAGCAGAGAGAAAGATCAAGACAAGAAAGGGTGCGAGTCCGAGAGTCCAAATGAGTGGGCTCACCAGAATTCAGAAGAGACAGGGAAGAAGAGAGGAGAAACGGCTCAAGGAGGCGACCCCGGGTATTCGTCAGAACGTCACCCCAAAGAGAATGACGACAATTGAAGTCACCCAGCAGGAGCACAGGCTCCGGCAAGGAGCCCAGGAGGTGTTTCAAATCAGGAAGAGAGAGCGGGACACTCGGGGGGAGATAAATGGAACAAACTGTGTACCATTTCCCCACAAAGATACGAGCAGCAGATCAATGGAGAGGCGAAGGAAAAAGTAAAGGAACAAAGGGAACATCAGCCCGAATCAAAAGAGCAGAAGAATTAGAAGCCCCAGCAATGGCTGGGGGGGGGGGAGAGAAAGGAATAGCCACGAAAACGACCAGGACGAGCACCAAGCATTGGCTCCTGGAGACAGACACAAAGGGGCGAAAACCGCGAAATCAGAAGTTGGAGTTCGAGGAAATTGGCGTAATAACCTCGAACGTTCCATTGAAGAATGGACAACGACGAGAAGAGAAAGGACAAAAACAGAGAACAAGTAAGAAACAAAGGCGAAAGACCAACAGAGCACGTTAAAGAATATCAGGGTCGGGATCAGGGTCAGCAAAGTCAGGGTTAGGGGGCATGGGTAAACTGAGCAAAGACGGAGGGAAGGAAACGGGAGAACAGAGCAGAGGTGGGCGGGCAGGGTCTGGAGGAGGAGGAGGAAGAGGAGGAGACAACGGAGAGGAGTCGTCAAGGACAGCAGCAGGAGGAGGGGGAGTAGAAAGAGGGGAGCGCACCCCAGCAAGAGCAGCAACCGAAAGGGAAGCAGGGGCCAAAGAAACCTCCATAGCAGGAACAGGGGGCGCAAGCACTGAAACGGGAGGGGAAGGAGCAACAGAGCCAGAAGGAGGAGCTGAGGAAGAAAGCGAAGCCTTCTTACCCGCCGGGGAAGAGGAAGGAGAGGAGCCAGGCTTACGCTTCTGACTTAAAGAGACCGGTGTCCCAGCAACCACGTACCGGGCAACGGATTCCAGTGTCTCAACAGGAGAAGCCGAACGAGAGCACACACGACGGCCGTTAGGAGAGCGATGGACATCCGCCCGCACCGACAGGCGGTGGGGAGAGCCAATAGAAGGAGGAAGAGGATGGGAAGGAGGATCGGAGGGGGACGAGGAAGAAGACACAGAAGACACGACAGACCGGGTAGAAGGAAGGGGAACCCCAGACAGAGGACCAGGAGGAGGATCCTTCGGGAGAGAACCCAAAGGAACAGAGGAGGGGGCAGTGGGCGCATCAGGGTCCAAGGCCCAGAAACGGTTGTGAGTCTGAGGAAGGCGGGAAGGACGAGGAGAGGAAGAGCGCAACACGCGAGCATAAGAGATATTAGCATAAGGCGGGAGCCGGCGAACCTGGCGCCTCGCCTCAGGAAAAGATAAACGCTCCCGGTGCTTCAGGTTGAGGACGGCTGCCTCAAGCTTGTAATGGACACACGCACGGGAGAAGGTAGGATGGGCCTCACCGCAGTTGAGGCAACGAGCCTGGGGAGAAGTGCACTCCGACTTAGAGTGACCCTCGCCACCACACGAAGGACAGAGAGAGACAGTCCCGGAGCAGCGGAGGGCACCATGCCCAAACCTCCAGCACTTGTTGCAGAGCCGAGGAGAAGGAATGTACTCCTGGACAGAGCACCTGGCACCAGCAAGAATGACAGAGGGTGGAAGGGTCCTACCATCAAAGGTAATCTTCACAACCCGGAGGGGTTGACGGCGACTACCACGAGGGGGACGAGTAAACGTGTCCACCTGGAGAATAGAATGGCCCTGGGCAGCGAGGATATGGCGAATATCGTCGTGGCAGTCGCGCAGGTCCCGAACACCGGTTGCAACATGGGGCGGGAGCAAAATAGTGCCAACACTGGCATTCAATTGAGCGTTCTTCGAGACCCGAACGGGGGTCTCGCCAAGGCAGGATAAGGCAGCCAAGCGGGAAGCAGCATCCTGAGAAGGAGCAGCAACGACACGTGTACCGAGACGAGTGGGGTTGAAAGTAATGGAGGCATCCACGGAATCAATGAGATGTCGATGAAGGGAGAAATCGTCAGGAGGCGCAGAATCAAGAGGGAGGAGATCAAAATATTTGGCCCACGAAGCGGGACCAAACAAGGCTTGATAGGTAGCAGAACTGGAAGGAATCGAGCGAGGGCGTCCGTGACGAGGATGGCGGTGAGAACCCCCAGAGAGAGAGGGGTTAAAAGGCGCAGTAGTTACAACTAGAGAAGGAGCCGCGCCAAGGGACGAGGTAGTCACCACTGGGGGCTTGGGGCTCGACCCAACCACAGAGGAGGGAGGGGAGCCAGGGGAAGGAGTCAGAGAGGCCAAAGGAGGAGCAAGGTCGGGGCCCAATGCAGCGGAGGCTACAGAGCCCGGTCTTCCAATACGGACCGACTTGGGGGCTTGGTCGCCCACCCCACGAGCCTGAAAAGGTAAGCCAGAAGCAGCCGAAACAGGGGTTATCATCTTGACGAAATTAAGAATTCACTCACGAATGTGCCCCCACACCCACCATGGAGCCACAATTAGAGGCAGGACACCCAACAAGAAGCTATCGCCGATCTTGTCGGGGCCTCCTAGGGGTGCGTCGTGAGTATACGCCCCACAAACGCCACCTTAAGAAACCGACAGTCCGTCGAGATCGGGTTCAGTGACGAAGTGGGGATTGACAATAAAAGGTTCCCCTCGCTCTCGACGTCGGGTACTGCAGTTCTACGGGTGCATGAGTATGCCTCCTCAAGCACCCGGGCGTCAAAATAGAAGAAGGCCATGGAAGAACCAGAACGAGCAAAAGGTCGGCAGGAAACGGCAAGCAGATAGGAGAAGAGGGGGGAGAAAAACGAAACAGAAGGAAAAGGAAAAGGTGCCCAGCAGAATTGGAGAGGACGGCAGCAGGAGCACAAGGCTAGAAAAGGACAGAGGACTGTCCTAAGGAGCATCACACTCCAGCAGCCGCCCACGAAGCCCCCACACGGCGACAACGAGCTGAGCGGGGAGGGGGTGTTTTCTATGAAGCTTTTCAAGGGAAACTATTATGTTAAGTATGTCACCTATGCACATATTTAATAAGTCAATATTGACTTATTAAATTTGCGTGAACGGGTTGTCACCAGCACATGAATTATTAAATGTGATAATTGTTACGGCCCTACTGGGTTCTTCTCTGATGGTAGTAGAGTTTGGGAATCTGGCCCCAAGTTAGTAGAGGCTTTCAAGGGGTGTGTTCTGTAATGCAAGTAAAACTGAAGGGGGAGGGATACAAATATTCCAATTTATATATATATTTCCACCACCGTAATTTAAAGTCATAAAAGGGAATTATAACTACACAATGTTCAATGAGGTCTCTCTGAAGATGCTCAACACTCGGCGATACTTCGTCTAGGTAGCCCTGGTCTCGGCTTCTGTGGCTCACGATGAATCCACGATAACTCTACGACGAATCTACCCTGGCCACAGGCCAGACAAATCACAGTCCCACTGGGTGCTTCGTCGTGGAGGCCTTCAACCACAATCCAGCCTGTAGCTGGTAGGTACCGATCAGCTCCGCTGTGTAGGCCACTCCACGACCAATACTAGGGTTGCGTGCCCTAGCCAGTAGCCTCGTGTGACTTGCTGGTCACACGAGGCTACCTCATACAGCACCCCAGTGGGTGGTCTCCTCCACCAGCCAACCACGGATAAGGCGATTCCCAACACTGCCACTCCTCAGGCAGGCTATTACTCTCAACAGAGTTCGTCCAGGGATGGCTCACAGCTTCTTCAAAGCAGACTGATGAGGAGACCTTGGCTGCCTTGGGTAGACTGGTCCATCGTCCAACACAGCAGTCCCAGGTCGACTCTGCAATCATACACGTCATTAATACTGGGACGCTTCACTCACAAGCTTAGACAGAAACGTCCACCCCTTCACTCCATAGATGGCGTTCACTGTCTAAGCACTACCTCACCAGAGGTCAGCAACGGCTACGTCGCGAGTCGACTAGGACAGGAATCCAGCACCGGTTGCCGGCATATCCTGTCACCACTAGATGGCGTTGTCCATGTTGTGGGGTTTTCGGGAGCGTACTCACAGATGGCATCGTCGTCACAGCTCCGTGCTCCGACGCTGGACTCGGGTCCGTAACAATAATACACAATCATCTACCCAGAGAATTAACCGAGTATTAGCTAAATTAACAATAACCACTGACTTAACTTAAATACATGTCTCCTCTCGATCAACTATGACACGCCTCTGACAAAGCGTTGGTTCCCAGGGCAGGCGTCCTACCACAATATCAGCTAAACATCCACATAAACTATTGTGGAAATTCTACTAACAAAATATAGTACTAATATTCAAATCATTATTAATCTTAAGTGTATATAATATTGTTACATTGCTCAATATAATTTACTGTCAAATAATAATAAGAATTAATCAAGGTTGAACTATAACCACTCGCTTGACATCAAGTTCCCACACTGGCCACATCCAAATATGGTCATCGCCCCACACGGAGAAACCAACAGGAATTAACTTGCAAAAAGCCTCATACAATATAATGCAACTCAGGCAGACTACAGCATGCTACACTAATTAACATACCATATTCTATCATCATACAACTGGATAATATACTAATTATAGAACAAGACAATAAAGTATATAAGCATCAAGAGTAATATTAGAATCCTAGTAAGATTCATAACAGTGTACATTGGGTGGGGAATATATATAGTTGATGGGTGTACAGTGGGTGGAGAGCATATATAGTGGATGGGTATACTGTGGGTGGGGAGTATATATAGTGGGTGTACAGTGGTTGGGGAGAATATATAGTGGGTGGGGGATATAAATAGTGGATGGGTGTTCTGTGGGTGGACAGTATATACAGTGGGTGTACAGTGGTTCGGGAGCATATATAGTAGGTGGGTGGGGAGTATACATACTGGGTGGGTTTACTGTGGGTGGGGAGTATATAAAGTGGATGGGGAGTATATAAAGTGGGTGGGAAGTATATAAAGTGGATAGGTGTACTGTATGTGGGGAGTATATATAGTGGATGTGTGTACTGTGGGTGGGGAGTATATATAGTGGGTGTGTGTACTGTGGGTGGGGAGTAAATATAGTGGGTGTGTGTACTGTGGGTGGGGAGTATATATAGTGGGTGAGTGTACTGTGGGTGGGGAGTACATATAGTGGGTGTGTGTACTGTGGATGGGGAGTGTTGGAAATTTCCAACACTAATACAATACTATTGTATTATTATAAACTAGTATTAAAATATACTAATTACTGTAGTTACTAAAATTTACTAACAGTAGTGTTCACATGAACTAATAATCTTATATGTATAAGAATACTGGAATTCTTACGAAACCAAGCACCAGTATTGCGTCAGATTAAACAGATTTATATCCAGTGTGTTAGAGAATTGAATGTGATTCTCTAAAATCATCAGTATTCCGTGTGATAATTATTTACGGATAACATAACTCCCAAATAATTCCAAATCGAGAGTTTTTAGTTACAATTGTTATTAAGTAATAATTTTACCGTCACACGTGAATGCCATGGAGAAAACTAAAATCTTCTCCATTTCTTGTTTACTACCATAAGACGAGAAAGTAATAATATTTAACTCCCTAGAATTACAACCCAGTCTTTATTAAAGCATTTTAGCCACAACTGCGCGAAATAATATTATTCGTGATAAATAATTTCTGTGGCCAATGCGGGACGCTAGCGGGTGAGGGAGGAGAAGCCATTGTTTTTTGAGGAGGACGAGGCGCCTGAGTGCGGCGTGAAGTCTCGTGTTGCGGAATTGAGCAACCAGGTCTTGGTGTCAGAGTCTGGGACACGTTACGGTGAAGTTGTCAGCAAGAATTACCCTGATACTCATCATAGAACTAGTTAATATTGTTCTACGTGATCTGTAATGATCGGCCAACTAAAATGCGTCGACATTCAAGCCAAGCTATCAACCACGTGTTCGCCATTGTGAGAGTGGAGCTTGGGACGCGGTTTTGGCAAGCTTCAACATAATCTGTACCCCTTAGCTAAGTATATAATTCCCTTTTGATGCATCATAAGAGATTGTATATGTCGGGGCAGCTTGTCGTTATATCGAGCGACCTCAACAAAACCCATGTTAGTATTATAACTAATTTATTTTCCATTTCCATGAATATAGATATTTCAGTAGCCTAGTTCAATGCTACGTAATATCCCTTAAATTTCAGCTCGCGTGTGAGGAATCCACGAGCAGTTACCTTACCCACGTTATTCATCTCCCAGTGTTCTACGAGGAATTCCGGAGATCCCGAGGATGATTCGTAAATGATGTCATTGAAATCGTCTTAAAGCTAAGACTTTTCGTATTCATTTATTTATTCAAATTTTCATTACTTTTATCCTATCATTTAATTGGATGCTGTGTACACTGGAGATAATACGTGTTTATTAGAATGATTAATTTCTGATGTTAATGATCCTTATAATTACTGGTGATAATCTTCTATAAATTTCTTTAATTTGGTCATAAGATTAGTTATTACACAATGAACTGGTGCACGAACCACACTAGTTCCTAGACGTATATGAAGTTCTAGCAATAACTCCCCCAATGTAGGTGTTTGAGGCTTTGATTCAAGTTAATTATCTATACAGCCCATTAATTATTTAAGTGATTATACTTCCTAATATTTAGCCATAGACACTAGTTCTTCCTGGAATTTCTAATGATCACTTTTTTATTAGTTTCCCTCTTTTCTATAAAAGCGGGTGCTCCTTCGTAATTGATTTCATTACTTTAATAATTAAATAAATAGAGTCAAACCCCTAATGTCCCACATTATGGTCCTTATCGAACCGGATAAACATAAAATATAAATATACATACTAATTAGTAAGAACTAATCACCGTGTGAAGTAGTCTAGACTAACCATTTTAATTAATTGTGTCTACCGACAGTGTAACACATAGGTTAGCC
This sequence comes from Procambarus clarkii, assembly GCF_040958095.1. Classification (NCBI taxonomy): domain Eukaryota; kingdom Metazoa; phylum Arthropoda; class Malacostraca; order Decapoda; family Cambaridae; genus Procambarus; species Procambarus clarkii. The sequence goes on from NC_091165.1 coordinate 10,244,972, forward strand.
TAAGTCACACCAAGTCATTGCTACTTACACCTTATGTATAAGGTGGCACTCGTGGGACACAGTCAATTACCCACAACACTTAGACCTATACTTCATACTGAAGTAAGAATCTTTAGGTCACCAGGAGCAACAGCTCATAACTTTTATAACAATTCCACACTAACACCTGCGTTGGAGTGGCTACACCATCTAACCATTATTTACTTAGGAGGTAATGACATCCATCCTACTCGTCATCCAGCTGAGGTGATCAAACACCTTAAAATCATAATTTCTTCATTTAAGCTCATCAGCAATTCGGTAGTATTCACGTTAGTGGAACTTCGCCAACCAAGTCAAGATAATCGTTGGGGAGTAACACCAGAATACTACCAGAGAGCTGCCAAATACATAAATTTCAGGCTGAAAAAACGAGTGATATTGGATGCCACTTATATCCAATTTACAGCCAGACCATATAGACAAAACCTGGCAAGAGATGGTGTACACCTGTCAGGTGAGTCTAGGTCACACGTAGTTGACAAATTGATCAACACAATCAATTATCACAGACGGCTGTGGCTAGCAAGCCAAATTTAACTGTGCATAACTGTTTTTCACTTGTGTGTGCAAGTGCACACTTATAAACTATAAAATAAAAAAAAAACAAAGATACAGCACAATTATATTCACATTACTGCACTATAATAATCTTTACCAATCTTATTAGGTAGAAATTTAGGTTGTGATTGTGCTGAATTTGGCACAAGCACAGACTAAATAAATTTGTAGTTTCTTAGGTAGGAATTATCACGACTAGACTTAAGCTAGTCAGTAGTATATGTATTATACACTCTGTGCTGACCCTATCAAGGGTGGGATTAAACTTTGTGATAACTCTGATTAGAGTATATCCATATTATTTCATCTTGTACTCATTATTTTGTGCGTATCTATTTTGAGTATTGCTGAATGATCACCATTACATCTAATGGTGATATAGAAGAGCTAAGCGGACGAAAGTTAATGGTGAAGTTCGAGCACTACTCAAGATAATTAGTTATTTCTTGTTAGGTAGGTAAATTATAGTCTATTCAAATATATTAGGCTATTATTGTTGATATTGAACTCCCTTGAATGAGTCAATATCCCAGTTATCTCAGTAACAAATATTTACTGTCAAACCAGCCTTTACCCACCAAAATGGAAACGGCTGAAAAAATGAAAAGGACCCTTATCGGTCTGAAAGGTCATTTGACCCGACAGATTACTAAATGTCAAAATCTGTCACAACAGTCACATGTTGACTACTTTGAATTAGAAGATTTACTACAAGTTGCTGAAAGCAAATTTGCCCATATTAAGCAACACATGAGTCTGTATTTGACAGAACTTCACTCAACTTCTGTAGATGCTAGTGAACTTGAGGATGTTGTAGATGACTTAGCTCAGTATGAAGAAGATATACGGGTTAAGCTTCTACCCTTTAAGAAGCAAATTGCTAAAAACAAATTGACAATAACTTCTACTGCACATACAGATCCTGATGTCAAATTACCTCAAATCAATATACCCACATTCTCTGGTAACGAGAATGAAAGTTGGGATGATTTCTGGAGTAAATTCGTGGATGCAGTAGACTCTAAAGTTAACATTCCTCAAACAACCAAATTCACTTATTTACAAGGCTTGTTACGAAATGAAGCCTTGAAAGTAATCTTTAATATAACACTGACCAGTGATGGTTACATCCTAGCTGTTCAATTGCTCAAATCCAACTACGATATCAAGGAGAGAACTATTACTGTCTTAGTTCAAAAATTGTTAGATTTACCATCTGCTAATAATTCTACAGATTCTCTCCAAACTTTCAGGCTAGAGTTAGAATCTTTATTCAAGGCCTTAAGCCTTAAAGTCCAAATTCAGACAGCTGAATGGATGACCAAAGTAGTTGTTAGGCGAAAATTGCCAAGAGAAACCTTAGATAAATTGTGTACTATGTACAATAAGACCTTTCTGACCTTGAAAGAAATTACAGAAGGTCTACATACCTTAGTCGAAAGACAAAGAGCCAATCAAGATGGGAAAGGTGTTTCCAACTTCTCTACTAACTCCCATCGTAACTCAGCTCATATTGACACTTCAGTCAAACCCAAAACGACTTTAAATAAGTCTAATAAATTTAAACCTAGGACTGCTCCATCCACGGGAAAGGGGAGTGGTAATGTAGGTACTTATTCAGTACCTCCTTCTGGTGTAACAAAGGACTTGTCTACTCAAGAAACAAAGTCAACCAGAGAGATAAGGTGTCTGTTCTGTAGTCAAGAACATGCCACCTACCAATGCACTGTCTATCCTAACTTTAATACCAGGATTAAACGGTTACAAGAAATAAACAGGTGCACCAAGTGCATGGGCTCTCATGACCCCAAAAAATGTGTAGTGCAACTACGTTCATGCAGTAGATGCAACCAAGGTGTACATTACTATGCCTTATGTAGAAAAACTTCTACCCAATCCATGACAACTGGGGAGAATTCCACGAATTCTGCCACAGTACAATATTGCAAAGTGCATCAAGAAATAAATGTACTTGCTACTGAGTCAGGCAATAATACTACTCTGCCTACAGCTCAACTTAGACTAATAAACAGGAAATCTAGAGTTAACACTAGAGGTCTTTTTGAACAAGGATCACAGAAAACCTTCATTACACAACAATTAGTCAAGCAGTTAAAATTAAAACCTGCCAAAAGTGTGAGATTGAATATTTCTGGTTTCTTGACTAATAGTGGACCTCGTGAATACCAAGTAGTTAAGGTATTAGTGAGACTTGGATCTTCCACTAGTCCAATACAAGCGGTAGTAGTAGATAAACTTCCTACAGACCTGCAGGTCACAGGATTAGCTCGCACTGCGAAATATCTTAAACGAAACCGCATGAGGCTAGCAGACTACAAAATAAATTCTGACTGCCTCACTGATGTTGGAATACTTATAGGCGCTGACCGTTATTATAAATTTATATTGGGAAGCACCAGACAACACAGAATGAATTTGTTGTCATCTGCTGGAGGCAAATTGCTTACTGGACCGGTGCTTTTCCAACAAAATCCAGCGTCAACCAACCAACAATCTAACAATATAATAGTGGCGTGACTAGGCTAGGAACAGTCACCCCTACATTTCAGAGAAATATCTGAAGCTATTGAGTCTGATCCACCTGTACATCGTCTGTGGGATATAGACAATTTAGGTATTATCCCTGAACAACCAAGCCCTGATGATATGTGGACTTACCAGCAATATCTGGATACAGTTGTTTATAAAGATAAACAATACTGGGTGAGACTACCATGGAAGTTGAATCATCCACAACTTCCAGTTAATTATTTCATGGCAGCCTCACAATTACAGTCTCAATTAACACGACTGCAGAAGCAGCCAGACAAACTGAACATGTATCATCAACTAATCCAACAACTCAACAGTAAATTTATCGAGGATGTTGATAATGATGACCGGAAAATAGGTCACTATTTACCCCATCACGCTGTGGTGAAAGATTCATTGACAACCCCAATATGTATTGTCTTCAACTGTAGTGCTAAAGTGATGACCAACAGTGTGTCTTTGAATGAATGTCTCCAAACGGGACCTAGCCTAACCCAAAGGCTACATGATGTGCTATTACGATTCCGTACTGGTATTTTTGCTTATACTGCTGATATCAGTAAAGCTTTCCTTAGAGTAGGTTTACAGGAAGAGGATCGTAATTACACCAAGTTTCTCTGGATTAAGGACCCACTGGATCCTAACAGTGATATCATCACATATCGTTTTGCCTCAGTATTATTCGGAGCGACGTCTTCCCTGTATCTATTGCAAGCAACATTAGATACACATTTGAGGAAGTCAAATAGCCCTTATAAGGCAGAAATTAGTGACAACTTGTATGTCGACAATTTCCAGGGAACTACAAATGATCAATCCAATTTGGTAGAAATCTACCATGAGGCTAACTGTGAGTTATTAGGAGCCAATATGCCACTACAATCATGGGCCTCAAACACTAATTCATTAAACCAGATAATCGAGAAAGAATTTCCAGGTTATCAGGTACCTAATCAATTAAAGGTTCTGGGTGTGGAATGGAACACAAGTACTGACGAGATGAATGTCAAGTCAGTACAAACCGATAATTCATCCCTTACCATGAGAAAATTACTCTCTTATGTCAGTCAACCATTTGACCCTTTAGGTTTACTTAGTCCTATATTAATAAGGGGAAAACTCCTAATGCAGGAATGCTGGCAGAAACATATGGGATGGGATGATCCGTTACCAAGTGAGTTACAAGCTAAATGGCAGATACTCACAACGGATTTCAATCAGTTAGGTGTTTTGAAATTTCCTCGTAATGTTTCAGGACCAAACTTGCCCACAAATTTGTACGTTTTTTGCGAAGCCTCTGGCAAAGCGAATGGCGCTGTAGCCTACTTAGTTAATAGTGCACAATCAATTTTGCTCACATCTAAAGCAAGAGATGCTCCCATTAAGAAGAGATCTTTACGTCAAATGGAGTTGACTGCATTGCTGGTGGGAGTAAGATTGGCTCATTGCCTGACCAAAACACTCAATAATATCCACTTTGGTGAGATTGTCGTGTGGTCAGACAATGAGGCAGTCTTACAATGGGTAAGAAACAATAATAATAAAACTCCCTACGTCAGTAATCGTGTTAGGGAAATTCATGAATTATCTGCTGGATATAAATTCAGACATGTTACTACTAAGGACAATCCTGCAGATTATTTATCTCGAGGATTAACACTAAAACAACTTATCAAGTCTACGATGTGGTTTAATGGACCTTCATGGCTTGTTGGTGGTCAGTGGCCCAAACAAAAGCCACAAGTCATAGTGACCAATATCACTACTCCCATGAATGAACCAGAATCTCATCGAATCTTAGCTATTAATCCTCACAATTATTCCAACTTGAGCAAGTTATTAAGAGTGACAGCACATGTGTTTGACTTTCTTGTTAAGATAGGAATCAGGCATAAGTTTCCCAATCCTATCCTCTACTGGATCAAACGTGAACAGCAAGAGACATATGGAAGCGAATATGAAAATCTTCCAGATAAATTAACTAAGTCTCTAGGTATCTGGTATGATGCCAACACTCATAATATATTAAGGTGTGGAGGACGTTTGCTTCATGCAAAAATTGATCTGGATATAAAGAATCCGATCCTTCTACCACGTCACCACATCATTACCAAACTTCTAGTTTTACATCACCATCAATATGGTACTTTAAATGGTGGAGTGTTAGACACTCTCACCGACCTTAGACAGAAATACTAGCTTCCTCAAGGTTGTCAAACAGTCAAATCAATTATTAAATTCTGTGTGATCTGCAAAAGATACGATGTTCGAGTGTGTCCTTACCCAGGACCTCCACCACTCCCTGAAGAAAGAGTGGTTCATCTTCGTCCCTTTGAGACCACTGGTGTCGATTACACAGGAGCCTTGCTTCTCACTGGCAATCCAGATAAGATACCAGTGAAGGCTTACATTTGCCTCTTTGCTTGTGCTACCACGCGAGGCGTACATCTAGAAGTGACTCCAGATATGAGTGCTGAAGCCTTCATCCAAGCTTTTCGTAGATTTGCAGCTCGCAGATCCTGTCCCAAACTAATGATATCGGACAATGGTTCAAATTTTGTGGCAGGAGAAGCCTGTCTACGAGAGGTATGGAATCATCCAGAAGTGCAGTCAGTCCTGCAAAGACGACAATGCCACTGGAAATTTATTGCTCCAAGAGCCCCTTGGCAGGTGGGTTCTACGAATGTATGATAGGAACTGTCAAGAAGTGTTTTAGGAAGACCTTACATCGACAGAAAATTAGTTACTCGGAATTCCAAACACTTGTCGTGGAAATCGAGGCGCAAGTCAATTACCGCCCATTAACATACCTGTCAGATGATTTCTCACAGAGAGTACCTCTGAGTCCCTCACACTTGATACATGGAGGCCTGCTGAGCCCTCTCATACCTTTGGCAGAAGAGGACCCCGTCGACCCTTCACATGTAACCAGGAATGACTTAGTAGAAAGTTACCAACATCTCTCAAGAGTAATTGAAAGGTGGAATGAGGTGTGGACTCGAGAGTACCTCACAGCTCTACGAGAGTACCACTACAGAGCTTCGAGTCCCTATAATAAAGTACAACTTAAACCATGAGACCTAGTATTGGTTGACAGTGATGGACCGAGGTCAGAGTGGCCCATAGGCAAAATTGTTGCTACCCACCCAGATCACCAAGGTATCCTGAGAGTAGTGAAAGTTTTGTGCCGAGGCAACACTACCCTGAAAACCTTAGAGACGTTGGTACCTCTCGAATTAGCAGAACGAGAGTGTTTACCAGAACCAGCTTCACCAACAGTTTCCGAGGACAGCAATTCTGATCCACCGAGCAACCACCCCACTAGAGCTGCTGCTCAACAATGCAAGCGGAAACTACAAGCCTATTATAGCTCTGACCAAGAGCAAATACCGTCCCATCCAATTTAAGTAATGATGATAATACTGTGGTGTGATGTCAAGTAACAAATCGTTGCAAGTCACAATGACCCAGAACATTCTCATCACAGTGGATTCTCAGTTATTTAAATTGTGTGATTTAATTCTTAATTGTTGTATAGGCTATTAATGACAACATTATTTCGTCTAGAGTATCTGTGAGTTAACAAGACTTTAAGACATAGTAACATAAACATTACACGTCATAGCGACACCAGTCATAGAGTTTGTTGTAGGCTTTCTTAGTTATTAACTTTAGATAATTCATAATAACATGTTCCATTCAACATGAAATCTGCAAGACTTAAGTTTCTTGTATGTCCTTGACAATTCCAGGACATCCGTTATGTGTGTACTAACATACTAACATATTAATTCTAACTTCGGGATGGGTATGTCAGTACTCAACATTACACTGCGACCCGATAAATCTCCCCCCGGAGTTATGTTGAAAATTTCCAACACTAATACAATACTATTGTATTATTATAAACTAGTATTAAAATATACTAATTACTGTAGTTACTAAAATTTACTAACAGTAGTGTTCACATGAACTAATAATCATATCTGTATAAGAATATTCTTACGAAATTCGAAAATTGGAATTCTTACGAAACCAAGCACCAGTATTGCGTCAGATTCTACTTAGTTAAATACATTTATATCCAGTGTGTTAGAGAATTGAATGTGATTCTCTAAAATCATCAGTATTCCGTGTGATAATTATTTACGGATAACATAACTCCCAAATAATTCCAAATCGAGAGTTTTTAGTTACAATTGTTATCAAGTAATAATTTTACCATCACGCGTGAATGCCATGGAGAAAACTAAAATCTTCTCCATTTCTTGTTTACTACCATAAGACAAGAAAGTAATAATATTTAACTCCCTAGAATTACAACCCAGTCTTTATTAAAGCATTTTAGCCACAACTGTGCGAAATAATATTATTCGTGATAAATAATTTCTGTGGCGAATGCGGGATGCTAGCGGGTGAGGGAGGAGAAGCCATTGTTTTTTGAGGTGGACGAGGCGCATGAGTGCGGCGTGAAGTCTCGTGTTGCGGAATTGAGCAACCAGGTCTTGGTGTCAGAGTCTGGGACACGTTACGGTGAAGTTGTCAGCAAGAATTACCCTGATACTCATCATAGAACTAGTTAATATTGTTCTACGTGATCTGTAATGACCGGCCAACTAAAACGCGTCGACATTCAAGCCAAGCTATCAACCAAACGCGTCGACATTCAAGCCAAGTTATCAACCACGTGTACGCCATTGTGAGAGTGGAGCTTGGGACGCAGTTTCGGCAAGCTTCAACATAATCTGTACCCCTTAGCTAAGTATATAATTCCCTTTTGATGCATCATTAGAGATTGTATATGTCGGGGCAGCTTGTCGTTATATCGAGCGACCTCAACAAAACCCATGTTAGTATTATAACTAATTTATTTTCCATTTCCATGAATATAGATATTTCAGTAGCCTAGTTCAATGCTACGTAATATCCCTTAAATTACAGCTCGCGTGTGAGGAATCCACGAGCTGTTACCTTACCCGCGTTATTCATCTCCCAGTGTTCTACGAGGAATTCCGGAGATCACGAGGATGATTCGTAAATGATGTCATTGAAATCGTCTTAAAGCTAAGACTTTTCGTATTCATTTATATATTCAAATTTTCATTACTTTTATCCTATCATTTAATTGGATGCTGTGTACACTGGAGATAATACGTGTTAATTAGAATGATTAATTTCTGATGTTAATGATCCTTATAATTACTGGTGATAATCTTCTATAGATTTCTTTAATTTGGTCATAAGATTGGTTATTACACAATGAACTGGTGCACGAACCACACTAGTTCCTAGACGTATATGAAGTTCTAGCAATAACCCCCCAATGTAGGTGTTTGAGGCTTTGATTCAAGTTAATTATCTATACAGCCCATTAATTATTTAAGTGATTATACTTCCTAATATTTAGCCATAGACACTGGTTCTTCCTGGAATTTCTAATGATCACTTTTGTATTAGTTTCCCTCTTTTCTATAAAAGCGGGTGGTCCTTCGTAATTGATTTCATTACTTTAATAATTAAATAAATAGAGTCAAACCCCAAATGTCCCACAGGGAGCATATATAGTGGGTGGGTGTACTGTAGGTGGGGAGTTTATATAGTTGGTGAGTGTACAGTGGGTGGGTTTCATGTGGGTGGGGAGCATATATATAGTGGGTGGGTGTACAGTGGGTTGGGAGTATATAAAGTGGATGGGTGTACTGTTGGTGGGGAGGATATATAGAGGGTGGGTGTACTGTGGGAGGGGAGTATATATAGTGGATGGGTATCCTGTGGGTAGAGAATATATATGTAGTGGGTGAGTTTACTGTGGGTGGGGAACAAATAAAGTGGGTAGGTGTACTGTGGGTGGGGAAGTATATATCGTGGGCGTGTGAACTGTAGGTGGAGAGAAAATATATTGGGTGGGTTTACTGTAGGTGGTGGAGTATATATTGTGGATGGGTATACTGTGGGTGGTCAGTATATATAGTGGGTTTGTGTACAGTGGGTGGGGAGTATATATAGTAGATGGGTATACTGTGGGTAGGGAATATATATGTAGTGGGTGGGTTTACTGTGGGTGGGGAACAAATAAAGTGGGTCGGTGTATAGTGGGTGGGGAACAAATATAGTTGCTGGGTGTACTGTGGTGGGGAGTATATATAGTGGGTGGGGAGTATAAATAGTGGGTGGGGAGTATATAAAGAGGATGGGTGTACTGTTGGTGTGGAGTATATATAGTGGGTGGGTGTACTGTGGGTGGGGGAGTATATAAAGTGGGTGGGTGTACTGTGGGAGGGAGGTATATATAGTGGGTGGGTGTACAGTGGGTGGAGAGTATATATAGTGGGTGGGTGTACTGTGGGTGGGGAGTTTATATAGTGGGTGGGTGTACCGTGGGTGGGGAGTATATATAGTGGGTGTGTGTATTGTGGGTGGGGAGTATGTATAGTGGGTGGGTGTACTGTGGGTGGGAAATATAAATAGTGGGTGAGTGTACTGTGGGTAGGGAGTATATATATAGTTGATGGGTGTACTGTGGGTGGGGATCATATATTGTGGGAGGGTGTACTGTGGGTGGGGAACATATATAGTGGGTAGATGTACTGTGGGAAGGGAGTATATATTGTGGGTGGGTGTGGAGTATATATAGTGGGTGGGTTTACTGTGGGTGGGAGAGTATATATAATGGGTGGGTGTACAGTGTGTGTGTGGAGAATATAAAGTGGATGGGTTTACTGTGGGTAGTCAGTATATATAGTGGGTGGGTTTACTGTGGATGGGGAGTGTTACGTACCCCCTATTGGATACGTATATATATATTAAATAATTTACTTGTTCCATGCATCATTTCTTGTATGTGCTTATATATTATATCATTACTTGTATGCGTTTATATATTATATCATTACTTGTATGTGCTTATATATTATATTTTGGTAATGATCATCTAGTTGACTACCGCGTGAGAAACCGTTATATTTTTTGTAATGATCATCTAGTGGCAACACCGTGAAAAACATTTACTTCTGCTATGTTGGGCAGTTGCTAGCAATTTCCTCTTTATTTTTATAAATATATAACTGTATAATATTAAACTACATTACCTCTGTTTATGCATGTAAATCTGATCATTCTTTAATTTAGTTAATTTATGATTAACTTATTCCCATTATATGGCTCCATTTAAGTAAAATTAATATTAATAAAAATTGTCATTCTATATGTTGTGAGGAAGAGAGAAGCGACTCTCCGCCTGGGAATTTAGTCAGTATCTGGTAGACTCATGGAGGATGTACATCTAGGAGTTAAGTGGCTGTTATATATATTTTTTGTTCTGTTGTAGTATATTAGTCTGTGGAGACATAATTTTATTTTGATTTACATGTGATAGTGCCCTTCTGTTGATTGATATATAATACTGATAATTAACTGAAATATCATTTTAATATACAATTTATAGTTTATGTGTAATTAATTATTCCTGGGGTGATTAATTCAAATTCTTGCATATACGGACTATGGGTTTATACTGGTGACACACCTTGAGAGTACAGCGTCGTTAAATGTCCCTAGACTAAAATATTTTGACGCTGTTACGTGTCACGAGCAATAAAGTACGGTGCGTAACAATGATTTTGGGAGCCTGTCCGGGATATATTGTTCCCACATATATTTAACTTTTGCTAATCTAACCTTGACTTCCTAGGTACAAGTGTGTTTAGGAATCGGTGTATTTTAAGAAACTTGTAATATGCTATGCCAGAGTAATCCTGTGTAACAAGTAATCTACGTTTTACGATTTTGGAGGTAAGTCATCCTATATTTTGTTTGTTCAGTGAGGTCAAGCAAATTTTCAGTGTTGTGACAATTTAAAGTGAAGTATAGTGCCGTGCTATTCTGTTAATTATTTTAGTCAGTCAAGTGCCAAGTGTTAATTAACCATGGAGGATCAATTGGTGTCGCTGTTGGCTAATCCAGACTTTGAGGGAATTAAAATCCTAAAAAAGTCTGCTCTAATAAATATGGCAACTAAGTTAGAATTAACAGCCAAAAATAACATGACTAAAGCACAAATTCTGAGAGTCATAGTGATCCATTTAGTAGAAAATGGTGAGTTAGGAGAAGAATTTCTGGAGAAAGTAAAGGAGGAGACTAGTGAGCAAATTGCTTTAAGGCGTCTTGAGGTAGATGCACAATTAACATATGCTAAACTTGAGGCTCAAGAAAAAGAAAATGAATTTGCAAGGCAACAGAAAATATTAGAGCTTGAAGCTCAACAAAGAGCAATTGAAGCTCGAAACCAACAAAAAATATTAGAGGCTGAAGCTCAACAGAGGGAGCTTGAAACTAGACGTTTAGTGATTGCCGCACAGTTGCAGTTAGAAGCAACAAAGAAACAGCAGTTAGAAATTCAACAACAAATGACTGAAGCTAACCTCAGACTTGAAACACAGCGTTTGGCAGCTGTGCATGGTAATACTAGCAAAGTTTCAAATAATAGTGATAATAATCCCATAAGGATAAATAAGTACATAGAGTTACCCAAGTTCAAAGAGGAGGATCCCGAGGTTTTCTTCTCACATTTTTCTAAGATTGAAGTCAGTATGAACTGGCCAAGGGATCAATGGCTTGCAATCATGCAAAGTCAATTGAAAGGGAGAAGTCAGGAGGTTTTTGCATCCTTGCCTGATGAGAATAGTTTTGACTATGAGTTTGTTAAGAAAAGCATCTTAAATGCTTACCAATAAAATCTGGAAGCACACAGACAAAAGTTTAGGAACCTAAAGAGGGTAAGTGATCAGACAATAGCAGATTTCACCCGTCTAAATGTTAATTACTGCAACAGATGGCTAAAATCCCTTTCAATAACCGAGTATGATGCTCTTAAGAATCTTCTCATAACAGAAGAAGTGATGTCATGTCTCCCAGACAAATTGTCTACTTTTATGGCAGAACAGAAAAATATAACAGACATTTAGGAGCTGTCTAAGCTCGCGGATGAGCATGAGTTGTTGACTAAGGCCCAATCACCTAAGTTTAACCGTAGAGTAAATTATAATGCTCACCGAACTCCTTATCAGTATAAATCCAATCCTAGTGCTCCAGTTACTCCCATGAACTCTTCTCTTATAAAACCTAAAATTGTTACTCCATTGCCAGGACCATCTAATCCTAGTAATGTTAATTCTAAACCTGCAGTTGGTTCCACAGGTGTGTCCACTGTCAGGCATTGTACACATTGTAAGAGAAGAGGACATGTGATTGCTTCTTGCTATAGTTTGCATCCTGAATTACGGCCAACTGGTCTTATTATGAGTAAAGGATTGCAAACTAATAATTCTCCATGTACTACAGTCAATCCCCATTGGATGGCTGAATTTAAACCATACATTTCTACAGGTACATTATTGTGTAAAGATGGTAGTAGTAAGACTGTTCAATTACTCCATGATACTGGAGCTTCCCAGTCTCTTATTGCCCAGAATGTACTTGCTGATGTTGACACCCGAGATCTTGGTGAAGTTGTGCTTCTCCAAGGTATTGCAGGTAGTGTGCAACAGGTGTCTTTAATACAAATTAACCTTGATTCTAATTATACTTCAGGATGGTGTAATGTTGGTGTAAGTAAACAATTGCCCATTCCAGGGGTAGATATTTTATTGGTAATGATTTTGGCAACCGAAAGGTTGAAGGGACCAGGTGTCCAATAATGTTAATCAATCCCAATAATGTACTAGATCAACCGGAAGCAGATGATAGCATTATTTACCCTGCTTGTGTTGTAACTAGATCAATGAGAAAAACAGGTGAAAGTAATCCTATCTTCACCAAGACCAGGACCCCTTCAATAAAGGAGTGGGAGGTGGATCTTGAACATTCTTTTATGACTCGACTGGATGATGAGAGTGAGGCAGTAGTAGAAGCCCCGCCGAACCTAAACCACAAGGAAAATGAAGGTGAGGAGGCTGAACTACCTGTACCTTGCCCGCTTGTCTCCCCTAAACCAGTTGTCGAGAGTGAGGCCGAAGTAGCTATGGCTCCCATTTATTCCCTTGTCATGTGTGTCGTGGGTGGATTTACTGTGGGTGGGGAACAAATATTGTGGGTGGGTGTACTGTGGGTAGGGAGTATATATAGTGGGAGGGTGTACTGTGGGTTGGGACCAGTGGGTGTACATTGGTTGGGGAGCATATATAGTGGGTGGAAGTACTGTAGGTGGAGAGTATATACAGTGGGTGTACAGTGGTTGGGGAGAATATATAGTGGGTGGGTGTACTGTTGGGGGAGTATATATAGTGGATGGGTGTACTGTGGGTGGAGAGTATATACAGTGGGTGTACAGTGGATGGGAAGCATATATAGTGGGAGGGGGGTGTACTGTGGGAGGGAGTATATATAGTGGGTGTACTATGGGTGAGGAGTATATATAGTGGATGGGTGTACTGTGGGGGGGAGTACTTTGGGTGTTGAGTATATATAGTGGATAGGTGTACTGTGGGTGGGGAGTACATATAGAAGGTGGGTGTACTGTGGGTGGTGAGTATACATAGTGGGTGGGTTTACTGTGGGTGGGGAGCACATATAGTGGGTGGGTGTACTGTGGGTGGGGAGCATATATACTGGGTGGGTGTTACGGCCCTCTCGGGACGCAACGGGGTTCTTGCTCTGATGTTGTTAGAGGAAGATATATGTATCCGTTCCCAAGCCAGTAGAGGCTTTCAAGGGATGCGATCCGTGACGCAAGTAACTTAAAGGGAGTAGGGAAAGAAAGTTAAGAACTTAATATAATATAATGTTCACCATCACCGTTTAAATATATAGAATAAAAGAGTACACAAGGGGGAGGGGTATTAACACTTTACAAGGGGATCGTGCACAAACTAGTCTTCTGCTGAAGACTCTTGATCAAGAAGCTAGGTGCTGAGTCCGCGGTGCTTTCTTCGTGGCCTCAAGACGTGTCCTCTGAGAACGCCGAGCCTACCCTGGCCACAGGTCAGCCACAACACAGGTCCACTGGGGGCACCGTCGTGGAGGCCGTCAACCACACGTCCAGCAGGTCTGCTGGCAGGTACTGAGCCACCAAGGCTGGTACGGCCACTCCACGAACGATAAAAGGGGTATGCCCTAGACAGGAGTCTCGTGTGATATCACCAATCACCCTCCTGTCCTCAATACCCCAGTGGATTATCGTCTCCAACCGTCGGTCCCGGGTAAATCCTTTCACTGCCACTCCACTGGCAGGCTTAACACACCACAGTGTTCTTCCGGGGGGGACGACGTCACAACAGCTGCAGCAAACTTCACAGTATGGAGACTGGCTGCCTCGGGTAGACTGACTCAATCGTCAACACAGTGGTCCCAGGTCGACTCTGTAAACAGACACGTCATCAATAACTGGGACACTAATACACCACACTCACAGGCTAGGGCACAAACACCTGACGTATCCAGTCCATAGATGGCGCTGTCGTCGGAGCACCACCTCACCAGAGGTCAGGAGCGGCGGTGTTGAGCTCTGAACCAGACTGGAAACTGGTCCTCGAGGCCAGTACACGCTGTCCTCACTAGGTGTCGTCGTTCGTTTGGCGGGGGTTTCGGGAGCTGACCCACAGATGGCGTGTTTGTCACTGCTCCAGGCTCGGACGCTGGATCCGGGTTCGTAACAGTGGGTTTACTGTGGGTTGGGACCATATATAGTGGATGGGTGTACAGTAGGTGGGTGCACAGTGGATGGGTTTACTGTGAGTGGGGAGGATATATAGTGGGTGGGGTGTATAGTGAGTGGGGAGCATATATTGAAAAATTCTCAAATTCTGAGAACGTTCCAGGCAGAGATGGTCAGATATCACGAGAGGACGGCGAAAGACAGAGTATAGGAAGGGGATTAGGTGTTAATGCACCTGCCGGTGAAAGGAAGTGTATAAGAGTCGAGATTTTGTGGACCATATACCATCCAGAAGGTGCTATGGGATGTGAACTATGTAGTGTACATGCCAGACCGACCGAGGAAATCACAGGTTTGTCATGAGAACGTGATAAAGAGATACTATGACAGAGATAAGCCTCCAGGTGAGGAGGAACAGTTAGAAGCCCCGCCGCAGACGACTGTGCTTTGTGTGGGAGACGGCAGAGGGATAAGGGAGGAGGACCGTAAGATATAGAGGGCCGATGGCGCGAAGATATCGAACAAGGAAAGCCTGGCCAAGATAGACGAGCGTTTAGGTCATTTGGAGAGTGAGAACACTCACCCCACCATGACAGTGAGAGCACTCTCCCGACCGTGAGAATGAGAGCACTCATTCCAACATGAGAGTGAGAGCACTCTCCCCACCATGAGAGTGAGAGCAGGATAGGAAAGTGAACAAGCTAAGGATGACATCACTGCCCCCAAACACCCTGCCCACTACAGTAACCTGTAGTTCTCACTGCCCCATCACCTGACTTACCTTTGTAACTTTAGTATACTACCCCATCACCCGACTTACCTTTGTAACCTTTGTTTACTGCCCCATCACCCGACTTACCTTTGTCACCTTAGTTTACTGCCCATCACCAGACTTACCTTTGTAACCTTTGTTTACTGCCCCATCACCCGACTTACCTTTGTCACCTTAGTTTACTGCTCCATCACATGACTTACCTTTGTAACCTTAGTTTACTGCCCCATCACCTCACCTTCCCTCCACTCTTATTTCTTTCACCATTCACCTGATATAATTGGGATTTATCTTTTTATTTATGTTATGTAGTATTTTTGTAATTCCCTTTGCTCGTATTTTTGCTCATTGCTCATATTATTCTGTTATCAAATTCATAAGCCCTATCAAACCATCCTAACCTATAATAAACAAACAAATACAATTTACAGTAATGAGACCCGTTGTTGTTTTAGCAAAGTCACGAAAAGCTATCCCAGTAAAGGGATTAAATATTAGCTCCCATTTACAGATACGTGTTATGGCCCCCACAGCAACCTGACTTTTCAAGTATGAGTGACGTCACAAAGATGCGCAATGAGGTCTTGGCATGATATTTGTATATGTAATATGTATTAAATGCTATTATTAAAAAATGGCTAGACTATTCATCCCCCACCTAACCTAACTTCATCACAGGTAGCATAGCAGATGAGCTAAACATAAGAATGAAGGTAATTGCAGAAGGCCTATTAGCCCATACCAGGGAACTCCTATATATATCCTCCCAATCTCATTCGCATGTGTGTAAAACCTATGCTTAAAAACATTCAAGGGACCCCACTTTCAATATTAGTTTACAATAATAGTTTATAAAAAATAGCTCACATTCTACTTTTTAACAGCAATTATGAAACGCTATAGCTAGATATCGTACTATAGTCCACAAGTAGTTACACTCCATCTGGCAGCTCCGCGGATTAGTAGCTATGTTCATAGGCTAGTCAACTGTCCTCACATCCATCAAATAGCTATCCAAATGTCGCACCACAATTCATCCATCTTGCAACTCAGCTGGATGATAGCCACTATATTCATAGGTTAATCATTCCCAAACATCAAAATCCTAATCTTGCTATGCAAATCAGCTAACTTGTTTCTAAACCAACAGTCACACATACATACATACATACATACATACATACATACATACATACATACATACATACATACATACATACATACATACATACATACATACACATACTCCACAACCCATACATTTATAGAGAATAGCCTGGTTTTGCTACCATTGTCCCATTAATCAGATGTAATTTATGCCATATATGAATCCCTAAAATGTATTAAGAACAAGATTTCAGTAACCCCTCAGCTCATTCACCCCAAGTAATCTTAAATATTTGTACTGTTAATTCATATTAATGCATACCAATCAACATGGTAACCATATTATTCAAACAAGTCCAAAATATTATTAAATACCCACCTACATACTATTCAAATGGATAAACCAGGGTGCATATGTCCCATTCAAATAAATATATTTGTAATTATTAATATAAAGCTAAGGTTGTGATAACACGCACAAAAATATATAGGAATTTAACATCATTCATACAAAATGCAACACTTGGACTAATACTAAAAATATACAAAATCAAAAACACACAGTATAAAACATATACACATTTACCTCAATATAGCATTTACGCACAAAACATTTCCACACTAAATTACATTTACACAGAAAATACAGCATTTACACACCAAATTTGCCATTCATGCACAAAATATATTATTTACACATATAAAATATGCCATTCACACACAAAACAAGTCATTTATAGACACAATATGTCATTTACATACAAATTATGTCAGTTGCACACAAAAATATACCATTTAAACAAATATTGCATGTACACTCAAAGTATAACTTTTACCCAAAGCATTGTATTTGCACAAATATAGCAAATTGCTTATACATTTAGACAATCAAAATGCGCTTTCACTAAAATTACACAATTTCACAAACAATTTTCACAAAATACCCACACATTGTCTCATAAACCAAAATACACTTTCACACTTTCACATGAAGATCTATTTTTTTCAGATTACATATTCAGAACTTAGACAAATACATAATTTGCACACAAAAATTCAGTTGAACCAGTTCCACTTCAGAAAATTAAAACCACAACTTGCATAAATGCACTAGTCACACAAAACGATTATAAAACACGGACAATTATTACACAAATTGTGTAATTATTACACATCTTTGCACGATTAATACAAGCAAACTTGCTATATAATTACATAACTTGCGCAATTACAAACAATACACAACAGGTGTAAATACACAATTCGTCTATATACAAATACACACAACATACGCAATTAATACAAATCTTGCACAAATATTATACATCTTACATAATTAGTATTACACAACTTGCATAAATACAATCAAATACATATCCAGCAAAAAATACATACAATACATAACTAGCCCAAATATGTAAATACACAACTAGCACAAATACACAATTTACACAAATACAATTACAACATATACACAATTAATACACTACTTGCACAAAATATAATCAATACACAACTGCCCAAATATGAACAATGCATAACTAGCGCATATACATTAAATATACAACTACACAATTCCACAAATACACATACACAACATATGCAATTAATACACAACTTGCATATACACAATTTATAGGAATATAATCAATACATAATTGCAATAATCATACAACTCATGCAAAGTACATAATCTGCTTGATTAATACACAAGTTGCACAACTATAATAATTGTGCTATTTGTACAAAAACTATCACAGTCAACTAGGTCAAACAAAACACAATTTGCATAATAATTGTCTAGGTATGATTAAGACGTCATTTATAATATGCTGAGTTTAACCAACTCCCCAAAGTCAAAATTTCACATATGAATACTACATCTGACTTCATATGAGCCCAATATAAAACACACATACATTTTCCATTAATGTTTCAATATTCTTAGTGCTAAACTATTCATCTAACATATGTCCATTGTGTTTGTAACCTTATTAATACCCCCTTTGTTACATCCTCTCCAATCATGCCACAATATTTATTTAGGCACACCATCCATCCAACTTATTGGTTCTAGCCTTAGTTATGTTAGGGCAGGTGGGGTTAGGTGAAATCAGTATTTTCTATGATAATTTAAGCAAATTTACTATATCCTATCAAAATGCATCCTATTAAACCCTAAAATCATCTAAATCTATCAAAAATTATACTTATACTACACAAATTTAACTAAATTCAACATAGCTAAACCTGAACTAACTAAATATGAGCATCACATATCCTCACATACCAGCCTGTCATCTCTGTCCATACATTACATGAGTTGGCTATAGCTAGAACCCTCCCCCCACCAAATAGGTAAATTTACACAATTTTATGAACATGCTCGTTCATTGCTCCTAAGATAGTATATATCCTACCCTACACAACTTCACCTAACCGGGCCTGGCATATCCAAAGCTAGATTTGATTAAAGTTGGCGAAATTTGAACTATCCAACCTAAATTCAACCTAATTTTAGACAATTTCCGTAAATATACCCGAAATGTTTTGTATCGTAGCACAGTCAAAGGTCATTTTACCCGCATTTCCAACTATTCCATCCTACCTTACACAACCTTACCTAACCTGACCTAGCAGATTCAAAGCTAGATTTGATTAAAGTTGGGGAAATGTAAGCTATCCCACCTAATTTAAGACAATTTCCACCAAATGTTTTGTTTCATTGCACAGCTAAAGCCTATTTTAGCCAAGTTTTCACCTATTCCATCCTACCCTAGACAACCTCACCTAACCTAACATGACCGATCATATCCAAAGCTAGATTTGATTAAAGTTTGGAAAATTTAAGCTATCCCACCTAAATTCAACCTAATTTAAGAAAATTTCCGCCAAAATATACCCAATGTTGTGTATCATAGCACAGCCAAAGCCCATTTTACCCACATTTTCACCCATTCCATCTAAACTTCCAATATCCGGCATCCGGTTTTGGCACAACATCTCCCATTCTCAAAACCATTTCATAGAGCTAGTGTTGTGTCCGTCTGGCTATTTCCAATTTCCAGATTAGTTTTCTATCATTAATCCTACCAAACCAGACCTAACCTAACCTATCCTTACACAACATTAGGTAATTAGTGCTTAACTATTCCTAATAGTTTATTAGGAATAATAAGTCTTTGTTCTTTGTACGAACAAAGACGAGGGAAAGGATAGGTCCAGTAAAAACTGAGACAGGTCAAATAACGGATAATGATGAGGAGATAAGTAGTATTTTTAATAAATATTTTATATCTGTATTTACTAAAGAGGAACTTAACAATATGCCTTCAGCTGAACAAGTCTATGTGGGTGGGGTCGAAGACATTTTGATTAGTTTAGCAGTTACCAGGGAAGATGTAATTAAACAAATAGTAAAACTAAAACCAAACAAATTCCCAGGGCCGGATGAAGTGTTTGCCAAGGTGCTTAAAGAATGCAAAGATGTGCTTACCGAGCCACTGTCTACCATATTTAATTAATCAATAGAGTTAGGTAGAGTGCCAGAGTCATGGAAGGTAGCTAATATGGTACCAATTTTTAAGAAAGGAGATTGATCACTTGCGTCAAACTATCGGCCAATTAACCTAACGTCTATTGTGGGAAAGTTACTTTAATCAATAATTGAAAATACAATTCGTCTTCATCTTGAAAAACATAAATTAATAAATGAGTCGCAACATGGTTTTACAAATGGCCGTTCATGTTTAACAAATTTGCTATCTTTTTATTCCAGCATAGTTGAGGCAGTTGATACTGATAAGGATTGTGATGTTGTGTACCTTGACTTTAGCAAAGCTTTTGATACAGTGTCACATGAAAGACTGATTAAAAAAATAGAGGCTCATATAGAATTAATTAGGAGCAAGGGAGGAATCCCGATCATATGTGGCATTCTTCCAAGAAAGAACGTTGGGAATAAATGGTTGTCGAGAGCACTTGGTGTCAATTGCCAGCTGGAAAGATATTGCAAATGAAATGCAATATCTTT
This sequence comes from Procambarus clarkii, assembly GCF_040958095.1. Lineage (NCBI taxonomy): Eukaryota > Metazoa > Arthropoda > Malacostraca > Decapoda > Cambaridae > Procambarus > Procambarus clarkii. The sequence goes on from NC_091165.1 coordinate 10,265,687, forward strand.
CATAGACAACTGGGAACACTTCTATGGGAGAAATGAAATGTATGCTCGTGATGAGGGTGCATATATAGAGGGCTGGGGTTGTTGCTGTTGCGAATTCGTTGGAACCAGTGGTTAGAGGCATTTGTTTGGGTTTAAACTGTTAGTAGATAGTGGTATGGGAATTGATAGGGAGGAAGGAGGTAATAAAAAGTATGTGTTTGTTGGAGAAACAAATAGGCAAAATGATCAGGGAAAGAGAAGGGCCTCAAAATAACAATTCACTTAGGGTATATTACACTAACAATAGAAGTCTAAGAAACAAAATAAAAGAGTTAAATGCTCTTGTCTGTACAGAAAAAATAGATATTATTGCACTTACCAAAACGTGAATGAATGCAGAAAATAGAGAACTATTAGCTGAATATCAAATAAATGGATTTAAACTATTTCACACAGATAGATATATTAGACGCGGAGGGGGAGTAGCCATATATGTTAGAGACAATTTGAAATGTAGTCTCAAAGAGGGAATCAAAACTGAGCCACACACAGAAACTATTTAGATAGAATTAAACGAAAGAGCAAATAATATTATAATAGGAGTTATATATAGGCCACCAAATTTAGACAGAATGGAAGCAAAGCATCTATGGGATGAAATATCTAGAGCATCTAGATCTAACAGTATTTATGTCATGGGTGACTTTAATTTTAGTGGAATAAACTGGGTGAACAAAACAGGGAATAATGAAACAAGATTTTCTAGAATTAATTGACGATTGCTTTCTTACGCAACATATATATTTTTTTTTGAGATATATACAACAGTTGTTACATTCTTGTACAGCCACTAGTACGCGTAGCGTTTCGGGCAGGTCCCTGGAATACGATCCCCTGCCGCGAAGAATCGTTTTTTCATCCAAGTACACATTTTACTGTTGCGTTAAACAGAGGCTACAGTTAAGGAATTGTGCCCAGTAAATCCTCCCCGGCCAGGATACGAACCCATGACATAGCGCTCGCGGAATGCCAGGCAAGTGTCTTACCACTACACCATAGAGACTGTATATTAAGGAACCAACGCGGGGAAATAATATTTTAGATTTAGTGTTAACTAACAGGGAAACACAAATTAAGGACATGGAAATAGGGAGTGAGCTAGGGAAGGTGATCATAAAGAAATCAGATTTAGCATAGAATGGAATAGATCTGTAGGAGAAAATTCTGTTAAAGTGCCTGATTTTCGTAAAGCTGATTTCAATAGTCTAAGAATTTTTGGGGTCAAATAGATTGGAATATCTTGGGGATGGGGTGTGGGCTAGACGTGAACCCAGCGACAGGTGACGGAAAAGGGGATTTCGATATGGATTCAAAATATAACCTATTTAAAAATATTCTAAGCAAAGCCCAGGAACATAGTATACCATATAAATTGAATAGATCGAATACTAATGATCCAAAGTGGATAACAAAGGATCTGAAGAACATTATAGGTAAAAAGAGAGCGTGGTACAAAAGGATTAAGAAAGGGGAAGTTAGTTTAGAACAGGAATTCGTACAACTGGTTAGAAATATTAAAAAAGAGATAAGGAAAGCAAAAAGAAACTACGAAGTTCGCATAGCAGGGCAAGTGAAGACAAAACCTAAAGTTTTTTTCAGTCATATCGAACTAAGACTAGGGAAAGGATAGGTCCATTAAAAACTGGGACAGGTCAAATAACGGATAATGACGAGGAGATGAGTAGTATTTTTAATAAATATTTTATATCTGTATTTACTAAAAAGGAACTTAACAATATGCCTTCAGCCGAACAAATATATGTGGGTGGGGACGAGGACAGGTTGACTAGTTTAGCAGTTACCAGGGAGGATGTAATTAAACAAATAGTAAAAATAAAACCAAACAAATCCCCAGGGCTGGATGAAGTGTTTGCCAGGGTGCTTAAAGAATGCAAAGAGGAGCTTTGCGAGCCACTGTCTACCATTAATAAATCAATAGAGTCAGGCAGAGTGCCAGAGCCATGGAAGGTTGCTAATATGGTAACAATTTTTAAGAAAGGAGATAGTTGACAGTCGCTGGCTGAGTGGTTAGATCACTGGACTGCCGGGGACATGGAGACCGCGGCTGACCGGGTTTGAATCCTTCATGGATCATGAGTTTCCGGATGAATATTGGCTTGGGGCCCATTCAAGCTTTATGCGTAATTAGATACATATTTTTAATTGAATAATGAAAATTGAATAATAATAATAATGACTATTAATTATTATAAATTATAATTTGTATAATTTACCAAACGTTTTGAAGCTACAAAGTTCATTCTGAAGTGAGGAATAACATGATCTGGGGAGGGAGACATCTGATTTATAACTCAGGAAAGTAAGATAAATCTAAAATATATCAGGTGAATGGTGAAAGAAATTAGAGTGGAGGGAAGGTGAGGTGATGGGGCAGTAAACTAAGGTTACAAAGATAAGTCAGGTGATGGGGCAGTAAACTAAGGTTACAAAGATAAATCAGGTGATGGGGCAGTAAACTAAGGTTACAAAGATAAGTCAGGTGATGGGACAGTGAGAACTACAGGTTACTGTAGTGGGCAGGGTGTTTTGGGGCAGTGATGTCATCCTTAGCTTGTTCACGTTGTTCAACTCTCATGGTGGGGTGAGTGCTCTCACTCTCATGGTGGGGAGAGTGCTCTCACTCGCATTGTGGGGAGAGTGCTCTCACTCTCATTGTGGGGAGAGTGCTCTCACTCTCATGGTGGGGAGAGTGCTCTCACTCGCATTGTGGGGAGAGTGCTCTCACTCTCATGGTGGGGAGAGTGCTCTCACTCTCATGGTGGGGAGAGTGCTCTCACTCGCATTGTGGGGAGAGTGCTCTCACTCTCATGGTGGGGAGAGTGCTCTCACTCGCATTGTGGGGAGAGTGCTCTCACTCTCATGGTGGGGAGAGTGCTCTCACTCTCATGGTGGAGAGAGTGCTCTCACTCGCATTGTGGGGAGAGTGCTCTCACTCTCATGGTGGGGAGAGTGCTCTCACTCTCATGGTGGGGAGAGTGCTCTCACTCTCATGGTGGGGAGAGTGCTCTCACTCTCATGGTGGGGAGAGTGCTCTCACTCTCATGGTGGGGAGAGTGCTCTCACTCGCATTGTGGGGAGAGTGCTCTCACTCTCATGGTGGGGAGAGTGCTCTCACTCTCATGGTGGGGAGAGTGCTCTCACTCGCATTGTGGGGAGAGTGCTCTCACTCTCATTGTGGGGAGAGTGCTCTCACTCTCATGGTGGGGAGAGTGCTCTCACTCGCATTGTGGGGAGAGTGCTCTCACTCTCATGGTGGGGAGAGTGCTCTCACTCGCATTGTAGGGAGAGTGCTCTCACTATCATGGTGGGGTGAGTGCTCTCACTCTTATGGTGGGGAGAGTGCTCTCACTCCCTTTGTGGGGAGAGTGCTCTCATTCTCATGGTGGGGAGAGTGCTCTCACTCTCATGGTGGGGGGAGTGCTCTCACACGCATGGTGGGGTGAGTGCTCTCACACGCATGGTGGGGTGAGTGCTCTCACACGCATGGTGGGGAGAGTGCTCTCACTCCCTTTGTGGGGAGAGTGCTCTCACTCTCATATTGGGGTGAGTGCTCTCACTCTTATGGTGGGGAGAGTGCTCTCACTCCCTTTGTGGGGAGAGTGCTCTCACTCTCATGGTGAGGTGAGTGCTCTCACTCTTATGGTGGGGAGAGTGCTCTCACTCCCTTTGTGGGGAGAGTGCTCTCACTCTCATGGTGGGGAGAGTGCTCTCACTCGCATTGTGGGGAGAGTGCTCTCACTCTCATTGTGGGGAGAGTGCTCTCACTCTCGTGGTGGGGAGAGTGCTCTCACTCGCATTGTGGGGAGTGCTCTCACTCTTATGGTGGGGTGAGTGCTTTCATTTTCACGGTGGGGAGAGTGCTCTCACTCACATGGTGGGGTGAGTGCTTTCACTCTCCTGGTGGGGTTAGTGCTCTCACTCTCATAGTGGGGTGAGTGTTCTCACTCTCATGGTGGGGTGAGTGCTCTCACTCTCATGGCGGGGTTAGTGCTCTCGCTCTCATGGTGGTGAGAGTGCTCTCATTCTTATGGTGGGGAGAGTGCTCTCACTCTCATGGTGGGGTGAGTGTTCTCACTCTCATAGTGGGGAGAGTGTTCTCACTCTCATAGTGGGGAAAGTGCTCTCACTCTCATAGTGGGGAGAATGTTCTCACTCGCATGGTGGACAGAGAGCTCTCACTCTCATGGTGAGAAGAGTGCTCTCACTCTCAAGGTTGGGGTGAGTGTTCTCACTCTCATGGTGGGAAGAGTGTTCTCACTCTCAAAGTTGGGGAGAATGCTTTCATTCTCACTGTCGGGAGAGTGCTCTCACTCTCATGATGGGGAGAGTGTTCTCACTCTCATGGTGGGAAGAGTGCTCCCACTCTCAAGGTTGGGGTGAGTGCTTTCATTCTCATAGTGGGGAAAGTGCTCTCACTCTCATGGTGGGGTGAGTGCTCTCACTCATGGTGGGGAGAGTGCTGTCACTCTCATGGTGAGGAGAGCGCTCTCACTCTCAATGTTGGGGTGAGTGTTCTCACTCTGATGGTGGGGTGTGTGCTCTCGCTCTCATGGTGGGGAGAGTGCTCTCATTCTCATGGTGTGGAGATTGCTCTCACTCTCATGGTGGGATGAGTGCTCTCACTCTCATGGTGGGGAGGGGGTTTTCACTCTCATGGTTGAGTGAGTGATCTCACTCACATGGTGGGGTGAGTGCTCTCACTCTCATGGTGGGGCGAGTGCTCTCTCTTTCATGGTGGGGTGAGTGCTCTCACTCTAACCGTGACGTGAGTGCTGTCACTCTCGTGGTGGGGTGAGTGCACTTTCTCTAACGGTGGGGTGAGTGCTCTCGCTCTCACGGTGGAGTGAGTTCCCTCACACTCACAGTGGGTGAGTGCTCTCACTCTCATTGTGGGGTGAGTGCTCTCACTTTCATTGTGGGGTGAGTGCTCTCACTCTCATGGTGGAAATGCGACTCTCACTCTCGTGGTGGGGTGAGTGCTCTCACTCTCATTGTGGGGTGAGTGTTCTCACTCTCATGGTGGGGTGAGTGCTCTCACTCTCACGGTGGGGAGGGGGCTCTCACTCTCATCGTGGGGAGAGTGCTCTCACTCTCATGGTGGGTTGAGTGCTCTCACTCTCATGGCGGGGTGAGTGCTCTCACTCTCATGGTGGGGAGGGGGCTCTTACTCTCATGGAGGGGTGAGTGCTCTCACTCTCATAGTGGGGTGACTGCACTCACTCTCACGGTGGGGTGAGTGCACTCACTCATATGGGGAGAGTGCTCTCACTCTCATGGTGGGGTGAGTGTTCTCACTCTCATGGTGGGGTGAGTGCTCTCACTCTCATGGTGGGGAGAGTGCTCTCACTCTCATGGTGGGGAGAATGCTCTCACTATCATGGTGGGGGTGAATGCTCTCATTCTCATGATGGGGTGAGTGCTCTCACTCTCATGGTGGGGTGAGTGTTCTCACTCTCATGGTGGGGTGAGTGCTCTCACTCTCATGGTGGGGAAAGTGCTCTCACTCTCCTGGTGGGGAGAATGCTCTCACTATCATGGTGGGGGAGAGTGCTCTCACTCTTAAGGTGGGGTGAGTGCTCTCACTATCACGGTGGGGAGGGGTCTCTCACTCTCCTTGTGGGGAGAGAGCTCTCACTCTCATGTTGAGGTGAGTGCTCTCGCTCTCATGGTGGGGTGAGCGTTCTCGCTTTCACGGAGGGGAGAGTGCTCTCATTCAAACGGTCGGGAGAGTGCTCTCACTCTCATGGTGGGGAAAGTGCTCTCACTCTCCTTGTGGAGAGAGTGCTCTCACTCTCATAGTGAGGAGAGTGCTCTCACTATCATGGTGGGGAGAGTGCTCTCTTTCTTATGGTGGGGTGAGTGCTCTCACTCTTATGGTGGGGAGAGTGCTATAACTCTCATGGTGGGGAGAGTGCTCTCACTCTCATATTGGGGTGAGTGCTCTCACTCTCCTTGTGGGGAGAGTGCTCTCACTCTCATAGTGAGGAGAGTGCTCTCACTCTCATGGTGGGGAGAGTGCTCTCACCCTCATAGTGGGTGAGTGCTCTCACTCTCATGATGAGGTGAGTGCTCGCACTCTCATTTTGGGGTGAGTGTTCTCATTCATATGGTGGGGTGAGTGCTCTCACTCTCATAGTGGGGTGAGTGCGCTCACTCACGGTTAGGTGAGTGCACTCACTCATATGGGGGAGAGTGCTCTTACTCTCATGGTGGGGTGAGTGCTCTCGCTCTCATGGTGGGGTGAGTGTTCTCACTCTCATGGTGGGGTGAATGCTCTCACTCTCATGGTGGGGAGAATGCTCTCACTATCATGGTGGGGGTGAATGCTCTCACTCTCATGATGGGGTGAGTGCTCTCACTCTCATGGTGGGGTGAGTGTTCTCACTCTCATTTTGGAATGAGTGCTCTCACTCTCATGGTGGGGAGAGTGCTCTCACTCTCCTGGTGGGAAGAATGCTCTCACTATCATGGTGGGGGAGAGTGCTATCACTCTCATGGTGGGGTGAGTGCTCACACTCTCCCGGTGGGGAGGGGTCTCTCACTCTCCTTGTGGGGAGAGTGCTCTCACTCTCATGGTAGGGTGAGTGTTCTCACTTTCACGGTGGGGAGAGTGCTCTCATTCAAACTGTCGGGAGAGTGCTCTCACTCTCATGGAATGGTGAGTGTTCTCACTTTCATGGTGGGGAGAGTACACTCACTCCCACGGTGGGGAGGGGGCTCTCACTCTCATGGTGGGGATAGTGCTCTCACTCTCAATGTGGAGAGAGTGCTCTCACTCTCATAGTGGGGAGAGTGCTCTCACTATCATGGTTGGGAGAGTGCTCTCTATCTTATGGTGGGGTGAGTGCTCTCACTCTTATGGTGGGGAGAGTGCTATAACTCATGGTGGGGAGAGTGCTCTCACTCTCATATTGGGGTGAGTGCTCTCACTCTCCTTGTGGGGAGAGTGCTCTCACTCTCATAGTGGGTGAGTGCTCGCACTCTCATGGTGAAGTGAGTGCTCTCACTCTCATTTTGGGGTGAGTGTTCTCACTCTCATGGTAGGGAGAGTGCTCTCACTCACATAGTGGGGTGAGTGCTCTCACTCTCCTTGTGGTGAGAGTGCTCTCACTTTCATGGTGGGGAGTGTGCTCTCACTCTCAAAGTGGGGAGAGTGCTCTCACTCTCAAGGTTGGGGTGAGTGCTCTCACTCTCCTCGTGGAGAGAGTGTTCTCACTCTCATGATGGGGTGAGTGTTCTCACTCATATGGGTGAGAGTACTCTCACTCTCATAGTGGGATGAGTACTCTCACTCTCATGATGGGGTGAGGGCTCTCACTTTCATTGTATGGTGAGTGCTCTCACTCTCATCGTCGGGGAGAGTGCTCTCACTCTCATTGTGGGGTGAGTGCCCTCACTCTTATGGTGTGGTGAGTGGTCTCACTCTCCTTGTGGGGAGAGTGCTCTCACTCTCATAGTGAGGAGAGTGCTCTCACTCTCATGGTGGGGAGAGTGCTCTCACCCTCATAGTGGGTGAGTGCTCTCACTCTCATGATGAGGTGAGTGCTCGCACTCTCATTTTGGGGTGAGTGTTCTCATTCATATGGTGGGGTGAGTGCTCTCACTCTCATAGTGGGGTGAGTGCGCTCACTCTCACGGTTAGGTGAGTGCACTCACTCATATGGGGGAGAGTGCTCTCACTCTCATGGTGGGGTGAGTGCTCTCGCTGTCATGGCGGGGTGAGTGTTCTCACTCTCATGGTGGGGTGAATGCTCTCACTCTCATGGTGGGGAGAATGCTCTCACTATCATGGTGGGGGTGAATGCTCTCACTCTCATGATGGGGTGAGTGCTCTCACTCTCATGGTGGGGTGAGTGTTCTCACTCTCATTTTGGAATGAGTGCTCTCACTCTCATGGTGGGGAGAGTGCTCTCACTCTCCTGGTGGGAAGAATGCTCTCACTATCATGGTGGGGGAGAGTGCTATCACTCTCATGGTGGGGTGAGTGCTCACACTTTCCCGGTGGGGAGGGGTCTCTCACTCTCCTTGTGGGGAGAGTGCTCTCACTCTCATGGTAGGGTGAGTGTTCTCACTTTCATGGTGGGGAGAGTGCTCTCATTCAAACTGTCGGGAGAGTGCTCTCACTCTCATGGAATGGTGAGTGTTCTCACTTTCATGGTGGGGAGAGTACACTCACTCCCACGGTGGGGAGGGGGCTCTCACTCTCATGGTGGGGATAGTGCTCTCACTCTCAATGTGGAGAGAGTGCTCTCACTCTCATAGTGGGGAGAGTGCTCTCACTATCATGGTTGGGAGAGTGCTCTCTCTCTTATGGTGGGGTGATTGCTCTCACTCTTATGGTGGGGAGAGTGCTATAACTCTCATGGTGGGGAGAGTGCTCTCACTCTCATATTGGGGTGAGTGCTCTCACTCTCCTTGTGGGGAGAGTGCTCTCACTCTCATAGTGGGTGAGTGCTCGCACTCTCATGGTGAAGTGAGTGCTCTCACTCTCATTTTGGGGTGAGTGTTCTCACTCTCATGGTAGGGAGAGTGCTCTCACTCACATAGTGGGGTGAGTGCTCTCACTCTCCTTGTGGTGAGAGTGCTCTCACTTTCATGGTGGGGAGTGCGCTCTCACTCTCAAAGTGGGGAGAGTGCTCTCACTCTCAAGGTTGGGGTGAGTGCTCTCACTCTCCTCGTGGAGAGAGTGTTCTCACTCTCATGATGGGGTGAGTGTTCTCACTCATATGGGTTAGAGTACTCTCACTCTCATAGTGGGATGAGTACTCTCACTCTCATGATGGGGTGAGGGCTCTCACTTTCATTGTATGGTGAGTGCTCTCACTCTCATCGTCGGGGAGAGTGCTCTCACTCTCATTGTGGGGTGAGTGCCCTCACTCTTATGGTGTGGTGAGTGGTCTCACTCTCATGGTGGGGAGAGTGCTCTCACTCTCATACTGGGGAGAGTGTTCTCACTCTCATGGTGGGGAGAGTGCTCTCACTCTCATTATGGGGCGAGTGTTCTCACTCACATGATGGGGTGAGTGCTCTCACTCTCATGGTGGGGTGAGTGTTCTCACTCTTGTGGTAGGGAGAGTGCTCTCACTCTCATGATGGAGTGAGAGTTCTCACTCTCATGGTGGGGTGTGTGCTCTCACTCTCATGGTGGGGAGAATGCTCTCACTCTCATGGTGGGGAGAGTGCTCTCACTATCATAATGGGGGTGAGTGCTCCCACTCTCATGATGGGGTGAGTGCTCTCACTCTCATGGTGGGGAGAGTGTTCTCACTCTCATGGTGGGGAGAGTGCTCTCATTTAAACGGTAAGGAGAGTGCTCTCACTCTCATAATGGGGTGAGTGCATGTTCTCACTCTCATAATGGGGTGAGTGCATGTTCTCACTCGCATGGTAGGGAGAGTGCTCTCACTCAAATGGTGGGGTGAGTGCTCTCACTATCCTTGTAGGGAAAGTGCTCTCACTTTCATGGTGGGGAGTGTGCTCTCACTCTCATGGTGGGGAGAGTGCTCTCACTCTCAAGGTTGGGGTGAGTGCTCTCACTCTCCTTATGGGGAGAGTGTTCTCACTCTCATGATGGGGTGAGTGCTCTCACTCATATGGGTGAGACTGCTCTCACTCTCATGGTGGGATGAGTGCTCTCACTCTCATGATGTGGTGAGTCCTCTCACTTTCATGGTATGGTGAGTGCTCTAACTCTCATAGTGGGGGAGAGTGCTCTCACTCACATGGTGGGGTGAGTGCCCTAACTCTCTTGGTGTGGTGAGTGCTCTCACTCATAGTGGGGAGAGTGCTCTCACTCTCATGGTGGGGAGAGTGCTCTCACTCTCATTATGGGGTGAGTGCTCTCACTCTCATGATGGGGTAAGTGCTCTCACTCTCATGGTGGGGTGAGTGTTGTCACTCTTATGGTTGGGAGAGTGCTCTCATTTTCACGGTAGGGAGAGTGCTCTTACTCTCATGGTGGGGTGAGTACTCTCACTCTCACGGTGGGGTGAGTGCTTTCATTCTCGTGGTGAGGAGAGGGCTCTCACTATCATGGTGGGGGTGAGTGCTCTCACTCTCATGATGGGGTGAGTGCTCTCACTCTCATGGTGGGGGTGAGTGCTCTCATTCGCATGATGGGGTGAGTGTTCTCATTCTCATGGTGGGGAGAGTGCTCTCACTATTATTGTGGGGGTGAGTGCTCTCACTCTCCTGATGGGGAGGGGGCTCTCACTCTCATGGTGGGGTGAGTGTTCTCACTCTCATGGTGGGGAGAGTGTTCTCATTTTCACGGTCGGGAGAGTGCTCTCATTCTCATGGTGGGGTGAGTGTTCTCACTCTCATGGTAGGAAGAGTGCTCTAATTTAAACGGTAATGAGAGTGCTCTCACTCTCATTGTGGAATGAGTGTTCTCATTCGCATTGTGGGGAGAGTGCTCTCACTATCACGGTGGGGAGGGGGCTCTCACTCTCATGGTGGGGAGAGTGCTCTCACTCACATGGTGGGGTTAGTGCTCTCACTCTCCTTGTGGGGAGTGCTCTCACTCTCATATTGGGGTGAGTTTTCTCACTCTCATGGTGGGGAGAGTGCTCTCACTTCCCTTGTGGGAAAATTGCTCTCACTCTCATAGTGGGGAGAGTGCTCTCACTCTCATGGTGGGGGTGAGTGCTCTCACTCTCATGGTGGGGTGAGTGCTCTCACTCTCATTTTGGGGTGAGTGTTCTCACTCTCATGGTGGGAAGAGTGCTCTCATTCTCACGGTTGGGAGAGTGCTCGCACTCTCATAGTGGGGTGAGTGTTCTCGCTTTCATGGTGGGAAGAATGAGTAGTGTAATATGTGACTACGACGACGCACACCATCTGCCTAGGTGGCTCTCTTGAGAGCCAGTTGGGCAGATGGTGCGCGTCGTCGTAGTCATAAAGGGTTTGGGGGGAATTTCCCGGAAGTTTGGCGCGTGTCGGGCGCGTGTGAGCGTCCGGTGATAGGGTATGTGGTCAGGAAATAGGGGAGGTCATGTTGTTGGGGGTGTAGGAGAGTAAGTGGTAGAGTAAGAAATACAAGGATAAGAGTGGAATAAGAGGAAAGAGTAAATGAATATGTATGTGTGTTTGCCGTAGACTTAATCCTGTGTGTAGATAATAGTTTTTGATGATAGTAAGTAAGCTATGTAGAGGCTGAGTGAGAGGGGTCCCAACATAGCCGGATATGTTGTTTGGGGTGGGGGAAGGGTGAGGGAGGGAGGGAGGGATGGAAGGGTAAGGGGAGCTTCCCCTCGTCGTGAGACTGCTGAGGGGTCATTTGCGGTTTTGACAAACCATTAGCTCCCCCTACAGGAAGCCGTAAGTGGGAAAGGATGAGAGAGTAGAGTCCAGCAGGAGGGATGTGGTCCATTTGCCTTAATCGTTTTTTCAAGTCTATTTTCTTCGAGTTATGCAGCTGTGTTTGGAGATGCTCCATGAGGGTAATAGTTGGGTCATACATGGTAGGAAGTGTGGAGGAGAAGGAGGAAGAGAAAGAGAGAGCAGTCACTCTTAAGTTGTGAATGAGATGCGTCAACAGTTGGTGGCGAAGGATTGTTTTATGTAACAATGTATGGGAGTGTATAGGTGACAGAGTTGGACGGATGGGAACCATTATCCTTAAGCGTTTTTCAATGTCCGCGGAGGGGTGTGCGTACTGGCCACTGGTTAGAGGATAACTGAAGAGTCTTTCCAAGTAGTTTGGTTATATCTTCCCCTCCCGGAGGGTACGCAATGACTGCCATTACTTCCTCAGACACGGCGGAAGTGGTTGGGTATCCATTACCCACTGCGTTTTCGTTTAGGAAGGAGAGATGTAGCTACGGTCGGCGACTCCGTCTCTCTCTCTGTCTCTCTGTCTCTCTGTCTCTCTGTCTCTCTGTCTCTCTCTCTCTCTGTCTCTCTGTCTCTCTGTCTCTCTGTCTCTGTCTCTCTCTCTCTCTCTCTCTCTCTCTCTCTCTCTCTCTCTCTCTCTCTCTCTCCAACCCGTTCTCACACAAGACAGCACATATATGACTTAATGCTTAAAGTCAATATGTTGAATATGAATTAGTAAATATGTGATATATTCCCAGTTACTTTTTTTTCCAAGGCCCAAACTCTTCCTCACGTACCAACTTGCGTCTCACAGTACCCGTCCGTCAACCTAGATAGCAGAATAGTCGTGATTGGTTCAATTATAAGGAAAATTGTACTTTTCAGGTCCCACATGGGTTGTGAAATTTACCTACTATTGTCCATGCTCTTAGAATATAATAGATCAGCTACTTCCTATTGAAGGTTCGTAGTTTTGTTTTGAGAAATATTAGTTGTTCTTAGTAAATTATAATAAGCACTAAAAATTATTACATAGAATAACAGTCCTTCACCAATCAATATTATATACCATAGTTGGTGCTTTACAAATCTTTAAAGGATGTTTTGTAGGAACGCTAACAGAAAACGATGGTTCATTGGAATGTCTATGGGGTAAACTACTCTAAACAGGATGGTATTGTGTCTACTATACCAACTACAGGATCGGTATATTGTCCACTACCACCTGTTAGGTGAGTAAGGGGTGCAATACCACCCACAGGATGGGTATGAGGGTCACATCCACCCAGAGGATGAGTATGGGGATCACATCCACCCACAGGAAGGGTATGGGGTCCAATACCACCCACAGGATGAGTATGGCGTCCACTACAACCCACAGGATGGGTATGGGGCTCAAACCACCCATAGAATGGGTATGGGGCTCCAACCACCCATAAAATGGGTATGGGGTCCAATAACACCCACTGGATGTGTATATGGCGTCCATTGCCGCGCGTCGAGCTCGAAAACCGCAGCATTCATCTCAGAACCATGCCTATTTCACGCAGATTCCTTAATAAACGTAAAAGTTTTATATGTCACAAGAAAGATAGAAATATAAGCTTCATTCTAAATACCTTACCATGGGCATATTTAAATTTAAACCGAAGATACGTGTACTTTTATAATAGCCGAGCTCCGACCCCGGACAGATCGATCGACCGAGCAACTCTCTCTCAGAACAATGTTTATTTCACGTGAATTCGTTAGTAAACATATATGTTTTATATGTCTCAAGAAAGACAGACATATAAGCTTCACTTTAAACACTTTACTATAGACATTTAAATTTCTAATGAAGATTATTGTATTTTAAAAATTACGGAGCTCCCACCCCGTACAGACTGAACGACAGAGCAACTCTCTCTCAGATCAATGTTTATTTCACGTAAATTCGTTAATAAACACAAATGTTTTATAAGTCTTAAGCAAGATAGAAATAAGAGCTTCATTTTAAATACATTACAATAGACATATTTATAGCTCAAGTGAAGATACATATGTTTTTATAGTAGCGCTCAGTAGCTTGTCGGGCATGGAGTGCAGACGCCTACGCACTTGCCGATATATTGTATAATTAACAAAGATACGCTAATAAAGCCTAAAATCTTATATGCCTCCAGAAAGACCGATATATGAACATTATTATAATTGCACCAAATGAAATATATCATGTTCGAGAACAAAGATATATCAATTTTAAATTAAGTTTCGACTCTCTCTCGGGTGAGAGAGATGGGGCGACTCTCGCCCCATCTATTGGAGATTCTGTGCACTAAATACCCAAAGCTACTCAAACCCTCCTAGCATTATTTAAGTAATGAAGTAATATGGTATATTTACTCACTATAATGTGGATGCTGAATGCAGAACATGAGAAAACATATATTTACTCCAAACTAATATAATTTCATTATGAAATAAGTAGCATCAAAGGAAGTCGATGGTCCAAGCAGCAATGTTGTGGAGCGACTTATCCAAGATATATCGTTGTTTGGAAAGTGTTTGTTGGCATATCCAGTTGTCGCACTTCTCTGCTCAAATTATCACAAATTTAAATTATAATGTTAACAAGTAGAATACGTATTTTTAATAAAATCTAACATAACTAGCCAGAAAACATTTAACATTAATTAAAAAATATATGTTTGGAAGTTAAATCGACTTCATAGGACAATGGTTTTGTTATATATACTCGTTATTCGTTGACATGCGTTCGCTACTTAAACTACCATGTACTGTACTTATGTAAAATCTCCCATGTCTCTTCGCTCATCTCACCGAACCCTACAGGCTCTGTGATATATTGTTTAATTAATTGAGATTCACAAATAAAGCTTATAATTGTATATGTTATCAAAAAGGCAGAGCTTAGTTTAGTTCATTTATTATGCACTCCATACCCACCCTATGGACGATAGTGGAGTGTTACAGAGGCACATAATGGGCTCAGGGAATGAGCCCCACAATTCATATAGCCAAGCAAGTTATAATCTTGATAAGCTAGTTACAAAAGTCAATACACATTGTCACATCAACAATGGGCTCGAGACCGACCACAAGTACAGTTTATATTTTAAGCAACTGACATATATGGAGGGCTAGTGTCACAATTGATATGTTTATCCTACACATAACCCCCTCTCCCCCATCCAATGGGCAGCGGTGGATAGGTTACAATCAAGTCGTTTTTTGCGTTTTATTCAGAGATTAGATCTTATTGGGTGAGGAAAGATATTCATATTTTAAAGAAGGCTTCTTGGCTGATGCTCTCCATTGATGGAAAATATACAACCTTTTAAAAATCAATGTTAGTTTGATCTAGATATTGTAATTAACGAAAGTATTTATGTCATCTGAAAGGTAGAAATATAGGCTACATTTAAAATCCTTTGTCATAAATATAACTGAAGTGAAAACGAAGATATATGCGTTTTGATAGTTACTTGATGGCTTGCTCTGAGAGTGTGAAGCCCTGCACACCAGCCAATAAATTGTATAATTAGTTTCCATATATTTTAATTAATCTTAAAAATCTATATGTCAGAAGAAAGAAAGATGTAGTCGTTAATGTGACAACATTTAAAAATATATATCTCTTAAGTTAAATAAATAATACCACCTTATCGCCGGTGTCCGGACACATGAAAATTACCTAGGTATCAGTATCCAGCCAGGCGGGGATCACAGGCTGCACAATACTGATAAATTATATAGTGCACTACTTGTGGTCGATCTCGAACCCATTTATGATTTGACGACTTATAGTGAATTTTGTAACTAGCTCATTAAGATTGTATCTTGCTTAGCTAAATGAATTGTGGGGTTCGGTCCATTCATTTTCTTTCTTTATTATGCACCCCATAATACCCATCCTGTGGGCGGTGGTGTAAAGGATTACAGAGGCACATAATCGGTTCAGGAACTGAACCCTCTAGTTCGTTTAGCTAAGCAAATAACAATCTTTTGACGCTAGTTACAAAATTATTAATGTACACATACTTATGCATACATGTACATATACATACGTATACATATATAAATACATATACATATTTAATCACCCACACAAATACACACATCAGTAATTTTTTGTCACAAGTGATTCAACAAGAGGCTCACAACAGTCACTATACAAGGCACTTTACATCTATGAGGAGTCGCACAGTTACTAGTCTAGCTCCACACCCACCCAACTGGGCGGCAGCTTTACAGTCATGTGCTCCACACCCACCCAACTGGACGGCAGCTTTACAGTTACCTGGTGTTATTCTTCACCTATATCTTCTTCTGGTTAATCCCTATTTACATTAAGCAGTTCAGGTTTCGTCGCCATACTATAGTTTTTAGTTTAGTTAATTTATCACATAATGGGTTCAGGGACTGAACACACAATTTATTTATCTAAGCAAGTTACAATCTTGAGGAGCTAGCCACAAAATTCATAACACATCGTCACATCAACAACATGTGTTCGAGATCGACCACAAGTACAGTTTCTAAATTAAGCAAATGCTATATGTGGAGAGCTAGTGTCACAATTGATATGTTTGTCCTGCACATTTCCACAGTAGTTTGCTTGGGTGTGCTTGGGTACATAGACAAGAGACTGAACTTCAGCACCCACATACAACACATAAAGGGATGCTCTGAGAGAGAGAGAGAGAGAGGGAGAGTAAAAATATCCACTGAGGTCTGATTAAGTCCTTTTGGGGACCTTAATCATTAGGACGTTCAATGATTAACGCAAAGTGAAGCGTATTCAGATGGTATATTGACAACATTCAGCATATCTCATACTGACCTAGTAGTACTTGGTGCACAAATACCTTTTCCAAAGGAATCGCAAAACATAATTAAACACAACTGTACCGTACAGTGTTATATATTTATTTCAGTTTGAACAATTTTTAACATTAAAGAATAAATCCTTTAATTGGTTGAAATTGGTTTTAATATTCGAAATCTAATTTGTTGATGTTAAATAATATAAGGTTCATATTTATTAAGATACATACTTTAAAAACTATTTCTATTTGAAATTTAAATAACATTAAAAGAGTACAGAATATAACAAATACCGACTATATAAAAGACCTGATAGTTGCAGCACTTAATTATGCTATTGTAACACATTGAAAGTAATAACATTATTTGATTCAGCAAAGCATTTGGTAAGGTTATAATAATAATAATAATAATAATAATAATAATAATAATAATGTATTAATTAAGTATTTTAAATTATAATTTACAACTTGCTAGCGCACAAGAAACAAATCCACGAATCATCATTACATTCTGTAACACCTACACATGATCCATGGTGCCAAATATTGCAACGGTCACAGCATACCATCAGCTTCAAATCATTTAGCTTTCTGCAAATGCAGTACACTTCCATCGAGCATGACCGGATGATTCGTTTTCTTCTCAGTGTCTGAGCTGCAGGGAATGAGATGAGACACTTTCCTTTAAAGTTCTCTTGAAGATGTTGTCTCATTCTGCATATCATACGAGGTTCACCGGATCTACACCACTTGCAAGTGATGCAGCAAACGCCACAGCATATACCCCACTCATACTTGAGTCCTTGTGTCTGCTGACATTCATTATATTGCATATCAGCTTATCATCCTGGCAATTAGCAAGAGCATACAAGATAACTTCAGTAGATTTGGATGGTAATTTATGCCTGGTGTCGTATATGTTAATTTGTCCAGTTACTCCAATGTTGGAAACGGTGGCCCAGTGACAACCATCAACTTGGATAATTTGAATAAATTCACCAATTGTAACTGGCCAGGAGAGGTCCCGCTACCACGCTGGGTCATGAAGGCCTTCTAGGCTTGGCACAGTTTGTTTGATGAGGTCACATGCAGATTTTATATGAAGGTCAGAGAGCTGTACATTTGTTCCAATGTTCATTATCTCGTCATTTGTTAAATAATTTAACATTGTCGAATGTGAAGCACTGTTATCACTCTCCTTATTGTTGCATTGGTGTGAGGAGTGGCAGTGATTGGTTCAGTTTATTTTTTTTTTAAATAGGGACATAAATTTGTACTGCAGATACCAGTACAGTTGCACCGTTTCTTTACATATTTTATACTTGGGTTAGCAAGGCGAGACGCTTCTCTTAACGTGATACTGTTGGTATCAAATAGAAATAGTTTTTAAAGTATGTATCTTAATAAATTTGAACCTTATATTATCAACATCAACATATTATATTATTTAACATCAACAAATTAGATTTCGAATGTTAAAAACAATTTCAACCAATTAAAGGATTTATCCTTTTTAAAGGATTTAATTAAAGGATTTGACACAAAAATCAGTATGAAAATTACCTCGGCTGAGGATATTGAAAAACTTCAAGCTGATATTAATATAGCTTTCGACTGGGCATCAGAAAATAACATGATGTTTAACAGTGATAAATTGTAATGAGCCTTGATTGTAATACCTCGCCTCGTATCTATCTCGACCGCGCACTCCGCTACTACCACTGAGCTAACCGTGCAATCTCCGCTCTTTCTATGGTAATAACAGATGCTATACCGATCATGTAAGATGTTAACACTCGGGCCGTCATACGAAGACGTAAACCAGTACACAGAGGAAGGAGAGAGAGAGAGAGGAAGAGGGAGGCAGAGCGAGAGGAGAGAGAGAGGAGAGAGCGAGAACGAGAGCAAGGGAGGGAGAACGAGAGCGAGTGAGACACTAGTGAGGGAGAGTGAGACAAAGATAGAGGTAATCGTAGTCACAACCTATCGTATGAGTTACCGAGTGACGCTGCCACCACCCTGAGTTACCGGACAGGGGACCGGAGTGAGAGTCGTAGGTCTTGCAGATGGAATAACCTACCAGGACAGGTGTAGGGGACAATTGAACGGTACAAGGATCCTGGCCTGACACTCGAATAATCCTGACCACTTTAGTAAAAGGCGAAAGATTTATGCGTTTTGAAGGGAAACCAGACCCACAGACAAGACAAACTAAAATTATAATTAAGAACTATAGCATTCATGTTGACGTGGAATATCTCAAGGACTATACCGAGATTGTTTGGGTCGAGCGCAACACTGGACCAGGGGGACTGCCCAAAAATCAAGCAATTGCTATGTGGAAGGGAGAGCTGCCCCAAGTCATTAAAATGCCAAGCATGAGGGCGTGCAAAGTGGAGAGGTATATTGGCAGTCCGTCCTTGTGTGGCAACTGTCAACGGTGGGATCACAGAACGTGGCAATGTGATCGCCCAATTAGGTGTGGGTGTTGCAGTGGCTCTCACGACACCAAGCAGTGTCTGGACAAGCTTAAACAGGGTGGGGGTAGCGGGGTAATACCTAAATGTGTCAACTGCAAGCAGGCCCACCATGCCTGGAACAGATATTGCAGCAGGAGGCCTGACTGGCAGGGCTTGAGAAGGACGCCGACGCAGACGCAGACAGCAGGTGGACCAGTAAACAGGGGCGGGAATGGCTCCGTGAACAGTACCACAGCAAGCCAGGGTCCAGCCTCCAGTAGGCAGACACCAGCCTGGGGTAGTAGTGGAGTGACCCACCACCACCCCGCACAGGCCCAACCAGACCTCATCTCTCTCACAAACCAACTTACCTCAACCCCACTCACTAACCCCAACCTTATCTCCCACACTAACCCCAACCCTACCCCACCCAACAACACCATTCCTGCCTCATCACCCATACCCCCTAACGCCTCCCAGTCAACCAGCCCTTCCGCCTCTCAGGCGACCCTCCCTTCCCCCCACCCTACCACTCCCCCTCCCCACTCACCAGTCAACACCTCACTGGGTCCAGATAAAACAATGCCGCCCGGTATGGAAGCAATGATTACCCACATGATAAAAAATCACCCACTCATGCAAGAACTAATAAGCAAGCAAAATAAACTTGAGAATACCCTATGTACAATCCAGAAGACCCAGGAGGACATACTTCACATTCTGCAGGGCCTGAAGTTGCCTCAGGCGAGTTCAGCAGGTTGCAACTTGGTGCATGGGGATGCAACACGAGCCACGGCACATAACAGCAGACTCAGTGCTACCCAAGTGAACTCAGTGCGACCCAGTGAACACACCACCACCAGTGAACACAACAGCACCACCAGTGAACACAACACCACCAACAGCACCACCAGTGAACACAACACCACCAGTGAACACAACACCACCAACAGCACCACCAGTGAACACAACACCACCAACAGCACCACCAGTGAACGCAACACCACCAGTGAAGACAACAGCACCACCAGTGAACACAACGACACTAGTGTACACAACACCACTGACCACTGGCACTGGCATACAAACAGTACCACCAGCACATGACGGTGGTGCAACACCACATACAACACCACCAGTGAACACACTCTCACCAGCAACAACACCACACACAGTACATCTGATGACCAACACCTCCACAATGGATAACCACGCTGAAGAAAGTCTCACTATCCTACAATGGAACTGCAATGGCGTTCGCAATAGAATTAATGACATCATACAATACGCTCGTGAACACCAAACTGACGTCATAGTGCTACAGGAGACAATGGTAGGTGATGACTTCAACCCAAGGTTCAGCGGTTATCGCAAGTTCTCCCTGCCACATGGGGAAAGAAAACGGGGTCTCATCACTTATGTAAATAACAACATTCCCGCACAGATTATTGATGACCTGCACATGGGGGATGAGTTTGAATCACTGGGAGTAACCCTTTACTTAAACAATAATGCCCTACATATAATCAACCTATATGTGCCACAGAGTAAACTTGACCTTGACGCACTGCCTGAGTTTGTTAATGAAGAACCTACCCTGCTGGTTGGTGACCTGAATGCCAGACACCCACACTTTGGTGCCAACTGTCATCAGCCCAATGTCAATGGACGGAAACTGTCACTCTTTGTCAGGGGAAGTGAAAACCTTAGGGTCCTGGGTGATGAACAGCCAACTCACCTCAGAGGAGGAAGATTAGATTATGCTCTCCTGCTGAATGCACAGGACACGGATGCCAGTACACACATTGTGCACAGTTTATGTAGTGACCATTGGGCACTGATTACCACCGTCGACATGAGCAAGAGAAGGAAAGAGACAAATAAAAGAAAAAGGTTATCACTCGGACCAGATATGAGGCCGCACTTCATAAACAGGATGAGTGACTGGTTCACGGAATACCAAATCCCAGCAGACATTAACACATTTGTTGATGACCTTAACCACCAAATTGAGAGCTGTCTAAGAGTTCCGCGCCGTACGCCTGGGCGAAGTAACCCTCAGAGGAAGAAAATAAAATGGTATGAGAATGATTACATAAAGATGCTTAACGCAAATGTGCGAGACATGAGTAGAGAGTACCGGAGACATCCCACTGAAAGTAACCAAGAGTTGTTTAAGACAGTGTGTCAAGTAGCCAGGGAAGAGAAGATTAAAGAGCGGGAAAGACAATGGCTTGAGTTCACTAGCTCTATTGGACGGGAAACATCTGCAAGACAAGTGTGGGCAAAAATTCAGATAGCTAAGGGGGGCAGAGCCCGGCCTGCGGCTCACAAAGACCCCCAGGGTAAGGCTGAGGAACTAATTCACAAGTGGAGTGATGCAGCATCCTCCTCCTCCCTCCCTGCAGAAATCAGCAGGGAACAGCTCCTGCGACATGATGACAGAAGAATTAGGATAACAAGAGCACTGTCTAGTGATGACGAGTATGGGGAACCAATCACAGCCCAAGAAGTAAGGGGCGCTATGAAAAAGGGTAAAAGTACAGCACCTGGTGAAGATGGCGTCACCTACGACATACTCAATGCACTGTGTGCAGTGTCTGGGAATCCACTACTCCACCTGTTTAACAAGTCATTCCTAAGTGGAGTGTTGCCCACACAATGGAAACACGCAATAATTATTCCCATACCGAAGCCTAATGACCCTGGTAATTACAGACCTATCAGCCTCGTGTCATGCACTTGCAAGATGCTTGAAAGGATCATCCTAAACCGACTGTTGCACAAAATAGGCAGGTTAGGGGAGGGGGTCAATGGATTTGTTAAAGGACGGAGCACAGCAAATTGTATAGTTAATTACTTTGTTAATGACACGGCTAGGTACTCTGTATTTGTTGACATCAAAGGAGCCTTCGACAAAGCACAGGGGATTGCGATCCTGGACGAGCTTGCATGCATGGGTGTCAAGGGGAGACTCATGAAATGGGTTGAAGACTACCTCACAGGAAGGGAAGCCAAGGTTTGCTTCAATGGAGCAGTCTCCAGAACAATGAGTATGGAACTCGGGACCCCCCAAGGCGGAGTCTTAAGCCCTACACTATTCAATGTACTTATGAACGCCATTGCAAATATTGATTTTCCGGAAGGAACACAACAAGTGGGATATGCAGATGATGTCCTAATACAAGCTCCCACCTTGGGAAAAATTGAAAAGTCCATTGAACTCCTCGGAAGGAAATGTATTGAGCTCGGTTTCACTCTCTCCACAAACAAGACGAAGGCATACTCCCATCACAAGCGGAGAGCAAATGAAGAACTGCAAATTAATGGTGTAACACTTGAATGGGTTGACCACTACCGGTACCTTGGCGTCACTGTCGGCTCTAACAAGGGAAAGAAAGAGGAGCTCAATCAACTCATAGGAACATGCAAAAGTCGACTCAAGGCACTGAAAGCTATGACCTGGAATGGACATGGAGCCTCAATTGCCGTGCTCAAAATGATGTACACAGCCTATGTGCGCTCCGTCATAGACTATGCCGCACCAGTACTGTGCACCTACTCCCAAACCGATATGAAAAGGCTTGAAAGCATTCAAAATGAAGCCATGACAATCATTCTTGGAGTCCCAAGAACTGCCAAAACGTCTAATCTACGAGAGGAGTTGTCCCTTCCCAGTATTAAAAGCAGAATTCAGGAGCTGAATGCTAAGCTTGCAATTAGGATAGCCAGAGATCCCCATTACAATGATATTGCCAAGAAAAAACTGAGCTCTGTGCTACTTTCAGGGGGAAACAGGAGAAGCAAAAAATGGCATCACAGAGCAGTCTGCTACCTTGAAGAGCTTCACCTGCTTGAGCAAGCCCGTGAGCTCCTGTCTGTAGAGAGGTTACCTCCCTGGGAGGATGACTCATGCAAGATCATCATCAATGAAATGGCAATGAAAAAATCCAACATGATACCACAAGAAATGAGGCACAAGTATCTCGAGGACATTTATAAAGAAGCCGGAGATGAACTAGATCAAATCTACACTGACGGGTCATCTAATCCTATCAATGGCAGGGCTGGTGCAGCATACACGGTAATCAAGGATAATACCTTCCAACGCAGAAATGAAGAAAAAGCACGTATTGAGAACTATGCCTCTTCAACGCAAGCAGAGCTAACTGCCATTGTTATGGCGTTAAGGTTTCTTGAACGGAACACTAATGGTGCAGTGATTTGCACCGATTCAAAAGCAGCACTGCAAAGCCTAAGTAAAAATCAGGCAGAAAATCTTGCAATAGTCGCTGAAATCAAGAGAGCTGTGAGAGTACTTACCAATCAGGGAAGAGTCATCAAGTTTCTGTGGATCCCCTCCCATGTTGGAATATGTGGGAATGAACGAGCAGATGTGCTGGCTGCTGAAGGCGCTGAAGGAGACCATATTGAATACTTCATACCCAAGACTCAACTACAAATTAGAGGTATTATCAGGCAACATCACCGTGACAAGGTAACTGAGGAAAGGAGGATAGAAGCACAAACCAGTGAATCTGTACGATGGTACAACATGGTTGCAGCTGGCAATCCCAATCAGTATGGCCGAAGAGGAGGACGACGAGTGAGAGAATCTGTAATAGCGAGAATCCGTCTTGGATACAAATATCCATGGAGATTTGGAATGGAAACAACAGTTGATCAGCGAAGTTGCAGAATCTGTGGTGAGAGTGATGGACACCGCCTTGACCACTATCTACGTGAATGTGAACACCTGAGAGACATTAGGAATAACTGTAGAATAATAAACCCCACATTGTTTGAGTTAGGAAAACACTATCTGTCAAATATTGATACTGTTCTTAAAAGATTTCCCCATTTTGCACCCGCAAGATAACGTAAGCTTTTAAGGGTTGATAAATGTTAATCTTCTTGTTTGAGGAGCTGTTCACTTGAGACAGTTAAGCAAGTCCCAGCTGTGTCTGGGTACAAGTGACAGGATGAACAACCCAGCGGGTTTTCTTCCTATTGGGGAGTGTTGTACATTCTGCTATGGCGGTATGTTCACTCACAAGATGAGTGGCGCTGCCCAATAAACTCGCCCCTCGGGGCAAAATTTAAAAAAATTTAAATCCTGACCACTTGGGAACTATAGTGTACACAAGAATAAGGCGGGACACACCAATACTAACACCTCAACACGGAAGACGAACGGGGGGAGGAGTACTGAATAATTAAGAGCACTAGGTCACTAGGGCAAAGGGGACGGTAGGCCCAATATCACTAAGACAAGGAACCATTAATACACATTGAATAACACTTAATATCTGACTTTATTAGAAATAATTAAATAAGACACTCCCTAACTATATTCCCTACTAGAGGCCAAGGGTACTGAATGAGGTGCTTTAGTACAAGAGAGCCGTACTTACTCGTATGTTGTTCCACAGTTTTCCTAGAGATGATGTTCCTTCCCAGAGTCCACACACACCTCCCTACTGGGCTGTGCCCACTCAACTGGCTCCCCTGATCTGCTGCTCCTCAGCTGAACATGAGGGTTTTGCATTTGTTGTTTAGGGGTTAATCCCTGAAGAATACCATGACGGCATCAATTCTGACCTCTTTGTGATTCGATGACCGTTGACCTGACTCTATGGCTAACTTGTACAGAGGTGTAACTTTTACATTGTCTGCTGCCGCCTGTCTGGCGCCTGTGGGTTGTTCATCCTCCACGTGGCCTGTTCATGCTGTTATGATGTTCATGTACTATGTACTGCTCTCTTGTTACAAAATTCCAGGTACTCAGGTACGGTAAAAATGAGGACCTTAAACATAATACAGAGTACAAAACACAATCAAATGTACCCATAGTATTAAAACAGCATGTAATGGATTTGGGAATAATAATGTCTGACGACCAAACGTTTAAGGAGCATAACCAAGCAAATATTGCGACAGCCAGAAAAATGATAGGATAGATTACGAGAACTTTCAAATCCAGGGATCCCATCACAATGGTTGTACTCTTCAAGTCACTTGTGTTGTCCCGTCTTGAGTACTGCTCAGTACTCACTTCCCCCTTCAGAGCAGGAGAGATTGCTGAAATAGAGGGAATACAGAGAACATATACGGCACGCATAGACGCAATAAAGCACCTAAATTATTGAGATCGTCTCAATGCCCTCTAAATGTACTCACTAGAAAGAAGACGAGAGAGATATCAAATAATATACACCTGGAAGATACTGGAGGGCCAAGTACCAAATCTACACAGTAAAATAACAACGTACTGGAGTGAACGATATGGAAGAAAATGTAGAATAGAACCAGTGAAGAGCAGAGGTGCCATAGGCACAACCAGAGAACACTGTATAAACATCAGAGGTCCGCGGTTGTTCAACGTCCTCCCAGCAAGCATAAGAAATATTGCCGGAACAACCGGGGACATTTTCAAGAGGAAACTAGATTTATTCCTCCAAGGAGTGCCGGACCAACCGGGCTGTGGTGGGTATGTGGGCCTGCGGGCCGCTCCAAGCAACAGCCTAGTGGACCAAACTCTCACAAGTCAAGCCTGGCCTCGGGCCGGGCTTGGGGAGTTGAAGAACTCCCAGAACCCCATCAACCAGGTATCCTTTAATGTTAAAAATTGTTCAAATTGAAATAAATATATAACACTGTACAGTACAGTTGTGTTTGCCTGCCACAGCCTTGAGAGCACGGAGCCTCTCTCTACATTGGCGACCCAGTCTGGCTAAACATTGCGGTACAGTAGAACCTCAAGACCAAGGTATTTGTATCTGGTAACTAGTCGAGCAGAGAGCCATCATCCAACTGCATTTTGCGATCGGCCCCACCCCGTCTGAGTGGGTGTCGGTTCAGGATCTTTGTTTTCTCTACTGAGATGACTAAGCATAGTTCCTGACATGTGGACAATACAGAGTTCAGAACATTTTGGGTGTTGGTATACCCATTGGTGTGGATCAGTATATCATCCACATAGCTAATGATGTGTTCGCTGGACCTTCTAGTTACAAAGTTTAAAAGTGCACTGATTAACACATTGAACAGAGTAGGACTGAGGACACCTCCCTGAGGAGTGCCAAGTTCAAAAAATCTCGTTACACTCCTATGCCCATGGAACAGTACAGATGACTTCCTGTTGGATAGATAGCCTCTTATCCACCGTAGAAGCCATCCTCCAACATTTATTTTAGCAAGTTCTCTCAGAATGACGTGTGGGTTAGCAATGTCAAAGGCTGACTTAAGATCTAGGAAAGTGGTGTATGACCTATCAGTATGCAGGGTGAGGAATGTGGTAATACAGTGATGTACACTCTTTCCATGCATAAAGCCATATATCTGGGGAGACAACATATTAATAATTTTGTAAAGGAGACGGTTGAGAACCATCCTCTCAAGACACTTATAGAGACAACTAGTGAGGGAGATTGGGCGAAAAGCACTCGGCTGGTGAGGTTTAGGAATGGGAATAATAACACTGTTGGTCCATGACTTAGGAAGCTCCCCAGTTACATAGCTCATATTATATAATTGAAGAAAGGTATTCCCTGGAACTAGCAGAAGCATATGCAGTATGCCGTCAGTAACTCCATCCTCCCC
>NC_091165.1:10296955-10309455 GCF_040958095.1 Procambarus clarkii
GATGTGTATTATGGGGTGCATAATAAAGAAAGAAAATGAATGGACCGAACCCCACAATTCATTTAGCTAAGCAAGTTACAATCTTAATGAGCTAGTTACAAAATTCACTATAAGTCGTCACATCATAAATGGGTTCGAGATCGACCACAAGTAGTGCACTATATAATTTATCAGTATTGTGCAGCCTGTGATCCCCGCCTGGCTGGATACTGATACCTAGGTAATTTTCATGTGTCCGGACACCGGCAATAAGGTGGTATTATTTATTTAACTTAAGATATATATATTTTTAAATGTTGTCACATTAACGGCTACATCTTCCTTTCTTCTGACATATAGATTTTTAAGATTAATTAAAATATATGGAAACTAATTATACAATTTATTGGCTGGTGTGCAGGGCTTCACACTCTCAGAGCAAGCCATCAAGTAACTATCAAAACGCATATATCTTCGTTTTCACTTCAGTTATATTTATGACAAAGGATTTTAAATGTAGCCTATATTTCTACCTTTCAGATGACATAAATACTTTCGTTAATTACAATATCTAGATCAAACTAACATTGATTTTTAAAAGGTTGTATATTTTCCATCAATGGAGAGCATCAGCCAAGAAGCCTTCTTTAAAATATGAATATCTTTCCTCACCCAATAAGATCTAATCTCTGAATAAAACGCAAAAAACGACTTGATTGTAACCTATCCACCGCTGCCCATTGGATGGGGGAGAGGGGGTTATGTGTAGGATAAACATATCAATTGTGACACTAGCCCTCCATATATGTCAGTTGCTTAAAATATTAACTGTACTTGTGGTCGGTCTCGAGCCCATTGTTGATGTGACAATGTGTATTGACTTTTGTAACTAGCTTATCAAGATTATAACTTGCTTGGCTATATGAATTGTGGGGCTCATTCCCTGAGCCCATTATGTGCCTCTGTAACACTCCACTATCGTCCATAGGATGGGTATGGAGTGCATAATAAATGAACTAAACTAAGCTCTGCCTTTTTGATAACATATACAATTATAAGCTTTTTTTGTGAATCTCAATTAATTAAACAATATATCACAGAGCCTGTAGGGTTCGGTGAGATGAGCGAAGAGACATGGGAGATTTTACATAAGTACAGTACATGGTAGTTTAAGTAGCGAACGCATGTCAACGAATAACGAGTATATATAACAAAACCATTGTCCTATGAAGTCGATTTAACTTCCAAACATATATTTTTTAATTAATGTTAAATGTTTTCTGGGTAGTTATGTTAGATTTTATTAAAAATACGTATTCTACTTGTTAACATTATAATTAAAATTTGTGATAATTTGAGCAGAGAAGTGCGACAACTGGATATGCCAACAAACACTTTCCAAACAACGATATATCTTGGATAAGTCGCTCCACAACATTGCTGCTTGGACCATCGACTTCCTTTGATGCTACTTATTTCATAATGAAATTATATTAGTTTGGAGTAAATATATGTTTTCTCATGTTCTGCATTCAGCATCCACATTATAGTGAGTAAATATACCATATTACTTCATTACTTAAATAATGCTAGGAGGGTTTGAGTAGCTTTGGGTATTTAGTGCACAGAATCTCCAATAGATGGGGCGAGAGTCGCCCCATCTCTCTCACCCGAGAGAGAGTCGAAACTTAATTTAAAATTGATATATCTTTGTTCTCGAACATGATATATTTCATTTGGTGCAATTATAATAATGTTCATATATCGGTCTTTCTGGAGGCATATAAGATTTTAGGCTTTATTAGCGTATCTTTGTTAATTATACAATATATCGGCAAGTGCGTAGGCGTCTGCACTCCATGCCCGACAAGCTACTGAGCGCTACTATAAAAACATATGTATCTTCACTTGAGCTATAAATATGTCTATTGTAATGTATTTAAAATGAAGCTCTTATTTCTATCTTGCTTAAGACTTATGAAACATTTGTGTTTATTAACGAATTTACGTGAAATAAACATTGATCTGAGAGAGTTGCTCTGTCGTTCAGTCTGTACGGGGTGGGAGCTCCGTAATTTTTAAAATACAATAATCTTCATTAGAAATTTAAATGTCTATAGTAAAGTGTTTAAAGTGAAGCTTATATGTCTGTCTTTCTTGAGACATATAAAACATATATGTTTACTAACGAATTCACGTGAAATAAACATTGTTCTGAGAGAGAGTTGCTCGGTCGATCGATCTGTCCGGGGTCGGAGCTCGGCTATTATAAAAGTACACGTATCTTCGGTTTAAATTTAAATATGCCCATGGTAAGGTATTTAGAATGAAGCTTATATTTCTATCTTTCTTGTGACATATAAAACTTTTACGTTTATTAAGGAATCTGCGTGAAATAGGCATGGTTCTGAGATGAATGCTGCGGTTTTCGAGCTCGACGCGCGGCAATGGACGCCATATACACATCCAGTGGGTGTTATTGGACCCCATACCCATTTTATGGGTGGTTGGAGCCCCATACCCATTCTATGGGTGGTTTGAGCCCCATACCCATCCTGTGGGTTGTAGTGGACGCCATACTCATCCTGTGGGTGGTATTGGACCCCATACCCTTCCTGTGGGTGGATGTGATCCCCATACTCATCCTCTGGGTGGATGTGACCCTCATACCCATCCTGTGGGTGGTATTGCACCCCTTACTCACCTAACAGGTGGTAGCGAACAATATACCGATCCTGTAGTTGGTATAGTAGACACAATACCATCCTGTTTAGAGTAGTTTACCCCATAGACATTCCAATGAACCATCGTTTTCTGTTAGCGTTCCTACAAAACATCCTTTAAAGATATGTAAAGCACCAACTATGGTATATAATATTGATTGGTGAAGGACTGTTATTCTATGTAATAATTTTTAGTGCTTATTATAATTTACTAAGAACAACTAATATTTCTCAAAACAAAACTACGAACCTTCAATAGGAAGTAGCTGATCTATAATATTCTAAGAGCATGGACAATAGTAGGTAAATTTCACAACCCATGTGGGACCTGAAAAGCACAATTTTCCATATAATTGAACCAATCACGACTATTCTGCTATCTAGGTTGACGGACGGGTACTGTGAGACGCAAGTTGGTACGTGAGGTAGAGTTTGGGCCTTGGAAAAAAAAGTAACTGGGAATATATCACATATTTACTAATTCATATTCAACATAATGACTTTAAGCATTAAGTCATATATGTGCTGTCTTGTGTGAGAACGGGTTGCTCTCTCTCTCTCTCTCTCTCTCTCTCTGTCTCTCTCTCTCTCTCTCTCTCTCTCTCTGTCTCTCTCTCTCTCTCTCTCTCTCTCTCTCTCTCTCTCTCTCTCTCTCTCTCTCTCTCTCTCTCTCTCTCTCTCTCTCTCTCTCTCTCTCTCTCTCTCTCTCTCTCTCTCTCTATCCGATAGGTACGCAATGTTCCACACATACAAAGTAAAACATATATATATATATATATATATATATATATATATATATATATATATATATATATATATATATATATATATATATATTTATATATTTATATATATATATATATATATATATATATATATATATATATATATATATATATATATATATATATATATATATATATATATATAAGACAATGCGGAAAACATAGTTTGAGACTAATATTAAATTGACTTGTTCAGTATCCTCGAGTTCAACACACTCTTTCTCTCTCTCTGAGACCTACATTATCCAATGTAAACAGACCGGATGAGACGATAGTGAAATAGCTCTGGGTTATGTCTGTTTTCAGTTCTTATAACATTTGAAAATGTATGCGTGGTTACTCATTCCGTCTCGTCGCATCTCGTTAGGGACTGACCTTGGGTCTTTCCATAGCGCGAGTTTTCACTCAACATCAACCATTAGTGATCGTTCGATCCAGCAGAAAAAAACAGAGACTAGTGTTAGCATAATAGGTGAAAAAAATAGTTGATCTTTCTCTTATTACGTTTTATTCAATAACTGGTAGACATATCATAAGTCGCATATTTAACTTGGTAAAACAAAACATAATAACTGACAGACAGACAGACAGACATAACACTCATCAACCATTAGCGATCGTTCGATACAGCAGAAAAAAAAAAACAGAGACTAGTGTTAGCATAATAGGTGAAAAAATAGTTGATCTTTCTCTTATTACGTTTTATTCAATAACTGGTAGACATAACATAAGTCGCATATTTATCTTGGTAAAACATAATAACTGACAGACATAACACTCAGCTTAATGCAGTTACATGACTACTAGATATCAGCAGAGTTTCAAAAAGTTTTTTTTAGCTTTAGGCTTAGATTTTAGATTTTTGCTAGGTTTTTCTATAGTCAGACGATTATCACTTCGTTTGATCTGTCGTTTGGGTGGGGGAGGTGCTATTATTTCACGCTCAACCTCGCTATCACAGTCACTGTCACTGTCACTGGTGGTATCAATATAGCTGGATCTATTAAGATCGTCCCCAACTCGTATCCTTCGCAGAGGGGTAAAGTTTTCGTCATCACTGCTTATTATCACCGTCTGAGACATGGTGTTACACTCATCACGACCTCTAGCCCGAGATGTGGCTTTGTGTGAACTTAGTTTAGAGTTGTGGATTGTGGAGGAGGGGTGAGAGCGGGGTACAGGGTCAAGGTTTGTAGACACACCTTGGAGTGAACTAAGTTGGGGGTTGAGGAAAAGATTCACATCAACGTCAGTAAGCAATCCACGTTGCTGACTGTCTGTAAGCATTATACGCTCATCCAGTTAGGCTTCTACATTCAAATCATTTTTGGTCTGAGTAGCGGGGTTATCCTCTGAGAGAGAAATAGCGGCAAACACCGCATCATCAATACCTTCACTCATAGTCAAGAGATCTGGATACTCACCCCCATGTGAAATATCCACACTCATTCTTACAACTTCTTCTTCAGTCTTATTATCGCTAGTAGTACTACTAGTAGTAGTGTCACTACCTACTCTACACCCCCCAGTTAAAAGGCTTGCGGACAGCACCTCTTCAATGGTATTTATAAAATATAAAGCGTTATTCCCCCTCTGATCAGCAGTAGGACCGGCTGGTACACAATGAGGGATGGTGTTACTAGTACTTCTTTCACCACGATCTCCATCAGCAGGAGCAGTAGCGGGTGTGGTAGTGGTGTGTGTAGGGAGACAAGCACGTGCGGTGCGTGTGGCACCAGCAGGGGTGTCACCAGCCGCGCCCTGGTCGCTACGGCCACCAGCACCAACGTGGGAGGGGGGGCTATCACCGTAGTCGACTGGAGTAGGGGGGGAGGACACAACCACCTCCCAGGTGTTTGTGTGTATGTGTGTGTTTCCCAAGAATATGAAGATATTCCCTCCAGAGGTGGGTCTGGTGGGGCCGCTGCTGCTGCTGCTGCTGCTGCTGCTCACACCGCAGCTGCTAGCTTTCTCCAGGTAATCTAAAAAAAAAAGTTTACATTACTAGCATAACACTCACACACACACACACACACACACACAGCTGTCCGCCACCACGGCTCCCTCACGCCTCACGCCTCACGCCTCTCGCACCACCTCGGCCTCTCACACACACCTCTACACCCTCTCATACATCATCACCTTCTTCCCCTCACGCACTCTGCCCGTCCCTGACACGCACCACGTTCTGACACACCACGTTCTGACGCACCACGTCCTGACGCACCACGTCCTGACGCACCACGTCCTGACGCACCACGTTCTGACGCACCACGTTCTGACACACCCCGTCCTCTTTGAGAGGAGCATATAGAGGACACCACGACGAGTCACTACAGTGAGGTCCGCGGAAATTCGTCAATTTCTCGGGACATTGAAGGAGTATAGAGGCTAGATCATAGTATTTGGCCTCTCGCAGTGTGTAGCTTGCAGGGTGCAACATAGCATAGTCATATCGCTAGCGATAGTGCGAAGATTTGGCGAAGAAACCGAAAGTGGAGCTAGGGCATCACCGGTGCATGTAAGTGTGTGACCTGACCGGGTGGGACGACCCGCCGTGGAGCTACCTGATTTTGCTGTGAGTGGTGACTGTGATCAGTGGTACAGTGAATTAGTGAACTGTCACATAACGATACAGTGACTGACTCCAGAGCTCTGTGTAGACAGAGAAGAACCGACCTCATCAATCACCTAGTGGGAGACAACGAAGGATAACCATCGTCATCATACATCGCCCTGCCCTTACTCATCTGGTTGTGTGAGCGGGAGGCAGACTGGTATGTACCCCCCTCTCTGGTCAATTAATCAGGTGTACAGATTGAGGTAAAAGATTATCAAATTCTCGTTCAGGATATCATATATATTTAAAAATCTCAGAGTGGCTCATTTAGGCAGAGGTAACGCATAAGGGATATCTTGACACATACAAGCACGCCCGCCCACGTATGTATACACGCACACAAGTGTGCACACGCTAAAACAGACACACACACACGTGCACACACACACACACACAATTGTTCAGTCAGGGGAAAAGGCATTAACACCTGGGATAGGACCTTACTATCCCCCCCCCCTCTTGACCCCACCATCTGAACTGACCTGACTTTGTCGCCATCTCCGCCCCCCCCCCACCCCCAGTCCCCCCGCATCGCCCATACACACACTCTTCTCCTCCCCACTCTCCCTCTCTCCCACTCCCTCTCTCCCACTCCCACTATCTCTCTCCTGCTCTCCCTCTCCTGCTCTCTCTCTCCTGCTCTCTCTCTCTCTCTCTCTCTCTCTCTCTCTCTCTCTCTCTCTCTCTCTCTCTCTCTCTCTCTCTCTCTCTCTCTCTCTCCCTCCCTCCCTCCCTCCCCCTCTCCCTCCCTCTTTCCTTCCCCCTCCCTCCCCCTCTCCCTCCCTCTCTTTCCTTCCCCCTCCCTCTCTGCCCACACACACACACACGCACACCTCCCCCCCTCTCTCCCTCACCCGCTCTCTCCCTCACCCGCTCTCTCCCTCACCCGCTCTCTCCCTCACCCACTCTCTCCCTCTCCTCTCTCTCCCTCCCGCCTCTCTCTCCATCTCCTCCCCCCCCCTCCCCTTCTACTTTCTTCTCACTTCAGTGGAAGGGTCGGATCCCCCCCCACCCACCCATTTATCTCTCCCTTTGTCACTCCCATTCTCTCTCTCTCTTTCTCTCTCTCTTCCTCTCTCTCTCTCTCTCCCTCCCCCATCCCAACAGTGTCAAACATGGCAGCCAGAGGTCCCAGGGGAACAGGAAAGAGCCAAGGTGACGAGATGAAGGAAATGTTCGCCCAGTTTCTGGAGGACATCAAGAGTGAGATGCAAGAAATGATGCAGGAAATGAAGAACGAAATAAGCAACCTGAAAAGACCCAGGGAGAAGGTGGTAATAGTTTTCTGGATGAGAATGCCACAATAAAAGCAACATTTGCGGAAATACTAAAAAAAAATAACTGAAGTAATGACTGCAGTGATGGAGGTGGCCATGAAAGCAGCCACCTCGCAGGAGGCGGCACGCTCCACTAGCCAACTGCTGGAAAGGAACAGATCAGTGGTTGCTGTGGGTATTAAGGAGCAGGAAGGATCTAATAGGACAGAGTGGAATGACAAGGACAAAGCAGCAGTGAATGAAGTACTAAAGGCACTAGACATGGAAGGGGCTGAGCATAGCATTGAGAAGGTTTTCAGGCTAGGCCGGTACAACAAAGACCGAGACCGAATGATAAAGATAGTGTTTGCAAACGAGAACACAAAAGAGAAGATCCTATCAAGGAAGAGCTCCCTGAAAAACGTGGGAAAATTAAAAAATGAATTCCTCCAGAGAGACATGGCAAGGGAGGAGAGAGCCGTGGCGGCAGAAGCAAGGAAGAGGCGCAGGGCGAGAGGGGAAAACCAGGAAGTCACAGCTCCCAGCACAACACCCCCAGAGGCGAGGGGGGAACCCACAACCAGCTACCCAGTAACACCAGAAGGGAGGACAACCCCGCCTCCCTCCTCTGCATAGAAAACCCCCCTACCCCAAACCCTCCCTGCCCCCACTCAAATGTTCAGCCAAATCTCCCTCCCCCCACACCCAATCCCCACCCTTCTACCCCTCCCCTCCTCCCGAGTCCTCCCTCCCCCCCCTTTCCTTCCCGTCCTCCCTCCCCTTTCACCCCATACCCTCCCTGTCCCTCCCCCTTCACTGGATCCCCCACCCCTCATCCCAGTATCCTCTGAGACCCTGTTATCCACCTCACAAGTCCTCACAACCATGGAACAGCCTCCCCCACCAGCAGAACACTCACCAAGGAGGCGATTTGAGAAGGGACAGAAGAAAGTGAGCCTCAAAGCGATGTACACTAACATAGATGGAATTACAAATAAAGCAAATGAGCTTGGAGAACTGGTACTCGAGGAAAACCCAGACATAATAGCCCTCACAGAAACAAAGATCACGAAAACGATAACAAATGCAGTGTTCCCACAGGACTATTATGTTATGAGGAAAGAGAGGGAAGGAAGAGGTGGGGGTGGTGTAGCTCTGCTGGTAAGAAAAGGCTGGGATTTTAAAGAGATGGATATTCAGGGCTGTGAAGGTTTCAGTGACTACATAGCAGGTACTGTAACAAATGGAGGGAAAAAAATTATAGTCGCAGTCATATATAATCCACCACCAAATGACAGAAGACCTAGACAGGAATATGATAGAAACAACATGGCCACCATTAACATAATAGAAAGAGCAGCTCCTGTTGCTAGCAGGAATGGATATGGACTACTAATTATGGGAGACTTCAACCATGGGAAGATAGATTGGCAACAAGAAACTTTCTAAGCCAGCACACCAAAGAACCAACAAGAATGAGAGGAGATGAACCAGCAATGCTTGATTTGATATTTACCCTAAATGAATGGGATATAAGGGAAATTAAGATGGAAGCGCCCTTGGGAATGAGTGACCACAGTGTATTGAACTTTGAGTACTTGGTAGAGCTAGGACTTATCTCCCCCAAAAAAGAACTAGGAATCAAAAGGCTGGCATACCGAAAGGGGAATTATGAACAGATGAGAAGTTTCCTAAGTGAAATACCTTGGGACACAAACCTCAGAGACAAGTCTGTAAAGGGTATGATGGACTATGTTACCCAAAAGTGTCAGGAGGCAGTAAACAGGTTCATCCCGGCCCAAAGGGAAAAATCCGAGAAGCAACAGAAGAATCCATGGTATAATAGGGCATGTATCGAAGCGAAGAAACTGAACAAAAAGGCGTGGAGGAACTTCCGGAATAACAGAACACCAGAAAGCAGAGAGAGATACCAGAGAACCAGGAATGAGTACGTCAGGGTGAGAAGAGAAGCAGAGAAAAATTTTGAAAATGATATAGCAAACAAAGCCAAGACTGAACCAAAGCTACTCCACAGTCACATCAGAAGGAAAATAACAGTGAAAGAACAGGTATTGAAACTTAGAACAGGCGAGGACAGGTATACAGAGAATGACAGAGAGGTGTGTGAGGAACTCAACAAGAGGTTCCAGGAGATCTTCACAATAGAACAGGGTGAGGTCACTGTGCCAGGAGAAAGGGAGGTAAACCAGGCGGCCTTGGAGGAGTTCGAAATTACGAGAGAGGAGGTCAAGAGACACCTGCTGGATCTGGATGTTAGAAAGGCTGTTGGTCCAGATGGGATCTCACCATGGGTACTGAAAGAGTGTGCAGAGGCACTTTGCTTGCCACTCTCCATAGTGTATAGTAAGTCACTAGAGACGGGAGACCTACCAGAAATATGGAAGACGGCGAATGTGGTCCCAATATACAAAAAGGGCGACAGACAAGAGGCACTGAACTACAGGCCAGTGTCCTTGACTTGTATACCATGCAAGGTGATGGAGAAGATCGTGAGAAAAAACCTGGTAACACATCTGGAGAGAAGGGACTTCGTGACAAATCGCCAACATGGATTCAGGGAGGGTAAATCTTGCCTTACAGGCTTGATAGAATTCTACGATCAGGTGACACAGATTAAGCAAGAAAGAGAGGGCTGGGCGGACTGCATTTTCTTGGATTGTCGGAAAGCCTTTGACACAGTACCGCATAAGAGGCTGGTACATAAGCTGGAGAGACAGGCAGGTGTAGCTGGTAAGGTGCTCCAGTGGATAAGGGAGTATCTAAGCAATAGGAAGCAGAGAGTTACGGTGAGGGGTGAGACCTCCGATTGGCGTGAAGTCACCAGTGGAGTCCCACAGGGCTCTGTACTCGGTCCTATCTTGTTTTTGATATATGTAAATGATCTCCCGGAGGGTATCGATTCATTTCTCTCAATGTTTGCGGACGATGCTAAAATTATGAGAAGGATTAAAACAGAAGAGGACTGTTTGAGGCTTCAAGAAGACCTAGACAAGCTGAAGGAATGGTCAAACAAATGGTTGTTAGAGTTTAACCCAACCAAATGTAATGTAATGAAGATAGGTGTAGGGAGCAGGAGGCCAGATACAAGGTATCATCTGGGAGAGGAAATTCTTCAGGAGTCAGAGAAGGAAAAAGACTTGGGGGTTGATATCACGCCAGACCTGTCTCCTGCAGCACATATCAAGCGGATAACATCAGCGGCATATGCCAGGCTGGCCAACATACGAACGGCATTCAGAAACTTGTGTAAAGAATCATTCAGAACTTTGTATACCACATATGTCAGGCCAATCCTGGAGTATGCAGCCCCAGCATGGAGTCCATATCTAGTCAAGGATAAGACAACTGGAAAAGGTTCAAAGGTTTGCCACCAGACTAGTACCCGAGCTGAGAGGTATGAGCTACGAGGAGACACTACGGGAATTAAACCTCACTTCGCTGGAAGACAGAAGAGTTAGGGGGGACATGATCACCACATTCAAGATTCTGAAGGGGATTGATAGGGTAGATAAAGACAGTCTATTTAACACAAGGGGAACATGCACAAGGGGACACAGGTGGAAACTGAGTGCCCAAATGAGCCACAGAGATATTAGAAAGAACTTTTTTAGTGTCAGAGTGGTTGACAAATGGAATGCATTAGGAAGTGATGTGGTGGAGGCTGACTCCATACACAGTTTCAAGTGTAGATATGACAGAACCCGATAGGCTCAGGAAACTGTACACCTGTTGATTGACGGTTGAGAGGCGGGACCAAAGAGCCAGAGCTCAACCCCCGCAAACACAACTAGGTGAGTACAACTAGGTGAGTACACACACACACACACACACACACACACACACACACACACACACACACACACACACACACACACACACACACACACACACACACACACACACACACACACACACACACACACACACACACACACTCACACACTCACACTCACTCTTCACATTATTGTTATTATTTGTTACATCAACATTAGCAAACAACAACAAGAAGCATCTTAGCACAATATGACTCGACTTAAGGGAAACATACCACGTATTATTGCTAGGGCTTGTCCTAAGCGCTCATCACCATCTGAGTGAGGAGGAGAGGCTACACCGGCAGCACCAGAGGCTCGTGCGGTCATCTTGGATTGGTGGGTGGGTGGGTGGCTGAGTGTTTACCCTACCAGGTCAAGGGCGAGCTATATACCCCCTTTCAAGAGGGTGTCTCCTTACCACACACCTCCACCTCCCACAGCGTTAATAATAATAATAATAATAATAATAATAATACATAAGGATAATATAAAAGAATCAACTTTAGATTTGTTTTATTAAGAGATAATAGGAAGAAGTAGATGTACTACATCTCCTCGACATACAGGACAATTGTCACATCTTGTTACACAATCCAAACATATGACCATATGCCTACACGGAATGAGAACCGTGTTTATTTCTTGAGTGAAACACACCTTGCAATAAAACCTAGCTACACCAGGCATTGCATTCTCTTCCACACGTTCATCTACCTCCACTACCGGGGGAACTGGGCGGGGGAAAATAACACCTTGGGACGATAATACTTCTAAGGGAGATTCAGTTACTGCATCTGTGTCTTCACTTTCATCCACTCCATCTAAAAACCATAACAACATCTCTACACAGTTAGATTCGCCAAGGAGAGGTAATATATCCTTTTTAATCTTGAGGTATTCTCTTAGGGCACCTCGCTGGGCGATGTATGGAAATCTTACTGTAGCAGCGAGTCCATTGTAATAATCAAGACCATGCAGGAGCACATTAATCAGTGTTTCATCAACGGGTATTGTCGGTCAAGGAGGTGAGAAAGGGACTGCATTTTTAATGAAAGCTCGATCCTTCTTCAAGTTTAAGTAGATGCAGTTTGGGTAGTACCGGGCATGGAGAGTCCAGGGGTCGTCCGAAGGTATGAAGTTAACAAGACAACCACCACAATAAAAGCATCGTATATGGTCTCCAACTCCTAAGAAAAAAGAAAAATATATACAAAAAAATTTATAAATAAATAAATAAATGAGAAAGTAAATACTAGCACGTCTCAAACAGACTTGGCTCGTGTGATTACATTAAGACAATA
>NC_091165.1:10314455-10398693 GCF_040958095.1 Procambarus clarkii
TAGGTAGTCGAAAAACAATTAATTCATGAAAACTTGGCTTATTAGGCAAATCGGGCCTTGCATAGTTGGCTGAGAAGTGCGTTCTGGCTACTAGGTACGACATATATATATATATATATATATATATATATATATATATATATATATATATATATATATGTCGTACTTAGTAGCCAGAACGCACTTCTCAGCCTACTATGCAAGGCCCAATTTGCCTAATAAGCCAAGTTTTCATGAATTAATGTTTTTTCGACTACCTAACCTACCTAACCTAACCTAACCTAACTTTTTCAGATACCTAACCTAACCTAACCTACAAAGATAGGTTAGGTTAGGTTAGGTAGGGTTGGTTAGGTTCGGTCATATATCTATGTTAATTTTAACTCCAATAAAAAAAAATTGCCCTCATACGTAATGAAATAGGTAGCTTTATCATTTCATAAGAAAAAAATTAAAGAAAATATATTAATTTGGGAAAACTTGGCTTATTAGGCAAATCGGGCCTTGCATAGTAGGCTGAGAAGTACGTTCTGACTACTAGGTACGACATATATATATATATATATATATATATATATATATATATATATATATATATATATATATATATATATATACATTATATATATATATATATATATATATATATATATATATAGATAGATAGATAGATAGATAGATATATATATAGATATATATATATATATATATATATATGTCGTACCTAGTAGCCAGAACTCACTTCTCAGCCTACTATGCAAGGCCAAATTTGCCTAATAAGCCTAGTTTTCATGAATTAATGTTTTTTCGACTACCTAACCTACCTAACCTAACCTAACCTAACGTTTTCGGCTACCTAACCTAACCTAACCTATAAAGATAGATTAGGTTAGGTTAGGTAGGGTTGGTTAGGTTCGGTCATATATCTACGTTAATTTTAACTCCAATAAAAAAAAATTTACCTCATTCATAATGAAATGGGTAGCTTTATCATTTCATAAGAAAAAAATTAGAGAAAATATATTAATTCAGTAAAACTTGGCTTATTAGGCAAATCGGGCCTTGCATAGTAGGCTGAGAAGTGAGTTCTGGCTACTAGGTACGACATATATATATATATATATATATATATATATATATATGTCGTACCTAGTAGCCAGAACGTACTTCTCAGCCTACTATGCAAGGCCCGATTTGCCTAATAAGCCAAGTTTTCATGAATTAATTGTTTTTCGACTACCTAACCTACCTAACCTAACCTAACCTAACGTTTTCGGCTACCTAACCTAACCTAACCTATAAAGATAGGTTAGGTCAGGTTAGGTAGGGTTGGTTAGGTTCGGTCATATATCAACGTTAATTTTAACTCCAATAAAAAAAAATTGAGCTCATACATAATGAAATGGGTAGCTTTATCATTTCATAAGAAAAAAATTAGAGAAAATATATTAATTTAGGAAAACTTGGCTTATTAGGCAAATCGGGCCTTGCATAGTAGGCTGAGAAGTGAGTTCTGGCTACTAGGTACGACATATATATATATATATATATATATATGTCGTACCTAGTAGCCAGAACTCACTTCTCAGCCTACTATGCAAGGCCCAATTTGCCTAATAAGCCAAGTTTTCATGAATTAATGTTTTTTCGTCTACCTAACCTACCTAACCTAACCTAACCTAGCTTTTTTGGCTACCTAACCTTACCTTACCTATATATATAGGTTAGGTTAGGTTAGGTAGGGTTGGTTAGGTTCGGTCATATATCTACGTTAATTTTAACTCCAATAAAAAAAAATTGACCTCATACATAGTGAAAAGGGTAGCTTTATCATTTCATAAGAAAAAACTTTTAGTAAATACATTAATTCAGGAAAACTTGGCTTATTAGGCAAATCGGGCCTTGAATAGTAGGCTGAGAAGTGAGTTCTGGCTACTAGGTACGACATATATATATATATATATATATATATATATATATATATATATATATATATATATATATATATATATATATATATATATAAACTATTGTTAGCATTTTTCACTGCCTGCAATTAATAATAATAATAAAACAAATAATATTATACTCTGTGTTTATCTTCCCACTTTAACAAACAGTTGAGAGCGTTTATAGATGTAATAGAGGAATGAAAAGAGTAAATGGTAACTCTATACTGTATATAATTCTTACATCCGCAAACTCGCTTTTAATAACTGACAAGATGTGTTCAAGGTATATGCTTCATAAGCTAACCAGTCTTAAAGACTGCAAAGTAGAAGGTGATTATCTGGCAACGGATGAGTTCCATCCTGGTGACTGTATAGTGTATGATATTCCTTCAATTCACACCCATTCAGGAGGAATGTCTTACGAGATCTGGAAAAGGTATCCTTATACACGACTACAGCGAGAGATCCAACCATTAAGTAACTATGTGGTGGTGGCTGGTC
Organism: Procambarus clarkii; assembly: GCF_040958095.1. Classification (NCBI taxonomy): domain Eukaryota; kingdom Metazoa; phylum Arthropoda; class Malacostraca; order Decapoda; family Cambaridae; genus Procambarus; species Procambarus clarkii. The sequence continues at coordinate 10,316,909 of NC_091165.1, forward strand.
GCGTCAAAGTAGGAGGAGCTGTCTTTTCTCCTTCTCCCTCACCCTCACTCTCATGGTGAGGTGAGTGCTCTCACTCTCATTTTGGGGTGAGTGTTCTCACTCTCATGGTAGGGAGAGTGCTCTCACTCACATAGTGGGGTGAGTGCTCTCACTCTCCTTGTGGTGAGAGTGCTCTCACTTTCATGGTGGGAGTGTGCTCTCACTCTCAAAGTGGGGAGAGTGCTCTCACTCTCAAGGTTGGGGTGAGTGCTCTCACTCTCCTCGTGGGGAGAGTGTTCTCACTCTCATGATGGGGTGAGTGTTCTCACTCATATGGGTGTGAGTACTCTCACTCTCATAGTGGGATGAGTACTCTCACTCTCATGATGGGGTGAGGGCTCTCACTTTCATGGTATGTTGAGTGCTCTCACTCTCATCGTCGGGGAGAGTGCTCTCACTCTCATTGTGGGGTGAGTGGCCTCACTCTTATGGTGTGGTGAGTGGTCTCACTCTCATGGTGGGGAGAGTGCTCTCACTCTCATACTGGGGAGAGTGCTCTCACTCTCATGTTGGGGAGAGTGCCCTCACTCTCATTATGGGGTGAGTGCTCTCACTCTAATGATGGGGCGAGTGCTCTCACTCTCATGGTGCGGTGAGTGTTCTCACTCTTGTGGTGGGGAGAGTGCTCTCACTCTCATGATGGGGTGAGTCCTCTCACTCTCATGGTGGGGTGAGTGTTCTCATTCTCATGGTGGGGAGAGTGCTCTCATTTAAACGGTAGGGAGAGTGCTCTCACTCTCATAATGGGGTGAGTGTTCTCACTGTCATGGTAGGGAGAGTGCTCTCACTCAAATAGTGGGGTGAGTGCTCTCACTCAAATAGTGGGGTGAGTGCTCTCACTATCCTTGTGGGGAAAGTGCTCTCACTTTCATGGTGTGGAGTGTGTTCTCACTCTCATGGTGGGGAGAGTGCTCTCAGTCTCAAGGTTGGGGTGAGTGCTCTCACTCTCCTTGTGGGGAGAGTGTTCTCACTCTCATGATGGGGTGAGTGCTCTCACTCATATGGGTGAGAGTGCTCTCACTCTCATGGTGGGGTGAGTGCTCTCACTCTCATGATGTGGTGAGTGCTCTCACTTTCATGGTATGGCGAGTGCTCTCACTCTCATACTAGGGAGAGTGCTCTCACTCACATGGTGGGGTGAGTGCCCTAACTCTTATGGTGTGGTGAGTGCTCTCACTTTCATAGTGGGGAGAGTGCTCTCACTCTCATGGTGGGGAGAGTGCTCTCACTCTCATGGTGAGGAGAGTGCTCTCACTCTCATTATGGGGTGAGTGCTCTCACTATCATGATGTGGTGAGTGCCCTCACTCTCATGGTGGGGTGAGTGTTGTCACTCTTATGGTTGGGAGAGTGCTCTCATTTTCACGGTCGGGAGAGTGCTCTCACTCTCATGGTGGGGTGAGTGTTCTAACTCTCATGGTGGGGAGAGAGCTCTCACACTCATGGTGGGGAAAGTGCTCTCACTCTCATGATGGGGTGAATGCTCTCACTCTCATAGTGGGGTGAGTACTCTCACTCTCACGGTGGGGTGAGTGCTCTCATTCTCATGGTGAGGAGAGTGCTCTCACTATCATGGTGGGGGTGAGTGCTCTCACTCTCATGATGGGGTGAGTGCTCTCACTCTCATGGTGGGGGTGAGTGCTCTCACTCTCATGATGGGGTGAGTGTTCTCATTCTCATGGTGGGGAGAGTGCTCTCACTATTATAGTGGGGGTGAGTGCTCTCACTCTCATGATGGGGAGGGGGCTCTCACTCTCATGGTGGGGTGAGTGCTCTAACTCTCATGGTGGGGAGAGTGCTCTCACACGCATAGTGGGGTGAGTGCTCTCACTCTCATGGTGGGGAGAGTGCTCTCACTCGCATTGTGGGGAGAGTGCTCTCACTCTCATTGTAGGGAGAGTTCTCTCACACTCATTGTGGGGAGAGTGCTCTCACTCTCATGGTGGGGTGGGTGCTCTGACTCTTATGGTGGGGAGAGTGCTCTAACTCTCATGGTGGGGAGAGTGCTCTCACTCTCATGGTGGGGTGAGTGCTCTGACTCTTATGGTGGGGTGAGTGCTCTCATTCTCATGGTGGGGAGCGTGCTCCCACTCTAATGGAGGGGTGTGTGCTCTCACTATCATGGTGGGAAGAGTGCTCTCACTCTCATGGTGGGGTGAGTGCTCTCACTCGCATTGTCGGGAGAGTGCTCTCACTCTCATGGTGGGGAGAGTGCTCTCACTCTCATGGTGGAGAGAGTGCTCTCACTCTCATGGTGGGGAGAGTGCTCTCACTCTCATGGTGGGGTGAGTGCTCTCACTCCCATGATGGGGAGAGTGCTCTCACTCGCATTGTGGGGAGAGTGCTCTCACTCTCATGGTGGGGAGAGTGCTCTCACTCGCATTGTGGGGAGAGTGTTCTCACTCTCATGGTGGGGTGAGTGTTTTCATTCTCACGGTGGGGAGAGTGCTCTCACTCTCCTGGTCGGGTTAGTGCTCTCACTCTCATAGTGGGGCGAGTGTTCTCACTCTCATGGTGGGGTGAGTGCTCTCACTCTCATGTCAGGGTTAGTGCTCTCGCTCTCATGGTGGGGTGAGTGTTTTCATTCTCACGGTGGTGTGAGTGCTTTCACTCTCCTGGTCGGGTTAGTGCTCTCACTCTCATAGTGGGGCGAGTGTTCTCACTCTCATGGTGGGGTGAGTGCTCTCACTCTCATGGCAGGGTTAGTGCTCTCGCTCTCATGGTGGTGAGAGTGCTCTCATTCTCATGGTGGAGAGAGTGCTCTCACTTTCACGGTGGGGAGAGGGCTCTCACTCTCATTGTGGGGAAAGTGCTCTCACTCTCATAGTGGGGAAAGTGCTCTCACTCTCATAGTGGGGAGAGTGTTCTCACTCGCATGGTGGACAGAGAGCTCTCACTCTCATGGTGGGAAGAGTGTTCTCACTCTCATGGTGGGAAGAGTGTTCTCACTCTCAAGGATGGGGAGAGTGCTTTCATTCTCACTGTCGGGAGAGTGCTCTCACTCTCATGATGGGGAGAGTGTTCTCACTCTCATGGTGGGAAGAGTACTCCCACTCTCAAGGTTGGGGTGAGTGCTTTCATTCTCATGGTGGGGAAAGTGCTCTCACTCTCATGGTGGGGTGAGTGCTCTCATTCTCATGGTGGGGAGAGTGCTGTCACTCTCATGGTGGGGAAAGCGCTCTCACTCTCATGGTGGGGTGTGTGCTCTCGCTCTCATGGTAGGGAGAGTGCTCCGATTCTCAAGGTGAGATTGCTCTCACTCTCAAGGTTGGGGTGAGTGTTCTCACTCTCATGATGAGGAGAGTGCTCTCATTCTCATGGTGTGGAGATTGCTCTCACTCTCATGGTGGGATGAGTGCTCTCACTCTCATGGTGGGGAGGGGGTTTTCACTCTCATGGTTGAGTGAGTGATCTCACTCACATAGTGGGGAGAGTGCTCTCACTCTCATGGTAGGGTGAGTGCTCTCTCTCTCATGGTGGGGTGAGTGCTCGCACTCTCAGGGCGGGGAGTGGTCTCTCACTCTCATAGTGGGGCGAGTGCTCTCACTCTAATGGTGGGGTTAGTGCTCTCACTCGCGTAGTGGGGTCTGTGCTCTCACTCTATCCGTGAGGTGAGTGCTGTCACTCTCGTGGTGGGGTGAGTGCACTTTCTCTAACGGTGGGGTGACTGCTCTCGCTCTCACGGTGGAGTGAGTTCTCTCACCCTCACAGTGGGTGAGTGCTCTCACTCTCATTGCGGGGTGAGTGCTCTCACTTTCATTGTGGGGTGAGTGCTCTCACTCTCATTGTGGGGTGAGTGTTCTCATTCTCATCGTGGGGAGAGTGCTCTCACTCTCAATGTGGGTTGAGTGCTCTCACTCTCATGGCGGGGTGAGTGCTCTCACTCTCATGGTGGGGAGGGGTCTCTTACTCTCATGGAGGGGTGAGTGCTCTCACTCTCACGGTGGGGAGGGGTCTCTCACTCTCTTTGTGGGGAGAGTGCTCTCACTCTCATGGTGGGGTGAATGTTCTCACTTTCATGGTGCGGAGAGTGCTCTCATTCAAACGGTCGGGAGAGTGCTCTCACTCTCATGGTGGGGAAAGTGCTCTCACTCTCCTTGTGGAGAGAGTGCTCTCACTCTCATAGTGGGGAGAGTGCTCTCACTATTATGGTGGGGAGAGTGCTCTCTCTCTTATGTTGGGGTGAGTGCTCTCACTCTTATGGTGGGGAGAGTGCTATAACTCTTATGGTGGGGGGGAGTGCTCTCACTCTCATATTGGGGTGAGTGCTCTCACTCTCCTTGTGGGGAGAGTGCTCTCACTCTCATAGTGAGGAGAGTGAGAGCACTCTCATGGTGGGGAGAGTGCTCTCACCCTCATAGTGGGTGAGTGCTCTCACTCTCATGATGAGGTGAGTGATCTCACTCTCATATTGGGGTGAGTGTTCTCACTCATATGGTGGGGTGAGTGCTCTCACTCTCATAGTGGGGTGAGTGCTCTCACTCTCATGGTAGGGTGAGTGTTCTCACTCTCATGGTGGGGTGAATGCTCTCACTATCATGGTGGGGAGAATGGTCTCACTATCATGGTGGGGGTGAATGCTCTCACTCTCATGATGGGGTGAGTGCTCTCACTCTCATGGTGGGGTGAGTGTTCTCACTCTCATTTTGGAATGAGTGCTCTCACTCTCATAGTGGGGAGAGTGCTCTCACTCTCCTGGTGGGGAGAATGCTCTCACTATCATGGTGGGGGAGAGTGCTATCACTCTCATGGTGGGGTGAGTGCTCACACTCTCACGGTGAGGAGGGGTCTCTCACTCTCCTTGTGGGGAGAGTGCTCTCACTCTCATGGTAGGGTGAGTGTTCTCACTTTCATGGTGGGGAGAGTGCTCCCATTCACACTGTTGGGAGAGTCCTCTCACTCTCATGGAATGGTGTGTTCTCACTTTCATGGTGGGGAGAGTACTCTCACTCTTACGGTGGGGAGGGGGCTCTCACTCTCATGGTGGGGAAAGTGCTCTCACTCTCCTTGTGGAGAGTGCTCTCACTATCATGGTGGGGAGAGTGCTCTCTCTCTTATGGTGGAGTGAGTGCTCTCACTCTTATGGTGGGGAGAGTGCTATAACTCTCATGGTGGGGAGAGTGCTCTCACTCTCATATTGGGGTGAGTGCTCTCACTTTCCTTGTGGGGAGAGTGCTCTCACTCTCATTGTGGGTGAGTGCTCGCACTCTCATGGTGAGGTGAGTGCTCTCACTCTCATTTTGGGGTGAGTGTTCTCACTCTCATGGTAGGGAGAGTGCTCTCACTCACATAGTGGGGTGAGTGCTCTCACTCTCCTTGTGGTGAGAGTGCTCTCACTTTCATGGTGGGAGTGTGCTCTCACTCTCAAAGTGGGGAGAGTGCTCTCACTCTCAAGGTTGGGGTGAGTGCTCTCACTCTCCTCGTGGGAAGAGTGTTCTCACTCTCATGATGGGGTGAGTGTTCTCACTCATATGGGTGTGAGTACTCTCACTCTCATAGTGGGATGAGTACTCTCACTCTCATGATGGGGTGAGGGCTCTCACTTTCATGGTATGTTGAGTGCTCTCACTCTCATCGTCGGGGAGAGTGCTCTCACTCTCATTGTGGGGTGAGTGTCCTCACTCTTATGGTGTGGTGAGTGGTCTCACTCTCATGGTGGGGAGAGTGCTCTCACTCTCATACTGGGGAGAGTGCTCTCACTCTCATGTTGGGGAGAGTGCCCTCACTCTCATTATGGGGTGAGTGCTCTCACTCTAATGATGGGGTGAGTGCTCTCACTCTCATGGTGGGGTGAGTGCTCTCACTCTCATGGTGGGGTGAGTGTTCTCACTCTTGTGGTGGGGAGAGTGCTCTCACTCTCATGATGGGGTGAGTGCTCTCACTCTCATGGTGGGGTGAGTGTTCTCACTCTTGTGGTGGGGAGAGTGCTCTCACTCTCATGATGGGGTGAGTCCTCTCACTCTCATGGTGGGGTGAGTGTTCTCATGCTCATGGTGGGGAAAGTGCTCTCATTTAAACGGTAGGAAGAGTGCTCTCACTCTCATAATGGGGTGAGTGTTCTCACTCTCATGGTAGGGAGAGTGCTCTCACTCAAATAGTGGGGTGAGTGCTCTCACTATCCTTGTGGGGAAAGTGCTCTCACTTTCATGGTGTGGAGTGTGCTCTCACTCTCATGGTGGGGAGAGTGCTCTCAGTCTCAAGGTTGGGGTGAGTGCTCTCACTCTCCTTGTTGGGAGAGTGTTCTCACTCTCATGATGGGGATGAGTGCTCTCACTCATATGGGTGAGAGGGCTCTCACTCTCATGGTGGGGTGAGTGCTCTCACTCTCAGGATGTGGTGAGTGCTCTCACTTTCATGATATGGTGAGTGCTCTCACTCTCATAGTAGGGGAGAGTGCTCTCACTCACATGGTGGGGTGAGTGCCCTAACTCTCATGGTGTGGTGATTGCTCTCACTCTCATAGTGGGGAGAGTGCTCTCACTTTCATGGTGGGGAGAATGCTCTTACTCTCATTATGGGGTGAGTGCTCTCACTCTCATGATGGGGTGAGTGCTCTCACTCTCATGGTGGGGTGAGTGTTGTCACTCGTATGGTTGGGAGAGTGCTCTCATTTTCACGGAAGGGAGAGTGCTCTCACTCTCATGGTGGGGTGAGTACTCTCACTCTCACGGTGGGGTGAGTGCTCTCATTCTCATGGTGAGGAGAGTGCTCTCACCATCATGGTGGGGGTGAGTGCTCTCACTCGCATGATGGGGTGAGTGCTCCTACTCTGATGGTGGGGGTGAGTGCTCTCACTCTCATGATGGGGTGAGTGTTCTCATTCTCATAGTGGGGGGAGTGCTCTCACTATTATAGTGGGGGTGAGTGCTCTCACTCTCATGATGGGGAGAGGGCTCTCACTCTCATGGTGGGGTGAGTGTTCTCACTCTCATGGTGGGGAGAGTGTTCTCATTTTCACGGTCGGGAGAGTGCTCTCACTCTCATAGTGGGGAGAGTAAGAGCACTCTCATGGTGGGGAGAGTGCTCTAATTTAAACAGTAGGGAGAGTGCTCTCACTCTCATGGTGGAATGCGTGTTCTCATTCTCATTGTGGGGAGAGTGCTCTCACTATCACGGTCGGGAGAGTGCTCTCACTCTGATGGTGGGGTGAGTGTTCTCACTCTCATGGTGGGGAGAGAGCTTTCACACTCATTTCGGGGAAAGTGCTCTCACTCTCATTATGGGGTGAGTGCTCTCACTCTCATGGTGAGGAGAGTGCTCTCACTCTCATCGTGGGGTGAGCACTCTCACTCTCACGGTGGGGTGAGTGCTCTCATTCTCATGGTGAGGAGAGGGCTCTCACTATCATGGTGGGGGTGAGTGCTCTCACTCTCATGATGGGGTGAGTGCTCTCACTCTCATGGTGGGGGTGAGTGCTCTCACTCGCATGATGGTGTGAGTGTTCTCATTCTCATGGTGGGGAGAGTGCTCTCACTATTATAGTGGGGTGAGTGCTCTCACTCTTATGATGGGGAGGGGCTCTCACTCTTATGGTGGGGTGAGTGTTCTCACTCTCATGGTGGGGAGAGTGTTCTCATTTTCACGGTCGGGAGAGTGCTCTCACTCTCTTGGTGGGGTGAGTGTTCTCACTCTCATGGTGGGGAGAGTGCTCTAATTTAAACGGTAGGGAGAGTGCTCTCACTCTCATGGTGGAATGAGTGTTCTCATTCTCATTGTGGGGAGAGTGCTCTCACTATCACGGTGGGGAGGGGGCTCTCACTCTCATGGTGGGGAGAGTGCTCTCACTCACATGGTGGGGTTAGTGCTCTCACTCTCCTTGTGGGGAGAGTGCTCTCACTCTCATATTGGGGTGAGTGCTCTCACTATCATTGTGGGGTGAGTGCTCTCACTCTCACAGTGGGGTGACTGTTCTCACTTTCATGATGGGGAGAGTGCTCTCACTCTCACTGTGGGGAGGGGGCTCTCACTATCATGGTGGGGTGAGTGCTCTCACTCTCCTTCTGGAGAGCGTGCTCTCACTCTCATGGTGGGGAGAGTGCTCTAACTCTCATGGTGGGGACAGTGCTCTCTCTTTCATGGTGGGAGAGTGCTCTCGCTCTCATGGTTGGGAGAGTGCTCTCGCTCTCATGGTGGGGAGAGTGATATAACTCTCATGGTAGGGAGAGTGTTCTCACTTCCCTTGTGGGGAGAGTGCTCTCACTCTGATGGTGGGGGTGAGTGCTCTCACTCTCATGGTGGGAAGAGTGCTCTCATTCTCACGGTTGGGAGAGTGCTCGCACTCTCATGGTGGGGTAAGTGTTCTCGCTTTCATGGTGGGACGAATGCTCTCATTCAAACGGCCGGGAGAGTCCTCTCACTCTCATGGTGGGGTGAGTGTTCTCATTCTCATGGTGGGGAGAGTGCTCTCACTATTATAGTGGGGGTGAGTGCTCTCACTCTCATGATGGGGATGGGCCTCTCACTCTCATGGTGGGGTGAGTGTTCTCACTCTCATGGTAGGGAGAGTGCTCTCACTCAAATGGTGGGGTGAGTGCTCTCACTATCCTTGTGGGGAAAGTGCTCTCACTTTCATAGTGGGGTGAGTGCTCTCACTCTCATGGTGGGGAGAGTGCTCTCACTCTGAAGGTTGGGGTGAGTGCTCTCACTTTCCTTGTGGGGAGAGTGTTCTCACTCTCATTATGGGGTGAGTGCTCTCTCTCATATGGGTGAGAGTGCTCTCACTCTCATGGTGGGGTGAATGCTCTCACTCTCATGATGTGGTGAGTGCTCTCACTTTCATGGTATGGTGAGTGCTCTCACTCTCAAAATGGGGGAGAGTGCTCGCACTCACATGGTGGGGTGAGTGCCTTAACTCTCATGGTGTGGTGAGTGCTCTCACTCTCAAAGTGGGGAGAGTGCTCTCACTCTCATGGTGGGGAGAGTGCTCTCACTCTCATGGTGGGGAGAGTGCTCTCACTCTCATTATGGGGTGAGTGCTCTCACTCTCATGATGGGGTGAGTGCTCTCACTCTCATGGTGGGGTGAGTGTTGTCACTCTTATGGTTGGGAGAGTGCTCTCATTTTCACGGTCGGGAGAGTGCTCTCACTCTCATGGTGGGGTGAGTGTTCTCACTCTCATGGTGGGGAGAGAGCTCTCACACTCATGGTAGGGAAAGTGCTCTCTCTCTCATTATGGGGTGAGTGCTCTCACACTCATGATGGGGTGAGTGCTCTCACTCTCATGGTGGGGTGAGTACTCTTATTCTCACGGTGGGGTGAGTGCTCTCATTCTCATGGTGAGGAGTGTGCTCTCACTATCATGGTGGGGGTGAGTGCTCTCACTCTCATGATGGGGTGAGTGCTCTCACTCTCATGGTAGGGGTGAGTGCTCTCACTCTCATGATTGGGTGAGTGTTCTCATTCTCATTGTGGGGAGATTGCTCTCACTATTATAGTGGGGGTGAGTGCTCTCACTCTCATGATGGGGAGGGGGCTCTCACTCTCATGGTGGGGTGAGTGTTCTCACTCTCATGGTGGGGAGAGTGTTCTCATTTTCACGGTCGGGAGAGTGCTCTCACTCTCATAGTGGGGAGAGTGCTCTCACTCTCATGGTGTGGAGAGTGCTCTCGCTCTCATGGTGGGGTGAGTGTTCTCACTTTCATGGTGGGGAGAGTGTTCTCACTCTCACGGTGGGGATGGGGCTCTCACTATCATTGTGGGGTGAGTGCTCTCACTCTCCTTGTGGAAAGAGTGCTCTCACTCTCATAGTTGGGAGAGTGCTCTCACTCTCATGGTGGGGAGAGTGCTCTCACTTCCCTTGTGGGAAGAGTGCTCTCACTCTCATAGTGGGGAGAGTGCTCTCACTCTCATTATGGGGTGAGTGCTCTCACTCTCATGATGGGGTGAGTGCTCTCACTCTCATGGTGGGGTGAGTGTTGTCACTCTTATGGTTGGGAGAGTGCTCTCATTTTCACGGTTGGGAGAATGCTCTCACTCTCATGGTGGGGTGAGTGTTCTCACTCTCATGGTGGGGAGAGAGCTCTCACACTCATGGTGGGGAAAGTGCTCTCACTCTCATTATGGGGTTAGTGCTCTCACTCTCATGATGGGGTGAGTACTCTCACTCTCACGGTGGGGTGAGTGCTCTCATTCTCATGGTGAGGAGAGTGCTCTCACTATCATGGTGGGGGCGAGTGCTCTCACTCGCATGGTGGGGGTGAGTGCTCTCACTCTCATGATGGGGTGAGTGTTCTCATTCTCATGGTGGGGAGAGTGCTCTCACTATTATAGTGGGGGTGAGTGCTCTCACTCTTATGATGGGGAGGGGGCTCTCACTCTCATGGTGGGGTGAGTGTTCTCACTCTCATGGTGGGGAGAGTGCTCTAACTCTCATGGTGGGGACAGTGCTCTCTCTCTCTCATGGTGGGAAGAGTGCTATAACTCTCATGGTAGGGAGAGTGCTCTCACTCTCATATTGGGGTGAGTGCTCTCACTCTCATGGTGGGGAGAGTGCTCTCACTTCCCTTGTTGGTAGAGTGCTCTCACTCTCATAGTGGGGACAGTGCTCTCACTCTCATGATGGGGGTGAGTGCTCTCAGTCTCATTTTGGGGTGAGTGTTCTCACTCTCATGGTGGGAAGAGTGCTCTCATTCTTACAGTTGGGAGAGTGCTCGCACTCGCAAGGTGGGGTGAGTGTTCTCACTTTCATGGTGGGAAGAATGCTCTCATTCAAACGGCCGGGAGAGTGCTCTCACTCTCATGGTGGGGTGAGTGTTCTCATTCTCATGGTGGGGAGAGTGCTCTCACTATTATAGTGGGGGTGAGTGCTCTCACTCTCATGGTGGGGTGAGTGTTTTCACTCTCATGGTGGGGAGAGTGTTCTCATTTTCACGGTCGGGAGAGTGCTCTCACTCTCATGGTGGGGTGAGTGTTCTCACTCTCGTGGTGGGGAGAGTGTTCTCATTTTCACGGTCGGGAGAGTGCTCTCACTCTCATGGTGGGGTGAGTGCTCTCACTCTCATGGTGTGGAGAGTGCTCTCGCTCTCATGGTGGGGTGAGTGCTCTCACTCTCACGGTGGGGTGAGTGTTCTCACTTTCATGGTGGGGAGAGTGTTCTCACTCTCACGGTGGGGAGGGGGCTCTCACTATCATTGTGGGGTGAGTGCTCTCACTCTCCTTGTGGAAAGAGTGCTCTCACTCTCATAGTTGGGAGAGTGCTCTCACTCTCATGGTGGGGAGAGTGCTCTCACTTCCCTTGTGGGAAGAGTGCTCTCACTCTCATAGTGGGGAGAGTGCTCTCACTCTCATTATGGGGTGAGTGCTCTCACTCTCATGATGGGGTGAGTGCTCTCACTCTCATGGTGGGGTGAGTGTTGTCACTCTTATGGTTGGGAGAGTGCTCTCATTTTCACGGTTGGGAGAATGCTCTCACTCTCATGGTGGGGTGAGTGTTCTCACTCTCATGGTGGGGAGAGAGCTCTCACACTCATGGTGGGGAAAGTGCTCTCACTCTCATTATGGGGTTAGTGCTCTCACTCTCATGATGGGGTGAGTACTCTCACTCTCACGGTGGGGTGAGTGCTCTCATTCTCATGGTGAGGAGAGTGCTCTCACTATCATGGTGGGGGCGAGTGCTCTCACTCGCATGGTGGGGGTGAGTGCTCTCACTCTCATGATGGGGTGAGTGTTCTCATTCTCATGGTGGGGAGAGTGCTCTCACTATTATAGTGGGGGTGAGTGCTCTCACTCTTATGATGGGGAGGGGGCTCTCACTCTCATGGTGGGGTGAGTGTTCTCACTCTCATGGTGGGGAGAGTGCTCTAACTCTCATGGTGGGGACAGTGCTCTCTCTCTCTCATGGTGGGAAGAGTGCTATAACTCTCATGGTAGGGAGAGTGCTCTCACTCTCATATTGGGGTGAGTGCTCTCACTCTCATGGTGGGGAGAGTGCTCTCACTTCCCTTGTTGGTAGAGTGCTCTCACTCTCATAGTGGGGACAGTGCTCTCACTCTCATGATGGGGGTGAGTGCTCTCAGTCTCATTTTGGGGTGAGTGTTCTCACTCTCATGGTGGGAAGAGTGCTCTCATTCTTACAGTTGGGAGAGTGCTCGCACTCGCAAGGTGGGGTGAGTGTTCTCACTTTCATGGTGGGAAGAATGCTCTCATTCAAACGGCCGGGAGAGTGCTCTCACTCTCATGGTGGGGTGAGTGTTCTCATTCTCATGGTGGGGAGAGTGCTCTCACTATTATAGTGGGGGTGAGTGCTCTCACTCTCATGGTGGGGTGAGTGTTTTCACTCTCATGGTGGGGAGAGTGTTCTCATTTTCACGGTCGGGAGAGTGCTCTCACTCTCATGGTGGGGTGAGTGTTCTCACTCTCGTGGTGGGGAGAGTGTTCTCATTTTCACGGTCGGGAGAGTGCTCTCACTCTCAATGTGGGGTGAGTGTTCTTACTCACATGGTGGGGTTAGTGCTCTCACTCTCCTTGTGGGGAGAGTGTTCTCACTCTCATATTGGGGTGAGTGCTTTCACTCATGGTGGGGAGAGTGCTCTCACTCTCATGGTGGGGTGAGTGCTCTCACTCACATGGTGGGGTTAGTGCTCTCACTCTCCTTGTGGGGAGAGTGTTCTCACTCTCATATTGGGGTGAGTGCTTTCACTCTCATGGTGGGGAGAGTGCTCTCACTCTCATGGTGGGGTGAGTGCTCTCACTCTCACGGTGGGGTGAGTGTTCTATCTTTCATGGTGGGGAGAGTGCTCTCACTCTCACGGTGAGGAGGTGGCTCTCATTATCATGGTGAGGTGAGTGCTCTCACTCTCCTTGTGGAAAGAGTGCTCTCACTCTCATAGTGGGGAGAGTGCTCTAACTCTCATGGTGGGGACAGTGCTCTCTCTCTCATGGTGGGTGAGTGCTCTCTCTCTCATGGTGGGTAGAGTGCTATAACTCTCATGGTGGGGAGAGTGCTCTCACTCTCATATTGGGGTGAGTGCTCTTACTCCCATGGTGGGGAGTACTCTCACTTCCCTTGTGGGAAGAGTGCTCTCTCTCTCATAGTGGGGAGAGTGCTCTCACTCTCATGGTGGGGTGAGTGCTCTCACTCTCATGGTGGGGTGAGTGCTCTCACTCATTTTGGAGTGAGTGTTCTCACTCTCATGGTGGGAAGAGTGCTCTCATTCTCACGGTTGGGAGAGTGCTCGCACTCTCATGGTGGGGGTGAGTGTTCTCACTTTCATGGTGGGAAGAATGCTCTCATTCAAACGGCCGGGAGAGTGCTCTCACTCTCATGGTGGGGTGAGTGTTCTCACTCTCATAGTAGGGAGAGTGCTCTTACTCACATGGTGGGATGAGTGCTCTCACTCTCCTTGTGGGGAGAGTGCTGTATTACAGATGGTGTGTTGGTGGTGCTGTCGTGTTGATCCTTTTCTACGGACAACCCAACCCACAACTCGGTAGAGTGTTTATACTTTGCCAGGAGATCACTCTGGGCGCTTCTGGCTCTTGGAGAGGGGCTCAACGTCACACGTTTAGGGGATGCGGCTCCAACACTTAGCCTCGTTGTCACGTGCACACACCCACTCGAGCCGCTGTGACTCCCCACTCTCTCCTTAGGTGATATGATCTCCTCAATCCCCTTTTGACTTATTAGTATTACCTTCTACCCTGTCCACAGCAGTGGTTCTTGGTTCTTTCTCTCTCTCCTTCTGTACTATTTCATGGGAAGCCTCACTAGGACAAGGTCAAATACCAGCAAATTTGAATACCTTTACTGGACAGAGCACATACACAATACATATACACATATAATAATAATGAATCCTGTACTCTATACTATTACAATCAGGTTGCTCTCCAACACCATCAGAACTCTATTATCAGTTTACCAAGTGGTATCCTATCTTCTGATTCACCACCTGATACTATCAACCTCCTCAAGTAGATCAAGTCTACAAACACCGTTGCACTATCAACAAGAGAAATATCTATATATATATCTATAAATGTGTACAATGAAAATCAGCATGTGAATGCAATAACATATATCAGCAAAAATGTTCCTTGATACACCACAATGATCAATCGATCACCCTATCAGTCCTAGAACGCATACATCTGTAGGTAATCCAGCCTACGACTGTAACTCTAAACTTCAGTATAAAACACTCCTTGACATAAGAATGCCAACAATCACTCACCTCTCACTGCGTCTTGCACGCTAATGACAACCAAACACTATCAACTCCCTACAAGTAATCCACCAGAACTTCCCTTCCACCTCTGGAAGTTCACTACCCTGCTCTCTTCAGTTTCTTCCGGGTTTACTACCAGGATCCTCTGCAGCTCCTCAAGGCTGCTACACCATGTAGATTTCCATGAGCAACTACGGTGCTTCACTACTTCTACTAGGGTCCTCCACAGCTCTCCTTGCTGCTACACCATGAAGTTCCCTCGAGAAACTATGGTGCTTCACCACCTCTACAGAAGCACGTGACACTCCTCTTCACTGCTTCTCCTCACAGCTCGAGGTCCTCTACTCCACTACCTTGGAGTCTCATCAACTACTTCATCTGTGCTGGCTTCGAAGTTCTCAGCAACTTCTTCCCCAAAGACAAACCTGCAACCCATCGACACTCCAATAAAAATGTTTCCCCTTTAACACATAAGCAAAAATAATCACACAATATGTTTGCCTCAAACCTCTATCTGTCCTCTACATACAGTGAGAGTGGACTCCCCCGTTGGGCGGGTCCATGCTCCACCTCGTCTGGCGGGCCTCACTCATTTCGGGAGGGGCCTCCCCGTCGGGAGCTCTCAGTCACCTGCCAGCGCTCAGAGGGGACGGACGTCGCTCCGTGTTCCTCCCTCTCCACTCTCTTATTTCAGGTTTTCTGCCTTATCAAAACAGGTCTAACTTATCAATAAACATTGCTACTGTCGCTGGGCACACGACCAACTACAAGCAATCACTATGAACTGGCTTAAATCGTGCTTACCACAGATTGTCTCGTAGAGGGCGCTCCTCCCTCTGACGGAGCTTGGTCAGGGCGCTGCCACGGCCCACAATAATGTCTCTGGGCGGCTTAATACTCTCCTAGTCGATCAGGACTTGAGACCACAACGTTCCCAGCTCGATTCTACAGCTGGCACGTCTGCACACTTCTCTTCTCTTGGAGATATATCACTAGGGGTTCCTTTCTGACGGGAGCTCAAACGGAGCGCGGCTTTCCCCCTGCGATGTCTGGCCTCAAGTGAGGTCAAAGCCCTCCAGAAACGAGCCTCACGCCTCCAGCAAAATGTCCACATCTCCTAGCCAGTCATTTATCTGTTTTCATCTTCACTGCCCATAATCTTAAATTGTTCATCATATCCAACCAGCTATTTTACATATGTGTTATCACTTCTATATTTCTTAGACCTTCTGGTTAGGTCAGGCTTGCTGAATAACTCTCAAGGGGGAGACTCGTTTCTCCTGTAGGCTGAGATCATAACAGCTCTCACTCTCATGGTGGGATGAGTGCTCTCACTCATATGGGTGAGAGTGCTCTCACACTCATGGTGGGGTGAGTGCTCTCACTCTCATGATAGGGTGAGTGCTCTCACTTTCATGGTGTGGTGAGTGCTCACTCCCATCGTGGAGTAAAGTGCTCTCGCTCTCATTGTGGGGTGAGTGTCCACACTCTCATGGTGTGGTGAGTGCCCTCACTCTCATGGTGTAGTAAGTGCTCTCACTCTCATGGTGTGGTGAGTGCTCTCACTCTCATGGTGGGGAGAGTGCTCTCACTCTCATGGTGGGAAGAGTGCTCTCACTCTCATAGTGGGGAGAGAGCTCTCACTCTCACTGTGGGGAGAGTGCTCTCACTCTCACGGTGGGGATGGGACTCTTACTCTCATGGTGGGGAGAGTGCTCTCACTCTCATGGTAGGGTGAGTGTTCTCACTCTCATGGTGGAAAGAATTCTCATTCAAACGGTCGGGAGAGTGCTCTCACTCTCATGGTAGGGAGAGTGCTCTCACTCACATGGTTGGGTGAGTGCTCTCACTCATGGTGGGGAGTGTGCTCTCACTCTCATGGTGGGGACAGTGCTCTCACTCTCAAGGTTAGGGTGAGTGCTCACACTCCTTGTGGGGAGAGTGCTCTCACTCTCATGGTGGGGTGAGTGCACTCACTATCATTGTGGGGAGGGGGTTCTCACTCTCATGGAGGAGTGAGTGCTCTCATTCACATTGTGGGGTGAGTGCTCTCACTCTCCTGAGAGAGCACACTCCCCACTATGAGAGTAAGAGCACTCTCCCCACAAGGAGAGTGAGAGCACTCTCCACACCATGAGAGTGAGAGCACTCTCCTCACAATGAGAATGAAAGCACTCTCCCGACCATGAGAGTGAGAGCACTCTCCCCACCATTAGAGTGAGAGCCCCATCCCCACCGTGAGAGTGAGAGCACTCTCCCCACAATGAGAGTGAGAGCACTCACCCCACCATGTGAGTGAGAGCCCCATCCCCACAGAGAGAGTGAGAGCACTCTCCCGAGAATGAGAGTGAAAACACTCTCCCCATCATGAGAGTGACAGCACTCACCCAAAAATGAGAGTGAGAGCACTCACCCCACCATGAGAGTGAGAGCACTCTCCCCATTATGAGAATGAGAGCACTCCCCACTATGAGAGTGAGAGCACTCAATCCACAAAGAGAGTGAGAGCACTCTCCCCAACATGAGAGTGAGAGAACTCACCGCAATATGAGAGGGAGAGCATTCTCCCTACCATAAGAGGGAGAGAACTAACCCCACCATGAGAGTGAGAGCACTCTCCTCACAATGAGAATGAAAACACTCCCCCGACTATGAGAGTGAGAGCACTCTCCCCACCATGAGAGTGAGAGCTCTCTCCCCACCATGAGAGTGAGAGCACTCTCTAGACCGCTTGAATGAGAGCACTCTCCCCACCATGAGAGTGAGAACACTCACCCCCAAAATGAGAGTGAGAGCACTCACCCCACCATGAGAGTGAAAGCACTCACCCACCATGAGAGTGAGAACACTCTCCCCACCATGAGAGTGAGAGCACTCTTTCCACTATGAGAGTGAGAGTAGTAGGGAGGAAGACGCACAGGTGATATTTTGTTTCAGGTCAAATATCACGCGTGTGAGGCAGGGTTTTGAGGTAAATTTGGGAAAATATCCCCTGTAGCGTGTCAGGGTTTTCAGGTGAATTTGGGGAGTCACAGATTTGGGATTAAGGATTTCTTAAGAGAAAATAATTTCCGAGACTTTATAAGTTTGTTAAAAGTTCTTATGATGAAATAATGTCATACGAGTTTGTTAAGAGTTCTTATGGGCAAAATTCAAGTCACTGATGTGGAATTAAGGAAATTCTTATGATGAAATAATGTCATACGTGTTTGTTAAGAGTTCTTATGATGAAATAATGTCATACAAGTTTGTTAAGAGTTCTTATGGGCAAAATTCAAGTCACTGATGTGGAATTAAGGAAATTCTTATGGTGAAATAATGTCATACGAGTTTGTTAAGAGTTTTTATGATGAAATAATGTCATACGAGTTTTGTTAAGAGTTCTTATGGGAGAAATTTTTCAGAGTTCCTACCGATAATAAACCGATATTTAGGCCTTATACATTTAAGTAGGATTCTTACTTAGAAACTAGTATATTGCTATATAACTAAATCATTTCCCTACCAACCCCTCCCCCTGCATCTCCTGCTCATACATCACACCCCTCCCTCCCTCCCCCCCTTACCTCACAATATCTCACCTCACCTGTATTTACCTTACGGCCCCAGCCAGACGCTGCCTTCAGGTCACCTCCTTAATCATATCTTATCTTCTCCATAATATCTGGACCTTCCCTCTCCTTCATATTGTTCATTCATAGTTCCTTTTCATTAAACTAGTCAGTTTTACAAAAATAAAACAAAGTCAGTAAGCAAGTTCTAGCTCATGTTCCCCGCCTTAGTCCTCTGTCGTATATTGAATACTAACAGTCCAACATATAATGATTACTAACTGTCCAATCCCTCTAAAATTTAAACAATAATCATATTTCAAACGTAGTTCAATACAGTAATTTAGTTACCGAGCTCCAGCTCTTGTCCTCCACCTAAGTTCCCTCCCACACCTTCGTTATTAACCCATTATTTTTCATGAAATTTTAAAACAGCCATACTTCTAACTGTGTAAGTAAAGATAACACATTTACCGAACTCTAGCTATCGTCCCCACCTTAGTTCTCTCGCGTATCTTCGTTAATACCTATTCAAATTCCCCGAAATTTCTACCCGCTGTATTTCAGACAAGGTTTAGTGAATGCAAACAGTTTACCGAACTCTAGCTCTTATCCTCCGCCTTAGCTCTCTCTCGTATCTTCGTTAATACCTAATCAAATTCCCTGCAATTTTATCCCTCTGCATTTCAGACACAGCAAATAAGATCAAGTCAGTTACTGAGCTCCAGCTCTCATCCCCCACCTTACTTCCCTCTCGTGTCTTCGGTAATATCCTATCAAATTCCCTTAAATTTATACCCTCTGTATTTCAGACATAGTAAATAGGATCCAAACAATTATCAAACTCTAGCTCTTGTCCCCCAGCTTAGTTCATTTGTACAAGACCTTTAGTAACAGACTAATTTTCCCGAAATTTAAAGCAGACATACTTCGAAGTTAGTAAATAAGATCAAGTCAGTTACTGAGCTCCAGCTCTCGTCCCCCACCCTACTTCCCCCTCAAGTCTTTGTTAATATCCTATCAATTCCCCTGAAATTTTTACCCTCTGTAATTCAGACACCGTAAATCAGATCAAAAACAGTTATCGAGCTCCAGCTCTCGTCCCCACCTTAGTTCTCTCTCGTTTCTTTGTAAATAACCCATCAATTTCCCTGAAATTTTAACCCTCTGTATTTCAGACATAGTAAATATGATGTAAACAATTATAAAACTCTAGCTCTTGTCCTCTGTCCAAGTTCACTCCTGTAAATTCATTACTATCAGTCCAAATCCCCCTGAGATTTAAACACCCAACTACATTTTCAGACATAGTAAATAAAAGCCAGTTCAGTTACCGAGTTTCAACTCTTGTTCCCCCGCTTATCTCATTTTATACAAGTTCTTTATTTTCCAACTAAATCACCTGAGATTTAAGATCACCTTATTTCTAACCAAGTAAAATTATTCAGGGCATTAGCCAAGCTCCATTTCCTCAGCCTTAGATCATCAGACATAAATATATTCGATCAAGTCCATCTCCAGCCTAACTCTTTATCCGAGTAGTCACATAACTCCAACCTGTGTAATTATCTTTCATCCCCTCTCACATTCCTCTGTCTCATCCAAGTCTCATAAATTTAAATGTAGCTGTTAATTTGCGTTCTTTCCCCGTTCATAGCATATTCTCTGTAAGTTCAGATCAGTACTTAGTCTTACATATTCTCTAGTTCTTTCCATTTTATACAAGACTTAAACAACTATTACTGTGTCCCCTATCTTATTTAAACATGACTCATATGTAAATATACCCAACTCCTTCCATCCATTACAAGTCCTAGCGTGTTCACCGCCCAACTCACTACGCGTTTTCTACTTTACATGTTGTAGCATGTTTTCCGCGCATCTTGGTACCAACCCTTACAATCTCTCTCAATCCTTTACACGTCTCAGCATGTTTGCCTCGCATCTCACTACGCTGTATACTTTACATGTTGTAACATGTTTTCCGCACATCTTGATACCATCACTTACAATCTCTCTCTCTCTCAATCATTATCATGGTGAGGTGAGTGCTCTCACTCTCCTTGTGGAAAGAGTGCTCTCACTCTCATAGTGGGGAGAGTGCTCTAACTCTCATGGTGGGGACAGTGCTCTCTCTCTCATGGTGGGTGAGTGCTCTCTCTCTCATGGTGGGTAGAGTGCTATAACTCTCATGGTGGGGAGAGTGCTCTCACTCTCATATTGGGGTGAGTGCTCTTACTCCCATGGTGGGGAGTACTCTCACTTCCCTTGTGGGAAGAGTGCTCTCTCTCTCATAGTGGGGAGAGTGCTCTCACTCTCATGGTGGGGTGAGTGCTCTCACTCTCATGGTGGGGTGAGTGCTCTCACTCTCATTTTGGAGTGAGTGTTCTCACTCTCATGGTGGGAAGAGTGCTCTCATTCTCACGGTTGGGAGAGTGCTCGCACTCTCATGGTGGGGGTGAGTGTTCTCACTTTCATGGTGGGAAGAATGCTCTCATTCAAACGGCCGGGAGAGTGCTCTCACTCTCATGGTGGGGTGAGTGTTCTCACTCTCATAGTAGGGAGAGTGCTCTTACTCACATGGTGGGATGAGTGCTCTCACTCTCCTTGTGGGGAGAGTGCTGTATTACAGATGGTGTGTTGGTGGTGCTGTCGTGTTGATCCTTTTCTACGGACAACCCAACCCACAACTCGGTAGAGTGTTTATACTTTGCCAGGAGATCACTCTGGGCGCTTCTGGCTCTTGGAGAGGGGCTCAACGTCACACGTTTAGGGGATGCGGCTCCAACACTTAGCCTCGTTGTCACGTGCACACACCCACTCGAGCCGCTGTGACTCCCCACTCTCTCCTTAGGTGATATGATCTCCTCAATCCCCTTTTGACTTATTAGTATTACCTTCTACCCTGTCCACAGCAGTGGTTCTTGGTTCTTTCTCTCTCTCCTTCTGTACTATTTCATGGGAAGCCTCACTAGGACAAGGTCAAATACCAGCAAATTTGAATACCTTTACTGGACAGAGCACATACACAATACATATACACATATAATAATAATGAATCCTGTACTCTATACTATTACAATCAGGTTGCTCTCCAACACCATCAGAACTCTATTATCAGTTTACCAAGTGGTATCCTATCTTCTGATTCACCACCTGATACTATCAACCTCCTCAAGTAGATCAAGTCTACAAACACCGTTGCACTATCAACAAGAGAAATATCTATATATATATCTATAAATGTGTACAATGAAAATCAGCATGTGAATGCAATAACATATATCAGCAAAAATGTTCCTTGATACACCACAATGATCAATCGATCACCCTATCAGTCCTAGAACGCATACATCTGTAGGTAATCCAGCCTACGACTGTAACTCTAAACTTCAGTATAAAACACTCCTTGACATAAGAATGCCAACAATCACTCACCTCTCACTGCGTCTTGCACGCTAATGACAACCAAACACTATCAACTCCCTACAAGTAATCCACCAGAACTTCCCTTCCACCTCTGGAAGTTCACTACCCTGCTCTCTTCAGTTTCTTCCGGGTTTACTACCAGGATCCTCTGCAGCTCCTCAAGGCTGCTACACCATGTAGATTTCCATGAGCAACTACGGTGCTTCACTACTTCTACTAGGGTCCTCCACAGCTCTCCTTGCTGCTACACCATGAAGTTCCCTCGAGAAACTATGGTGCTTCACCACCTCTACAGAAGCACGTGACACTCCTCTTCACTGCTTCTCCTCACAGCTCGAGGTCCTCTACTCCACTACCTTGGAGTCTCATCAACTACTTCATCTGTGCTGGCTTCGAAGTTCTCAGCAACTTCTTCCCCAAAGACAAACCTGCAACCCATCGACACTCCAATAAAAATGTTTCCCCTTTAACACATAAGCAAAAATAATCACACAATATGTTTGCCTCAAACCTCTATCTGTCCTCTACATACAGTGAGAGTGGACTCCCCCGTTGGGCGGGTCCATGCTCCACCTCGTCTGGCGGGCCTCACTCATTTCGGGAGGGGCCTCCCCGTCGGGAGCTCTCAGTCACCTGCCAGCGCTCAGAGGGGACGGACGTCGCTCCGTGTTCCTCCCTCTCCACTCTCTTATTTCAGGTTTTCTGCCTTATCAAAACAGGTCTAACTTATCAATAAACATTGCTACTGTCGCTGGGCACACGACCAACTACAAGCAATCACTATGAACTGGCTTAAATCGTGCTTACCACAGATTGTCTCGTAGAGGGCGCTCCTCCCTCTGACGGAGCTTGGTCAGGGCGCTGCCACGGCCCACAATAATGTCTCTGGGCGGCTTAATACTCTCCTAGTCGATCAGGACTTGAGACCACAACGTTCCCAGCTCGATTCTACAGCTGGCACGTCTGCACACTTCTCTTCTCTTGGAGATATATCACTAGGGGTTCCTTTCTGACGGGAGCTCAAACGGAGCGCGGCTTTCCCCCTGCGATGTCTGGCCTCAAGTGAGGTCAAAGCCCTCCAGAAACGAGCCTCACGCCTCCAGCAAAATGTCCACATCTCCTAGCCAGTCATTTATCTGTTTTCATCTTCACTGCCCATAATCTTAAATTGTTCATCATATCCAACCAGCTATTTTACATATGTGTTATCACTTCTATATTTCTTAGACCTTCTGGTTAGGTCAGGCTTGCTGAATAACTCTCAAGGGGGAGACTCGTTTCTCCTGTAGGCTGAGATCATAACAGCTCTCACTCTCATGGTGGGATGAGTGCTCTCACTCATATGGGTGAGAGTGCTCTCACACTCATGGTGGGGTGAGTGCTCTCACTCTCATGATAGGGTGAGTGCTCTCACTTTCATGGTGTGGTGAGTGCTCACTCCCATCGTGGAGTAAAGTGCTCTCGCTCTCATTGTGGGGTGAGTGTCCACACTCTCATGGTGTGGTGAGTGCCCTCACTCTCATGGTGTAGTAAGTGCTCTCACTCTCATGGTGTGGTGAGTGCTCTCACTCTCATGGTGGGGAGAGTGCTCTCACTCTCATGGTGGGAAGAGTGCTCTCACTCTCATAGTGGGGAGAGAGCTCTCACTCTCACTGTGGGGAGAGTGCTCTCACTCTCACGGTGGGGATGGGACTCTTACTCTCATGGTGGGGAGAGTGCTCTCACTCTCATGGTAGGGTGAGTGTTCTCACTCTCATGGTGGAAAGAATTCTCATTCAAACGGTCGGGAGAGTGCTCTCACTCTCATGGTAGGGAGAGTGCTCTCACTCACATGGTTGGGTGAGTGCTCTCACTCATGGTGGGGAGTGTGCACTCACTCTCATGGTGGGGACAGTGCTCTCACTCTCAAGGTTAGGGTGAGTGCTCACACTCCTTGTGGGGAGAGTGCTCTCACTCTCATGGTGGGGTGAGTGCACTCACTATCATTGTGGGGAGGGGGTTCTCACTCTCATGGAGGAGTGAGTGCTCTCATTCACATTGTGGGGTGAGTGCTCTCACTCTCCTGAGAGAGCACACTCCCCACTATGAGAGTAAGAGCACTCTCCCCACAAGGAGAGTGAGAGCACTCTCCACACCATGAGAGTGAGAGCACTCTCCTCACAATGAGAATGAAAGCACTCTCCCGACCATGAGAGTGAGAGCACTCTCCCCACCATTAGAGTGAGAGCCCCATCCCCACCGTGAGAGTGAGAGCACTCTCCCCACAATGAGAGTGAGAGCACTCACCCCACCATGTGAGTGAGAGCCCCATCCCCACAGAGAGAGTGAGAGCACTCTCCCGAGAATGAGAGTGAAAACACTCTCCCCATCATGAGAGTGACAGCACTCACCCAAAAATGAGAGTGAGAGCACTCACCCCACCATGAGAGTGAGAGCACTCTCCCCATTATGAGAATGAGAGCACTCCCCACTATGAGAGTGAGAGCACTCAATCCACAAAGAGAGTGAGAGCACTCTCCCCAACATGAGAGTGAGAGAACTCACCGCAATATGAGAGGGAGAGCATTCTCCCTACCATAAGAGGGAGAGAACTAACCCCACCATGAGAGTGAGAGCACTCTCCTCACAATGAGAATGAAAACACTCCCCCGACTATGAGAGTGAGAGCACTCTCCCCACCATGAGAGTGAGAGCTCTCTCCCCACCATGAGAGTGAGAGCACTCTCTAGACCGCTTGAATGAGAGCACTCTCCCCACCATGAGAGTGAGAACACTCACCCCCAAAATGAGAGTGAGAGCACTCACCCCACCATGAGAGTGAAAGCACTCACCCACCATGAGAGTGAGAGCACTCTCCCCACCATGAGAGTGAGAGCACTCTTTCCACTATGAGAGTGAGAGTAGTAGGGAGGAAGACGCACAGGTGATATTTTGTTTCAGGTCAAATATCACGCGTGTGAGCCAGGGTTTTGAGGTAAATTTGGGAAAATATCCCCTGTAGCGTGTCAGGGTTTTCAGGTGAATTTGGGGAGTCACAGATTTGGGATTAAGGATTTCTTAAGAGAAAATAATTTCCGAGACTTTATAAGTTTGTTAAAAGTTCTTATGATGAAATAATGTCATACGAGTTTGTTAAGAGTTCTTATGGGCAAAATTCAAGTCACTGATGTGGAATTAAGGAAATTCTTATGATGAAATAATGTCATACGTGTTTGTTAAGAGTTCTTATGATGAAATAATGTCATACAAGTTTGTTAAGAGTTCTTATGGGCAAAATTCAAGTCACTGATGTGGAATTAAGGAAATTCTTATGGTGAAATAATGTCATACGAGTTTGTTAAGAGTTTTTATGATGAAATAATGTCATACGAGTTTTGTTAAGAGTTCTTATGGGAGAAATTTTTCAGAGTTCCTACCGATAATAAACCGATATTTAGGCCTTATACATTTAAGTAGGATTCTTACTTAGAAACTAGTATATTGCTATATAACTAAATCATTTCCCTACCAACCCCTCCCCCTGCATCTCCTGCTCATACATCACACCCCTCCCTCCCTCCCCCCCTTACCTCACAATATCTCACCTCACCTGTATTTACCTTACGGCCCCAGCCAGACGCTGCCTTCAGGTCACCTCCTTAATCTTATCTTATCTTCTCCATAATATCTGGACCTTCCCTCTCCTTCATATTGTTCATTCATAGTTCCTTTTCATTAAACTAGTCAGTTTTACAAAAATAAAACAAAGTCAGTAAGCAAGTTCTAGCTCATGTTCCCCGCCTTAGTCCTCTGTCGTATATTGAATACTAACAGTCCAACATATAATGATTACTAACTGTCCAATCCCTCTAAAATTTAAACAATAATCATATTTCAAACGTAGTTCAATACAGTAATTTAGTTACCGAGCTCCAGCTCTTGTCCTCCACCTAAGTTCCCTCCCACACCTTCGTTATTAACCCATTATTTTTCATGAAATTTTAAAACAGCCATACTTCTAACTGTGTAAGTAAAGATAACACATTTACCGAACTCTAGCTATCGTCCCCACCTTAGTTCTCTCGCGTATCTTCGTTAATACCTATTCAAATTCCCCGAAATTTCTACCCGCTGTATTTCAGACAAGGTTTAGTGAATGCAAACAGTTTACCGAACTCTAGCTCTTATCCTCCGCCTTAGCTCTCTCTCGTATCTTCGTTAATACCTAATCAAATTCCCTGCAATTTTATCCCTCTGCATTTCAGACACAGCAAATAAGATCAAGTCAGTTACTGAGCTCCAGCTCTCATCCCCCACCTTACTTCCCTCTCGTGTCTTCGGTAATATCCTATCAAATTCCCTTAAATTTATACCCTCTGTATTTCAGACATAGTAAATAGGATCCAAACAATTATCAAACTCTAGCTCTTGTCCCCCAGCTTAGTTCATTTGTACAAGACCTTTAGTAACAGACTAATTTTCCCGAAATTTAAAGCAGACATACTTCGAAGTTAGTAAATAAGATCAAGTCAGTTACTGAGCTCCAGCTCTCGTCCCCCACCCTACTTCCCCCTCAAGTCTTTGTTAATATCCTATCAATTCCCCTGAAATTTTTACCCTCTGTAATTCAGACACCGTAAATCAGATCAAAAACAGTTATCGAGCTCCAGCTCTCGTCCCCACCTTAGTTCTCTCTCGTTTCTTTGTAAATAACCCATCAATTTCCCTGAAATTTTTACCCTCTGTATTTCAGACATAGTAAATATGATGTAAACAATTATAAAACTCTAGCTCTTGTCCTCTGTCCAAGTTCACTCCTGTAAATTCATTACTATCAGTCCAAATCCCCCTGAGATTTAAACACCCAACTACATTTTCAGACATAGTAAATAAAAGCCAGTTCAGTTACCGAGTTTCAACTCTTGTTCCCCCGCTTATCTCATTTTATACAAGTTCTTTATTTTCCAACTAAATCACCTGAGATTTAAGATCACCTTATTTCTAACCAAGTAAAATTATTCAGGGCATTAGCCAAGCTCCATTTCCTCAGCCTTAGATCATCAGACATAAATATATTCGATCAAGTCCATCTCCAGCCTAACTCTTTATCCGAGTAGTCACATAACTCCAACCTGTGTAATTATCTTTCATCCCCTCTCACATTCCTCTGTCTCATCCAAGTCTCATAAATTTAAATGTAGCTGTTAATTTGCGTTCTTTCCCCGTTCATAGCATATTCTCTGTAAGTTCAGATCAGTACTTAGTCTTACATATTCTCTAGTTCTTTCCATTTTATACAAGACTTAAACAACTATTACTGTGTCCCCTATCTTATTTAAACATGACTCATATGTAAATATACCCAACTCCTTCCATCCATTACAAGTCCTAGCGTGTTCACCGCCCAACTCACTACGCGTTTTCTACTTTACATGTTGTAGCATGTTTTCCGCGCATCTTGGTACCAACCCTTACAATCTCTCTCAATCCTTTACACGTCTCAGCATGTTTGCCTCGCATCTCACTACGCTGTATACTTTACATGTTGTAACATGTTTTCCGCACATCTTGATACCATCACTTACAATCTCTCTCTCTCTCAATCCTTTACACGTCCCAGCATGATCCCCCCGCCCAACTTTCAACCCTTTCTTACAATTTTCCTCCATCCCTCCGCTACATGTTCTTACCCGTTCATTACAGTATAGTTGTCTCTTCGGAGGTTGCATGGCTTTTCACTTTCCTTCTTATGATGTCTTCGATGAAACCATTGGAGAAGCCGTTATTGACTAGGACCTGCCTTACCCTACAGAGTTCTTCGTCGACTTGCTTCCATTCTGAGCTGTGGCTGAGAGCACGGTCGACGTATGCGTTAACAACACTCCTCTTGTACCTGTCAGGGCAGTCGCTGTTGGCATTTAGGCACATTCCTATGTTTGTTTCCTTTGTGTAGACTGCAGTGTGGAAACCTCCGCCCTTTTCCATGACTGTTACATCTAGAAAAGGCAGCTTCCCATCCTTTTCCGTCTCGTAAGTGAAACGCAGCACGGAACTCTGCTCAAATGCCTCCTTCAGCTCCTGCAGATGTCTGACATCAGGTACCTGTGTAAAAATGTCGTCAACATACCTGCAGTATGTTGGCTTCTCCAATCCATCATAAGAAGGAAAGTGAAAAGCCATGCAACCTCCGAAGAGACAACTAACACAACACCTATACCCCCTATTAGACTATTTTACAGGAACTTCTTTTCCACAGCTCATAAAACAGAGGAAAGGGTCCTGAAAGATATTGTTAATAGAAACGTCATCCCTACAGACAAAAATCAGAGGATACAACTGACGATTTACTATAAAACCAGAAAAACGGCCAGCCTACTCATGAGAAACTCTCCAGACACAAAACAGAACGCTTTAAAAGAGACTAACGTCGTCTATGCCTTCAAATGCCCACTTGGGGACTGTAAGCTCCAAAAAACCCAGTATATAGGCAAGACAACAACATCTCTTTCTAGGCGTTTAACGATGCATAAACAACAGGGCTCCATTAAGGAACATATAATCTCTTCCCATAACCAAACCATCGCCAGAGAAATCCTAGTAAACAACACAGAAATCATCGATAGATACAGCGATAGCAGGCGGCTTGACGTTTGCGAGGCACTACACATCAAGAAGTCAACACCAGCAATCAACAGCCAATTATTGCACAACTATATTCTACCCACCTCAAGACTCCGCTCCAATATAGAAGCATCAAGAAATATGGACCAATAGGCTTTCTACAAACACTTCTATTCAATACCCATTGTTTCTGTTCTGTCTTGTGTTGATACTTTTAATACCCTATTAATATCCCCTAGTGTTCTGTCTTGTGTTAATGCCACATCACCCTTCCCACCTCACTCAAATGTAATGCCACATCACCCTTCCCACCTCACTCAAATGTAGATATAAAATCAGGGAAACGCAAGTTCTAATCAGTTGTGTATTTGTGAAGTCTTTGAAAATGTAATAAGTTTTACGAAACGCGCCCGTGTCGCGTCAGACTAGAAATAAAAATGAATTTTGGAGAAGTGATTTTTGATTTACCTCCAACAGTGAAGCGTAATGTACGAAAGATTGAGAAAATTCGTGTTAGAATTATTAATCTTACTTTTTCGGTCATATTTAATAATATATGTCTACAGGAAAGACTGCTACCAAAATATACTAATGTTAAAGTGCACGACCCAGCAGCAAGGAATCAAGCCTTCACGATAAAATATCGCCAGGATCTGATTCGTGATCAGATATACAAGGCAGAGAATGAAATCAAAGACAACAAAACGCAACTACTTCATGCTACAAACGAGTGGAGAAATAGCAACATCGACCATAGTATCCGTACCCGCATTGAACAACACCTCGACATCCTCACAGACCAACATCACCTCAGCACTGAAACAAGGATTATCAAGAAACTAACAACATTATATGGAGGACCTATGGCAATTCTACGACCAAGAGATGGCTTCCTGAACCTTGCAGGAATTAACCTCACTGAGGACCAAGTCACTCTCCTAAATCTGGGCATAAACTGTCATGTTATGTCCAGACCGAGTGAAATGGCCCGGAAAGTAGAGTTGGAAATTCTGTTGGACGACTTATTCGACCTCGAGACACAAAAGAAGGTCACTACCAAAGATACCTTACAAGCAGAACTTATTGCAGAAGGAGGAAAGAATCGAGGCAACTACAGAAGCACCATACTGTCCCCCGAGCTTAAAGCGGCAGCTAAAAGCCTTCGTGAGAACAAGGAGATAGTTGTCAGGAGAGGTGACAAGTCGCCAATATATGTCATTCTTAAAAAAGACGAATATCTGGCGAAAATGAACATCATACTCTCTGACCAAACTAAGTTCCAAAGGGTAACGAAGGACACTACAGCCGAATTAAAAGCAAAGGTCAACAAACTGATCGAAACTGTGAACGCCAAGAAATCCGGACTCCACCTGCCAAAGATCATTGGGGAATATAAACCTGGATATGCGTATGGAAATGTCAAGACGCACAAGCCTGGAAACCCACTTCGGCCAATCATTAGCCAGATACCCACACCCACGTACAGACTGGCGAAGCGACTCAACGGCCTGCTGACTCCTTATGTTCCTTGCGCCTTCAGCCTGAAGTCTCCAAAGGAATTTGTGGACTTACTGCGGGGCGCACGGGCCACAGGGATAAGAGCCTCGTTGGACGTAGAATCGCTGTTTACCAACGTACCTGTGGACGAGACAATCGGAATGATAGCCGACAGAGTGTATCGTGATCCAGCCTGTACTCCTCTTGACATGCCAGAAAGTATTCTGAGGAAACTACTCCAAGCTTGTACTAAAGAGGCACCCTTCTTGAGCCCGGATGGGCACATGTATAAGCAAGTAGATGGGGTCGCCATGGGTTCTCCCCTAGGTGTCCTGTTTGCAAACTTCTACATGGGTACCATCGAGCAAAAAGTCTTAGTCGACATGAACTTGAAACCGGCCATATACTGCAGGTATGTTGACGACATTTTTACACAGGTACCTGATGTCAGACATCTGCAGGAGCTGAAGGAGGCATTTGAGCAGAGTTCCGTGCTGCGTTTCACTTACGAGACGGAAAAGGATGGGAAGCTGCCTTTTCTAGATGTAACAGTCATGGAAAAGGGCGGAGGTTTCCACACTGCAGTCTACACAAAGGAAACAAACATAGGAATGTGCCTAAATGCCAACAGCGACTGCCCTGACAGGTACAAGAGGAGTGTTGTTAACGCATACGTCGACCGTGCTCTCAGCCACAGCTCAGAATGGAAGCAAGTCGACGAAGAACTCTGTAGGGTAAGGCAGGTCCTAGTCAATAACGGCTTCTCCAATGGTTTCATCGAAGACATCATAAGAAGGAAAGTGAAAAGCCATGCAACCTCCGAAGAGACAACTAACACAACACCTATACCCCCTATTAGACTATTTTACAGGAACTTCTTTTCCACAGCTCATAAAACAGAGGAAAGGGTCCTGAAAGATATTGTTAATAGAAACGTCATCCCTACAGACAAAAATCAGAGGATACAACTGACGATTTACTATAAAACCAGAAAAACGGCCAGCCTACTCATGAGAAACTCTCCAGACACAAAACAGAACGCTTTAAAAGAGACTAACGTCGTCTATGCCTTCAAATGCCCACTTGGGGACTGTAAGCTCCAAAAAACCCAGTATATAGGCAAGACAACAACATCTCTTTCTAGGCGTTTAACGATGCATAAACAACAGGGCTCCATTAAGGAACATATAATCTCTTCCCATAACCAAACCATCGCCAGAGAAATCCTAGTAAACAACACAGAAATCATCGATAGATACAGCGATAGCAGGCGGCTTGACGTTTGCGAGGCACTACACATCAAGAAGTCAACACCAGCAATCAACAGCCAATTATTGCACAACTATATTCTACCCACCTCAAGACTCCGCTCCAATATAGAAGCATCAAGAAATATGGACCAATAGGCTTTCTACAAACACTTCTATTCAATACCCATTGTTTCTGTTCTGTCTTGTGTTGATACTTTTAATACCCTATTAATATCCCCTAGTGTTCTGTCTTGTGTTAATGCCACATCACCCTTCCCACCTCACTCAAATGTAATGCCACATCACCCTTCCCACCTCACTCAAATGTAGATATAAAATCAGGGAAACGCAAGTTCTAATCAGTTGTGTATTTGTGAAGTCTTTGAAAATGTAATAAGTTTTACGAAACGCGCCCGTGTCGCGTCAGACTAGAAATGAAAATGAATTTTGGAGAAGTGATTTTTGATTTACCTCCAACAGTGAAGCGTAATGTACGAAAGATTGAGAAAATTCGTGTTAGAATTATTAATCTTACTTTTTCGGTCATATTTAATAATATATGTCTACAGGAAAGACTGCTACCAAAATATACTAATATATATATATATATATATATATATATATATATATATATATATATATATATATATATATATATATATATATATATATATATATATATATATATAATTTAGTAGAAAATTCTTATTTAATCTAATTAAAAAATAATTCTTAAAATCTATATCTTAAAAATGAAATATACTATTAGTTATAATGTCATATATAATAATATTCTAGGGTAACAAAAATCCTTATTAATATATTCAAATAAGTGGTAACTTTTACATTCCCCCATTATAAGAGCGCGGACCTCTAATTAGGGATATTATTACGACTATCTGGATCGTATCTACTACCTTACGAGGAAGAAAAGTCACCATGGATAATGTTCTGACAACTTGTCAGGGTTATTTAACCGACGATTCATTTCGTAATATGAAACCTGTATTGTGTACGGAGTGAACTGTATACCCTGTGTTCCCCGAGGAATAGCCCTAGACTTAGCCAAGAAATATCCTCATGCTGACGCTTATAATGTTCGCCGACCCTTGTACAGTCTTAAGAGATGTATCCCTGAAGATCGGCCAGTACCAGGAACAATTCATATCTCTAAAGGAGAAAATCTTCCGTATATTGTTGCTATAGCCACTCAATACGGTATAGGATTAACTATAGAAAGTAATAACATTGCTCAGGGAATTATAGAAAAATCAAAAGACAGAAACATGCTCACTGGATTAAACGAAGATACATCCATTAATCGCCTCGTCTACTTCAAGAATGGTATGAAAGATTTATTTAACTTTATCAAGGACTCTCCTCAAATTATGAGAGTTATAATACCAACAGGAATTGGGCGTACCTGTGTTCGAAGAGATAAAGTTTGGGAAAACACTTATCTTCCTGTTATTGAAGATATGTATAAACAGTTAAAACCCTACGGAGTGGAAGTTAAATTACTGTTTAACGAGGAGATTATGCAGAGGAAGAACAACTAACACTTGGCAACCCTTTGTGTGCGCAGTGTTTCCATGCGCAGCCTAAAAGATGTATATATGCTTCCCCGGAGTGATCTCTTACGGTATCCTCCTCTTCTTGGATGTCAGAATCTACTTCAAGCTTGGATAATCAAGGCTATGGAGATCAAGACTATTGTTGGAGACTTTGCCTCCCTGCCTGTCTACAATATTCACGACTGTTTATTGTGTGATCTTGATGGACATAAGAAGAACATAAGAACAAAGGCAACTGCAGAAGGCCTACTGGCCCATACGAGGCAGCTCCTATTTATAACCACCCAATCCCACTCATATACTTGTCCAACCCATGCTTGAAACAATCGAGGGACCCCACCTCCACAACGTTACGCGGCAATTGGTTCCACAAATCAACAACCCTGTTACTGAACCAGTATTTACCCAAGTCTTTCCTAAATCTAAACTTATCCAATTTATACCCATTGTCTCGTGTTCTGTCTTGTGTTGATACTTTTAATACCCTATTAATATCCCCTTTGTTATGTCCATTCACCCACTTGTAAACCTCTATCATGTCACCCCTAACTCTTCGCCTTTCCAGTGAATGCAACTTAAGCTTTGTTAATCTTTCTTCATATGAAAGATTTCTAATTTGGGGAATTAACTTAGTCATCCTACGCTGGACACGTTCAAGTGAATTTATATCCATTCTATAATATGGCGACCAAAACTGAACTGCAAAATCTAAATTGGGCCTAACTAGAGCAAGATATAGCTTGAGAACCACACCAGGTGTCTTGTTACTAACGCTGCGATTAATAAATCCAAGTGTCCGATTTGCCTTATTACGAACATTTATGCATTGATCCTTTTGTTTTAAATTCTTACTAATCATAACTCCCAGATCCCTTTCGCAATCCGACTTCGCAATCTCAACACCATCTAGCTCGTATCTTGTAACTCTATCATCATTACCTAACCTCAGAACTTTACATTTATCAGCATTAAACTGCATCTGCCAATCCTTTGACCATTTCAAAACCCTATCTAGATCAACTTGAAGTGATAGTGAGTCCTCCTCCGAATTAATTTCCCTACCGATTTTCGTATCATCGGCAAATTTGCAAATGTTGCTACTCAAACCTGAATCTAAATCATTTATATATATTATAAACAACAGAGGTCCCAGGACAGAGCCTTGAGGCACTCCACTTACAACATTTTCCCACTCTGACTTGACTCCATTTATACTAACTCTTTGTTTCCTTTGGTATAGCCATGCCCTAATCCAGTTTAATATAGCACCCCCAATACCATGAGCCTCTATCTTTTTAATCAGTCTTTCATGTGGCACTGTATCAAAAGCTTTGCTAAAGTCAAGGTACACAACATCACAATCCTTACCACAATCAACTGCCTCAACTATGCTAGAATAAAAAGATAACAAATTTGTTAAACATGAACGGCAATTTATAAAACCATGTTGCGACTCAATTATTAATTTATGTTTTTCAAGATGAAGACGAATTTTATTTGCTATTATAGATTCGAGTAACTTTCCCACAATAGACGTTAGGCTAATTGGTCGATAGTTAGACGCAAGTGATCTATCTCCTTTCTTAAAAACTGGTATCACATTAGCAACTTTCCAAAACTCTGGCACTCTGCCCGACTCTATTGATTTATTAAATATGGTTGACAGTGGGTCACAAAGCTCCTCTTTGCATTCTTTAAGCACCCTGGCAAACACTTCATCCGGCCCTGGGGATTTGTTTGGTTTGAGTTTTACTATTTTTTTAAGAACATCCTCCCTGGTAACTGTTAAACTCGTCAACCTGTCCTCGTCCCCACCCACATAGACTTGTTTGGCTGAAGGCATATTGTTAAGTTCCTCTTTTGTAAATACAGATACAAAATATTTATTAAAAATACTACTCATCTCTTCATCACTATCTGTTATTTGACCTGTCTCAGTTTTTAATGGACCTATCCTTTCCCTAGTCTTAGTACGATATAACTGAAAAAAACCTTTAGGATTTGTCTTTGCTTGCCCTGCTATGCGAACTTCATAGTTTCTTTTTGCTTTCCTTATCTCTTTTTTAACATTTCTAACCAGTTGTACGAATTCCTGTTCTAAAGTGACCTCCCCATTTTTAATCCTTTTGTACCAAGCTCTCTTTTTACCTATAAGGTTCTTCAAATTCTTTGTTATCCACTTTGGGTCATTAGTATTCGATCTATTCAATTTGTATGGTATACTACGTTCCTGTGCTTTGTTTAGAATATTCTTAAATAAGTTATATATTGAATTCACATCGAAATCCCCATTTACGTCACCTATCGCTGGGTTCATGTCTCACTCCAAGACCGGCCCCCACCCCATACCCAAGACTTTCCAATCAATTTGACCCAAAGAATTTCTTAGGCTATTAACATCAGCTTTTCGAAAATCTGGCACTTTAACAGAATTTTCTCCTACACGTCTATTCCATTCTATGCTAAATCTGATTTCTTTGTGATCACTGTTCCCTAGCTCACTCCCTATTTCGATGTCATTAATTTGTGTTTCCCTGTTAGTTAACACTAAATCTAAAATATTATTTTCCCGTGTTGGTTCCTTTGGACGAGTGTACAAATGTGTAAAATTGTGCAAGGATTGTGGGATCGTTAACCATATGCAAGATTACATCGTGAAAACTTTCCTTACAAAAACCGGGCTGTTGTATCTTATCGCAGTAACCCTGGCAGTATACATATTGGAGAAACACCTGAAGTTAACAACAGGATGGATGAAGATCCCCATCTACCCCTTATTATTGGATTAGTGACTCAGTTTGCTAGTAGACCTGCAACTTTACCAGCATATGAAAATCCTCTGTGTGAAGTACGAAGTTTAGATGAACATTTTTACGATGGACTTGAAAAAGATACAGAATATCAGAGATGGCGCTGGTTTGAAAATGCTCTGAAGGAAGCCCTTGTTTACATTCTTAAAAGATGTGTTAAGAGAATTATTATTCCATATGGGTTTGGCATGTCAAGTTATTTGGACAACTGGGCAGTATGGGAAATATTTGCCTTTACTTGAGAAAATAGGACAAAAACTACGAAAACGAGGTATTGTACTCTTAATAGTACGTCCCAAAAACATCGTTCCTCCTCAGTCATCCACCCACGGCATCTTTGAAAACAAGATTCCATATATTGCTGTTCTTCAAAATGGACCCACAACTAATGCTACTGATGCTGCTAGGACACCTGCAGATGATGCTACGCCTGCTACCGCTGATGCTAGTTCACCTTCTATCAACACTAAGTTGTCTGATACAATTAATTCAACACCTGTTAATGCTACTACGTCTGTTGATACTAATGTTACAATGTGTGTTAGTAGTAGTTTTACAAATTTAGAAGAGAAGATGGATTGGGAATAATAATGTCTGTAAAATAATTTACACTTTGTACATTTTTTACAAATTAAATACATTGTACATTTTTTTACATATTAAATAACAAAATAGAAACTCGTGTGTTTATTTTCTCCCTTTTTTAATGTCTAAATGTCAACTCTTCTTTTCTGGGTATATAGGAAGAGGTACGAAACTTTTTCTGCCTTACTTCAAGATGGATTGTTCTATATACATGCAAGTGAAGCTTAAGCGTTTAAATAAATGTATTATAGATGCTGATTTTACTAGTGATGAAATTCTAAAACCTGGAGACTGTCTTGTCTACGATTCTCATAATTTATCTGGCGGATTTGCACAACTGTTATGGGAAAAATATCCTTACAGTAAAGTTTCCGAGTGTGAAGTGGTACAGAATAATATAACTCCTGGTGGTATAGTACTTGCTTTATCTCCAGAACCAGAAATAAAACCTCATATTATAGGACTTCAATACAGTAGCTCTAATGAAGATCTACGATTACAGAAAGATATTATTAAACGTTGGAGTTTTAAATCTGCAATAAGACAAATTTGTCGTCAAGCAAGAAATAATAATTTAATCCAGCGTATAATTATTCCATATGGTATTGGGTTTAATGACGAAATAGGATGGAGTAAAGAAGAAGAAGAAGAATGGGAGACACACTATTTTCCAGGACTAGCCCATTTAGCTTATGTTTTAAAGAATAATAAAAAAGAATTATTAATGGTTCGTATACCTCTTGGAGAAGATGTTACTGGGACTGGGAGAGAGAAGAAACAAGTAGAGGGTGGATCTAATAAACGGAAGAGAATGTCATAGTTAAAACTAGTAGATCTAAAATAATACATATAACTAATTTGGAAACTACAGCTAAGAGAGAGGGGCGGAGCGTAACTATCCCCGAAGTGATAAGCTAGGTTGGGATATATCTTACCATAAACTCCCCATCTTGGTCCTGCAGTGAGAAGACATACTCGGATCGATGGCTGCTGTATACAGTAAGTGCTTATTGTATGATGTACTTACAGTACTTGTTTATATTTGTTGTGATATAATTTTTGCTTATTATTGAATATTTTTTAGTTTTGAAATATTATGATTATTTAATAGTCCCTGTGTTAAATATTGTATTTTTCTTTTTATTTAAAGATTTACCCAATGTGGCGGATGTGAAGACTCTACCAGGGTTTGGAAGTACGCCTGATCTTGTGTCAGATACTATATGGCAAAGTCCAGCTTTGACTGTTTTGTGGAAGAATATGCCCCTGGCGGAAAAACAGACTTATAAAGTGATGACCCATACTGATAAATGTACGCATGAGAACATTGTTCCGGCTCTAGCAAAGTTTATTAGCAAAAGTGAAAATGTTTTAATGATACTGATCGGTCGTGATTCTATAAAGTTGAAAGAAGAACTTCCATTGATAAAATGTAACATAGTCTTATTTAGCTTAAAAGAGAGTGTTACAGATGTACTCAAGAAACATGAGAATTGGCAAGTGTTGTTGCTGACGAAAATTCCTAGTAAGGCTGAGATGAAGAAAATTTCTTTGTTATTTAAAGGTGATAAAATAATTTGCACTTTTAGACCTAGACCCCGTTTTAAATACATATTTCCAGAATTTGAAGAAGTGCCTATAGGATGTAACTTAAAGGATAAAGTTTTTATAAGAAAATTTGTGGATGAAATTGGATCTCCAATTGCTGCGAACTGGTTTATTAATAAGTTGAAATCTGAAGAATGAGAAGTGTATACTATAATGAGCCAGGATGAACTGCAACAGCAGGTAAATAGTAAGACTGTGAAAGAGCTTAGTATTATTCACCCTAAAACGGAAGAAGACGAACATTGGAGTTTAATTGATCATATGGAGGAGAGCTTACCATCTTTTCCGTTAAATTTAATAAAGATGAGACCAGAAATAGGATATCATACCCCCAAAAAGATAGAAATAGAGGCAGTGATGAGATTTATAGGACAGGATCCTGTACTTGGTGTTTTCTCTGGTGTGGCCTTTATTGAAAATCTTATTAGGATAAGACATACTAATGTGGTACGAGCTACAGATAATTACTCAAATATGGGTGAGAGTAAGTGGATGGAGGTTGAACAAATGGATGCTGTAGAAGCAGTTAGGACATATTGTAATGACAGAGACGTACTTCTAACGTCCAGGCCTGAATTGATTTGTGATGATAATGTTTATAGTGATGCATTCTATGTTTTAAAGGAATTTAAGGGACAAAAACTAATCTATTTTGGAGAAGGGGAAGGGGGTTGCTGTGCCTGTGATGGATTTTTTAACTTGCTGGCTAGAGAGTTTCATTGTGTGAAATCAAATACATGTTTTACTTATAATTCTTTTCTAAATTCAAATGTTTATTTCTATATAAGACTGTAGTGTTTCTGATTTCTTGAATACCTGTATATGATTTTCTTGAATACCTGTATATGATTTTCTTGATTACCTGTATATGTTAAATGTTGTAATAAACTCAGTGTCTCTTCTAAATAAGATTTCTTTATCCTAATAGAATAATTTGCTTAATACATTGGGGGACTAAACAAGTACTTAATTATGCAACTGAATAATGACATGTTGTAGTAAATTTAATGGAAATATTGATTACAATGACTTGAAAAGCTACCTTTGACTACTGAAGGTGTATGTTTAATAAAGCTGAGTTACGAAAACAATGCCTTAAGATGCTACTGTAAGTAATGACCTAGTGAACAGGAAAGTATCTTTAACTGTACGAAGATGTCTTAGAATGATTTATATTGACTTTATTTGAAAAAAATGGATAACTACTAAATGCTCTGTAGTAACTCTCTGTGAATTAGTAATGCTACTGTTGTTGTTGTTGTTGTTGTTAATAACGATGATCTACTTACTAAAATGACAGAAACAACTAGTTTTACGAATTAGTACAAAGATGAATAGAGAATATGTAGTGGACTGTAATGAACGGGTAAGAACATGTAGCGGAGGGATGGAGGAAAATTGTAAGAAAGGGTTGAAAGTTGGGCGGGGGGATCATGCTGGGACGTGTAAAGGATTGAGAGAGAGAGAGATTGTAAGGGATGGTATCAAGATGTGCGGAAAACATATTACAACATGTAAAGTAGAAAAAGCGTAGTGAGTTGGGCGGTGAACACGCTAGGACTTGTAATGGATGGAAGGAGTTGGGTATATTTACATATGAGTCATGTTTAAATAAGATAGGGGACACAGTAAAAGTTGTTTAAGTCTTGTATAAAATGGAAAGAACTAGAGAATATGTAAGACTAAGTACTGATCTGAACTAACAGAGAATATGCTATGAACGGGAAAAGAACGCAAATTAACAGCTACATTTAAATTTATGAGACTTGGATGAGACAGAGGAATGTGAGAGGGGATGAAAGATAATTATACAGGTTGGAGTTATGTGACTACTCGGATAAAGAGTTAGGCTGGAGATGGACTTGATCGAATATATTTATGTCTGATGATCTAAGGCTGAGGAAATGGAGCTTGGCTAATGCCCTGAATAATTTTACTAGGTTAGAAATAAGGTGATCTTAAATCTCAGGTGATTTAGTTGGAAAATAAAGAACTTGTATAAAATGAGATAAGCGGGGGAACAAGAGTTGAAACTCGGTAACTGAACTGGCTTTTATTTACTATGTCTGAAAATGTAGTTGGGTGTTTAAATCTCAGGGGGATTTGGACTGATAGTAATGAATTTACAGGAGTGAACTTGGACAGAGGACAAGAGATAGCGTTTTATAATTGTTTTCATCATATTTACTATGTCTGAAATACAGAGGGTAAAAATTTCAGGGAAATTGATGGGTTATTTACAAAGAAACGAGAGAGAACTAAGGTGGGGACGAGAGCTGGAGCTCGATAACTGTTTTTGATCTTATTTACGGTGTCTGAAATACAGAGTGTAAAAATTTCAGGGGAATTGATAGGATATTAACAAAGACTTGAGGGGGAAGTAGGGTGGGGGACGAGAGCTGGAGCTCAGTAACTGACTTGATCTTATTTACTAACTTCGAAGTATGTCTGCTTTAAATTTCGGGAAAATTAGTCTGTTACTAAAGGTCTTGTACAAATGAACTAAGCTGGGGGACAAGAGCTAGAGTTTGATAATTGTTTGGATCCTATTTACTATGTCTGAAATACAGAGGGTATAAATTTAAGGGAATTTGATAGGATATTACCGAAGACACGAGAGAGAAGTAAGGTGGGGGATGAGAGCTGGAGCTCAGTAACTGACTTGATCTTATTTACTGTGTCTGAAATGTAGAGGGATAAAATTTCAGGGAATTTGATTAGGTATTAACGAAGATACGAGAGAGAGCTAAGGCGGAGGATAAGAGCTAGAGTTCGGTAAACTATTTGCATTTACTAAACCATGTCTGAAATACAGCGGGTAGAAATTTCGGGGGATTTGAATAGGTATTAACGAAGATACGCGAGAGAACTAAGGTGGGGACGAGAGCTAGAGTTCGGTAAATGTGTTATCTTTACTTACACAGTTAGAAGTATGGCTGTTTTAAAATTTCATGAGAAATAATGGGTTAATAACGAAGGTGTGCGAGGGAACTAAGGTGGAGGACAAGAGCTGGAGCTCGGTAACTAAATTACTGTATTGAACTACGTTTGAAATATGATTATTTTTTAAATTTTAGAGGGATTGGACTGTTAGTAATCATTATATGTTGGACTGTTAGTATTCAATATACGACAGAGGACTAAGGCGGGGAACATGAGCTAGAACTTGCTTACTGACTTTGTTTTATTTTTGTAAAACTGACTAGTTTAATGAAAAGGAACTATGAATGAACAATATGAAGGAGAGGGAAGGTCCAGATATTATGGAGAAGATAAGATTAAGGAGGTGACCTGAAGGCAGCGTCTGGCTGGGGTCATAAGGTAAATACAGGTGAGGCGAGAGATTGTGAGGTAAGGGGGGAGGGAGGGAGGGGTGTGATGTATGAGCAGGAGATGCAGGGGGAGGGGTTGTAGGGAAATGATTTAGTTATATAGCAATATACTAGTTTCTAAGTAAGAATCCTACTTAAATGTATAAGGCCTAAATATCTGTTTATTATCGGTATGAACTCTGAAAAAATTTTCCCATAAGAACTTTTAACAAAACTCATATGACATTATTTCATCATAAGAACTCTTAACAAACTCGTATGACATTATTTCATCATAAGAATTTCCTTAATTCCACATCAGTGACTTGAATTTTGCCCATAAGAACTCTTAACAAACTCGTATGACATTATTTCATCATAAGAACTCTTAACAAACTCGTATGACATTATTTCATCATAAGAATTTCCTTAATTCCACATCAGTGACTTCAATTTTGCCCATAAGAACTCTTAACAAACTCGTATGACATTATTTCATCATAAAAACTCTTAACAAACTCGTATGACATTATTTCATCATAAGACTTTCCTTAATTCCACATCAGTGACTTGAATTTTGCCCATAAGAACTCTTAACAAACTTGTATGACATTATTTCATCATAAGAATTCCTTACTTCTAAAATCTGTGACTGACAAAATTTACCCGAAAAAACCCGAAGCCATAAGCGGGATATTGGACCTGAAAACCCTGACTCACACGCGGGATATTGGA
This sequence comes from Procambarus clarkii, assembly GCF_040958095.1. NCBI lineage: Eukaryota > Metazoa > Arthropoda > Malacostraca > Decapoda > Cambaridae > Procambarus > Procambarus clarkii. Next base: position 10,358,062 of record NC_091165.1, read on the forward strand.
ACCTGAAAACCATGGCTCACACGCGGGATATTGGACCTCAAAACCTTGGCTCACACGCGTGATATTTGGCCTGAAACAAAAATTCCCCTGTGAGTCTTACTCCCTACTACTAGTGAGAGCACTCACAGCCATCCTCCCACCAGTACCATCCCCGGCCTTGTACCATCCTCGGCTCTGTACCATCCCCGGCCCTGTACCATCCTCGGCTCTGTACCATCCCCGGCCCTGTACCATCCCCGGCTCTGTACCATCCCCGGCCCTGTACCATCCCCAGCTCTGTACTATCCACGGCTCTGTACCATCCCGGCTCTGTACCATCCCCGGCTCTGTACCATCCTCGGCTCTGTACCATCCCCGGCTCTGTACCATTCCCGGCCCTGTACCATCACCGGCTCTGTACCATCCACGGCTCTGTACCATCCCGGCTTTGTACCATCCCCGGCTCTGTACCATCCTCGGCCCTGTACCATCCCCGGCCCTGTACCATCCCGGCTCTGTGCCATCCCCGGGCTTGTACCATCCCCGGCCCAACACCATCCCCGGCCCTGTACCAACCACGGTCCTGTCCCAACCACGGCCCTGTACCATCCCCGGCTGTGTACCATCCCTGGCCTTGTACCATCCCCGGCCCAACTCAATCCCCGGCCCTGTACCATGTCCGGTCCTGTACCATCCTAGCCCAGTACCATTTCCGGCCCAATACCATCCCCGGCCCAATACCATCCCCGGCCCATAACATCGTCGGCCCTGTACCATCCCCGGCCCTGTACCATCCCCGGCCCTGTACCATCCTCGGTCCTGTACCATCCCCGGCCCTGTACCATACCCAGCCCTGTACCATCCCTGGCCCTGTACCATACCCAGCCCTGTACCATCTCCGACCCTGTACCATCTCCGGCCCTGTACCATCCCGGGCCCTGTACCATCCCGGGCTCTGTACCATCCCCGGCCCTGTACCATCCCCGGCCCTGTACCATCCCTGGTCCTGTACTATCCCTGGCCCTGTACCATACCCAGCCCTGTACCATCCCCGGCCGTGTACCATACCCAGCCCTGTACCATCCCCGGCCCTGTACCATCCCCGGCCCTGTACCATATCCGGCCCTGTACCTTCCCCGGCCCTGTACCATCCCCGGCCCTGTACCAACCCCGGCCCTGTACCATACGCAGCCCTGTACCATCCCCGGCCCTGTACCATCCCCGGCCCTGTACCATCCACGGCTCTGTACCATCCTTGGCCCTGTACCATCCCCGGCCCTGTACCATCCCTGGCCCTGTACCATCCCCGGCCCTGTACCTTCTCCGGCCCTGTACCATCCTCGGCTCTGTACCATCCCTGGCTTTGTACCATCTCCGGCCCAGTACCATCCCCGGCCGTGTACCATCCCCGGCCCAACACCGTCCCCGGCTCTGTACCATGTCCAGTCCTGTACCAACTCCAGCCCAGTACCATTTCCACCCCATTACCATCCCAGGCCCATTAACATCGTCGGCCCGGTACCATCCCCGGCCCTGTACCATCCCCTGCCCAATACCATCCCAGGCCCAATAACATCGTCGGCCCTGTACCATCCCCGGCCCTGTACCATCCCCGGCCCTGTACCATCCTCGGTCCTGTACCATGACCGGCCCAGTATCTTCCTCGGCCCCGTACAATCCTCGGTCCTGTACCATCCCAGGCCTAGTACCATCCTCGGCCCTGTAATATCCCCGGCCCTGTACCATTCCTGGCCCAGTACCATCCCCGACCGTGTACGATCCCCGGCCCTGTACCATTCCCGGTCCTGTACCATCCCCGGCCCTGTTCGATCCCCGGCCCTGTACCTTCTCCGGTCCTGTACCTTCCCCGGCCCTGTACCTTCTCGGCGCCGTATCATCGCAGCAAACACACGTGTTGAAAACTTTCATCTAACTCTTCCCATAGGTCTAGGAATAACTTGCATTGCAAATGGTGCAGGAGAGCATTTGAGAAACTTTTAATGCAAATCCCAAACACCTAGGTTTTATAATAAATGTTTTTTCTCGAATTATTTTGTTCCTTATGTATTACAAATAGTTTTTACATGTATAAATATAAAATGAATGGTGTTTTTTGTAGAATTCGGTGGCGGTGCCACCTCCTCCTCCTTTGTGGTCTCAGTCTCTTCATCATTCGTTGCTGTATCATTCGCTCCATGGCCCTGAACGCCACTATACTCGTTGTAATAATCCAAATCACCTTCAATTCCCTCAATATCACCTTCATCATACTCCACCTCGGATAAGTCTTCCACGAGGCCTGGGATTTTTGTGGGTGTGAATTTCACTCTACTGTACTTCTTATAAATCATACTTATTTTGTCCTCTTTCGAGGAACTGGACGCTCCCTTGGGTGTAGAACGGCTTGGGCCTTGAGCTGGATCCATTGTAAATGAATGTATTGGGTATAATACACACGGGAATGGGTAAAACTGCTGAAAACCGCTCGAGTTTGGTGCGCGAGGGGAGAGTGATCGACCCACTACACGTGACAAGAAAACAATGGGCCGGTCACGTGACCGCATAGGCCGACGTGCCATGCGGCCTAGTGGAGAAAACGAGAACTTCATGGCACGCAGTTTGAAACAAACCCAAAGTAAATGGGATTTAAATTGGATTTTATACAATTATTTTTTAATGAGACATAATTTCATATCTTTTGTGTGGAAGCGGGTAAACGAAAACGGACACAAAGTTATGTCCAAGGGAGGAGGACAGTATTAAATTGTGAATGATATTTAATGGCTGAATGAAACCTTCAAAATACATTTAGTTATTCAGCTATGATCAAAAAAGTTGTTTTCCAAATTTTCTAAAAATCGATCTTTTTAACACAATTTGACTCCTTATGTATTCCACTAAACACTAATATCATGTTTAAATATAACATTTATGTATTATTCCCTAAAATAATTTATATAAATTGTAAATGTTGCTTGATAGTGGTGTGAAAGAATCTGATAACGTTTTGTTTTCATGAGTTTACATGAGTTTATGATAAATTCGTTTTCTGTGATATAACATTGGTATGTTGTTTTTTTCCTTTAAACCCTAGACTGAACTAAATCATGAGATTATATATTGTTTATTAAGAAGCGCCACCACTGACCGCCAATTAAGTGCTCACATCAATTATAACTCAGTAAGAGAAGGGGATGAGGAGGAGGGGGAAGAGGGGAGGAGAAAGAGAAGGGGGATGAGGAGGGGGAAGGGGTAAGAGAAGGGGAGGTAAGGAGGGGAAGAGGTAAGAGAAGGGGGATGAGGAGGAAGGGGGAAGAGGAGAGGGAAGAGAACGGGATAAGGAGGGGATGTGGTAAGAGATGGGGGGGGGGTAAGAGAAGGGGGGATGAGGAGGAAGGGGAAGAGGTGGGGGGAAGGGGTAAGAGAAGGGAGGGATGAGGAAGAAGGGGGAAGATGAGGGGAAAGAGAAGGAGGATGAGGAGGGGTAAGGAGGGGGAGGGGTAAGAGAAGGGGGATGAGGAGGAAGAAAGAAGAGCGGGGGGAAGAGAAGGGGGATGAGGAGAGGGAGGGGGAAAGAGAAGGGGGGGGTAAGGAGGAAGGGAAGGGGGAGGAGTAAGAGAAGGGGGAATGAGGAGGAAGGGGGAATAGGAGGGGAAAGAGAAGGGGGATGAGGTGGGGTAAGGGGTAAGAGAAGGAGGGTAAGGAGGGGGAGGGGTAAGAGAAGGGGGGATGAGGAGGAAGGGGGAAAGAGGAGGGGAAAGAGAAGGCGGGATGAGGAGGAAGGGGGGGGGGAAGAGGAGGGGAAAGAGAAGGGGGATGAGGAGAGAAGGTGTAAGAGAAAGGGGGGATGAGAAGGAAGGGGGAAGAAGAGGCGTGGTTACACTACACCACACCACAACACCACGCCACTACACCACACCACTACACCATACCACTACACCACGCCACTACACCACACGACTACACCATGCCACTACACCACACTACCATACCAGGCTACTACACAATGCCACTACACCACACGACTACACCACGCCACTACACCACACTACCATACCAGGCTACTACACAATGCCACTACACCACACGACTACACCACGCAACTACACCACTCCACTACACCACACACGTACACCATGCCACTATACCACGCCAATACACCAGACTACTGTACCAGGCTACTACACCACGCCACTACACCAGGCTACTACACCACACCACTACACCAGGCTACTACACCACACCACTACACCAGGCTACTACACCACGCCACTACACCAGGCTACTACACCACACCACTACACCAGGCTACTACACCACACTACTACACCAGGCTACTACACCACACTACTACACCAGGCTACTACACCACACCACTACACCAGGCTACTACACCACGCCACTACACCAGGCTACTACACCACGCCACTACACCAGGCTACTACACCACACCACTACACCAGGCTACTACACCACGCCACTACACCAGGCTACTACACCACACCACTATAACAGGCTACTACACCACGCCACTATTCCACAACACTATACCACACCACCACACCAGACTACTATACCAGGCTATTACACCACACCACTATACCACGCCACTACACCCGGCTACTACACCACGCCACTACACCACACCACTACACCAGGCCACTACACCACACCACTACACCACGCCACTACACCCGGCTACTACACCACGCCACTACACCCGGCTACTACACAATGCCACTACACCACACCACTACACCAGGCCACTACACCATGCCACTATACCAGGCTACTACACCACACCACTACACCACGCCACTACACCACTTCACTACACCATGCCACTATCCCAGGCTACTACACCACACCACTACACCACGCCACTACACCACTCCACTACACCATGCCATTACTCCACGCCACTACACCATGCCACTATACCACACCATGCTACTAAACGAGACTACTATACCAGGCTACTATACCATGCCACTACACCACACCACTACACCACGCTACTACACCACTCAACGCCACTACACCACGCCACATCACTATGCCACTATACCACGCCACTATACCACACCACTACACCAGATTACTATACCAGGCTACTCCACCACACCACTACACATGCCACTGGTTGATACCTGGTTGATGGGGCTCTGGGAGTTCTTCTACTCCCCAAGCCCGGCCCGAGGCCAGGCTTGACTTGTGAGAGCTTGGTCCACTAGGCTGTTGCTTGGAGCGGCCTGCAAGCCCATATACCCACCACAGCCCGGTTGGTCCAGCACTCCTTGGAGGAATAAATCTAGTTTCCTCTTGAAGATGTCCACGGTTGTTCCGGCAATATTTCTTATGCTTGCTGGGAGGGTGTTGAACAACCGTGGACCTCTGATGTTTATACAGTGTTCTCTGATTGTGCCTATGGCACCTCTGTTCTTCACTGGGTCTATTCTGCATTTTCTTCCATATCGTTCACTCCAGTACATTGTTATTTTACTGTGTAGATTTGGTACTTGGCCCTCCAGTATCATCCAGGTGTAAATTATTTGATATCTCTCTCGTCTTCCTTCTAGTGAGTACATTTGGAGGGCTTTGAGACGATCCCAATAATTTAGGTGCTTTATCGCGTCTATGCGTGCCGTATATGTTCTCTGTATTCCCTCTATTTCAGCAATCTCTCCTGCTCTGAAGGAGGAAGTGAGTACTGAGCAGTACTCAAGACGGAACAACACAAGTGACTTGAAGAGTACAACCATTGTGATGGGATCCCTGGATTTGAAGTTCTCGTAATCCGTCCTATCATTTTTCTGGCTGTCGCAATATTTGCTTGGTTATGCTTCCTAAACGTTAGGTCGTCAGACATCATTATTCCCAAATCCTTTACAAGCTGTTTTCCTACTATGGGTACATTTGATTGTGTTTTATACCCTGTATTATGTTTAAGGTCCTCATTTTTACCGTACCTGAGTACCTGGAATTTGTCACTGTTAAACATCATGTTAATTTCTGCTGCCCAGTTGAAAACTTTATTAATATCAGCTTGAAGTTTTTCAATGTCTTCAGCCAAGGTAATTTTCATACTGATTTTTGTGTCATCTGCAAAGGATGATACGAAGCTGTGACTTGTATTTTTGTCTATATCTGATATGAGAATAAGGAAAAGCAGCGGTGCAAGGACTGTACCCTGATGTACAGAGCTTTTAACTGCACTTGGACTAGATTTTATATGGTTGACCGTTACTCGTGGAGTCCTGTTTGACAGAAAACTGAGTATCCAGCGTCCTACTTTACCGGTTATTCCCATTGACCTCATTTTGTGTGCTATCACGCCATGGTCACATTTATCGAAAGCCTTTGTGAAGTCCGTGTATATCACATCAGCATTCTGTTTTTCCTCTAATGCCTCAGTGACTTTGTCGTAGTGCTCAAGTAGCTGTGAGAGGCACGATCTTCCCGCTCGAAATCATGTTGGCCTGGGTTGTGAAGGTCATTGGTCTCCATGAAATTGGTGACCCGACTCCTAATCACTCTCTCAAATACTTTTATTATGTGCGATGTTAGTGCAACTGGTCTATAATTCTTTGCCAATGCTTTGCTCCCTCCCTTGTGTAGAGGGGCTAAGTCTGCTACTTTAAGTGCATCTGGTATCTCCCCCGTGTCCAAGCTCTTCCTCCACACTATACTGAGTGCCTGTGCTACCGGCACTTTGCATTTCTTTATAAATATTGAATTCCATGAGGCTGGACCTGGGGCCGAGTGCATGGGTATGTTTTCAATTTCTCTCTCAAAATTTAGTACGCTCAGGTTGATATCAGTTATATTTACAGGGGTTTGAATATCCCGCATAAAGAAATTGTCTGGATCTTCCACTTTCATGTTGTTTATTGGAGTGCTAAACATGTCCTCATACTGATTTTTTAGGATTTCACTAATTTCTTTGTCATCCTCCGTGCATGAACCTTTACTTGTACAAATAGGTCCAATACTGGCAGTGGTTTTTGCTTTTGATTTCGCATATGTGAAGAAGTATTTTGGATTTTTCTTTATTTCCTGAATTGCTTTCTGCTCTAACTGCCTTTCTTCAGTTTCATATGAGTGTTTCAATTTCCGCTTGATTTCTTTAATCTTCAATCGTTTATAGTGTCGTTTGCGTTCTCTTTCTACGTTGGATCTCTTTCTGGCTTTCCTCAAAGGAACATGTTTCAGACAGACTTGATACGCTTCCGAAGTCAGTTTTTCTATTCCTTCTGTAGGACTTGTATTACTTAAAACAGTTTCCCATGGAATGTTTGTAAGTTCCCTGTTTATTATCTCCCAGTCTATCCTTTTATTATTAAAATTGAATTTACTGAATAGCCCCTCTCGCTTTATCAACGTTTTAGGTCTATTCTGAGTATTGATGGTCGTTTGCACTTCAATGAGCTTGTGATCTGAATATATTGTATCTGATATCGTAATGTCTCTGATAATGTCTTCATTGTTCGTAAAGACCAGATCTAGAATATTTTCATTTCTCGTTGGCTCCGATATCTGCTGATTGAGTGAAAATTTGTCACAGAATCTAAGTAGTTCTCTAATCTGTGGTTGGTTAGGTCCCGATAGATTTCCTGGTATAATATTATTGTTTGCTATTCTCCACCTGAGACTAGACAAGTTGAAGTCACCTAGGAAGATAATATCAGGTATCGGATTCTCCAAATTATCAAGGCTATTCTCTATTTTGTTTATCTGTTCTGTGAATTCCTCGGCCGTTGCATCTAGCGGTTTGTATAATAGAATAATCACTAAATTTATTTTCTCTATTTTTTTTTATTTTTAATCCCAGTACCTCTACTACCTCATTTGTAACGTTAAGGAGCTTCGAGCATACAAGGTCTTCCCTAATATACAGACCCACTCCTCCATGTGACCTAATTTTCCTATCACACCTGTATAGGTTATATCCTGGAATCCAGATCTCACTGTTCAACAATTCCCCTGCATGGGTTTCTGTGAAAGCTCTAAATACTGCATTTGACTCCGTGAGGAGGCCATTTATGAACTGTACTTTGTTGTTTGTTCTTGTTTTTTTTTAGTCCTTGTATGTTGGCAAAGATGAATGAGGTTACTCGATTAGTGATAGTTTGACTGGGAGACTTTTTCGGCAAGCCCATTATGGGTGGACATATTGAGTTTGTTCTGACCAGTGCTGATTGTTGTAGGGTAGTTGCCTCTCGTAGTTGTAGTTCCCTTTCAGTGTGTACTTGTATCTGTAATTCTCGTATGCAAGTGATCATCCAGTTCCATACATTCTCCATGCTGCTCCTTTTGAATTCTCTTTCGGTCTGGTATAAAAAATTTATAGAGTTTCCTCCAAATTCATTATCCTGATCCCACTGTTTATGTAGCGTTCCGTGCCTTTCACGTGAAAGTATGGGCAGCTGAGGTCATAGCATTTTCTGTCCACCAGTGAGGTTTGGCACATGTCAGGATGGAAAAACCTACATATTGATCCAAATCGACACTCACCTTTCCTAAGCATATTTAAACTTTTTTAGGATGTTGGTAACTGCATTCTAATCCTTTCTTATTACCAACATATCTATGTCTGCATATGCCCTTTCCATAAAATTCCACAAGTCTGTCCTGTTCTGACTCGCTCTATCGGGAACCGTCGTAGTGTCTGTACCTATTGAGCTGTCAGTGCTGTTACACTTTCTAGTTTACTGTCATCTACATCCGGGCCTACTGAGTCAGAGTTTACAACTTCCTTAGTTTCAGCCTCAGTTTCATCCCTGACTGTAGCCTCCACCCCTGGGATATTAGAATTGTTGTTGTTCCTTTCCCACTCCTTTTGGATGGCTGGTACGCTTTCAATGAATTATGTTTTCCGTTCATGCGTCATGTTATCTAGAAGGTTTTTTAGGATATTCCAAGCTGGCAGGTCATTTTTACACACCCAGAGCAAGTGACCAGCTCTCAGTGCCGTGGCGTTACTCACTCCTGTACAAGCTGAATGAAATCTATTCTTACAGATATAACATTCAATTCCCGTTACCTTCAACTTTAAGGAGTTGTTACAGTGGCCACAAATTTGTTTATTTACTCCCATTTTGCCTTGTTTTGTTGTATATATATATCTATATATTTATAATATTATATGTATACTGTATATTTGTAACAATATATATGTTTATTTGTTCTACTGTATGGTCAGTACTTATCGCATGGTGGAGGGTGAGGGTCCCAGAGGCTGTACAGTTGACACGTTGTTGTCCCAGGCCGTGGCTGGAGGCCGTCAGTTGCCAGTTACTTGGGTTATAACACTGATATATTAATTCGCCTGTATTACAATAAGGGATTTTCTGCTTTATTTCCGACTTGCAATAGTATTCACTTCCTCATTTACTAATTTTCTCGATCCACTTTCCCCTATTACACTTGTTGGAAACCAATTTGCTAGCCCTCAAACCGCGCATATCATATATAAATGATATCAGTGACAAAACCGAAACCGCGCACATCATTTATATATGATTTCGTGTCTAGCGCTATAATTTAAACGCCCCGCCTGGGATAGGGGCAGCTATAGTACAGCCACGACCAATAGTTGCCAGATGCCACCTAGAAAAAAAATCCAGGCCAACATTCTTGGGTGTTACAGCGTCAGTATTGAGCAAGCCACCAAGGCCGGCGCATGCAGCACGAGCTCACAGAACCGCTGTTCAGCTTGTGACCACAGCATCGCCTACAAATACCATAATATAAATGATACTGCTATTATTTAACAGTGATAGTATTACTGAAGCCCCCTGACTGTGATAAAACTGACCAGGATTCTGATAATAGCAGGATTGTGGTGATATTTAGCGCTGTGCTCCATGGAGGGAGGAGTAAGGCTGTGGGAGGGAGGGTTGTGGCATCGTTTTCTGATTGTTGTGGCCACCATTTATTGACTGCATTCACCATACCAGCTTAGTGGTTCGATATGGTGAACACAAATGTAGATACTTATATATAACGTGTGTATAGTGTGAGATAACAGCGAGAGGAGTAGGTTGGGAGCCGCCATTTTGGTGAGGGAGGAGCGTCGTCTGCACGACTTGACATGTTGTTTACTGATAGCCACTATGATCTTTGGGCACCATACCAGCTTATTTGTTAAGGTATGGTAATTAAAACAGGTAGATACTTATATATAATGTGTGTATATAGCGTAATAACACCACAAACAATATTGTTGGAGGACAAATATTAGTGCGTCTGACCTTGAGGGCAGCCGCCGATCAGCTGACAGTGTGAGTAGCTACGTCTTTCTGCCTTTACTCACCATACAAGCTTAGATGTACAGTTATGGTGAACAAAACATGTAAATACGTATATATAACGTCTGTGTATAGTGAATAAATACAGAAAGAGTATTGTGGGAGGTGAATGAGGGTGAGTGAGGTGGTGTTGAGGGAGGGAGTGGCAGTGAGTGGCTCGCTGGTGTTTGGTGGTCACTCCTCGTTGCTTTTTGACTCACAAGACCAACTTAGTAGCTTGGTATGGTGTACAAAACATGCAAATACTTATATATAACCTGTGTATATAGTGTAACAACAACAAAACTATTTGCTTAATGTTTTATGAACATAATAATTGAATCCCTAATATGCACACCATAATTTTGAGTACAGCGATGGTTCACACATTTTATAATATAAATATACCACAATTCACTGTATGAAATAATATTACTGCAAAAAAACTAAGAAAAAATCAATCAGAGACATTGAAATAATTAGGTAATAATATATTTGTGGCAACTGCCGTCTGACAGCTGGGGCGGAGTAGACCTTGTCAGGCGAAGGCTCTGCCAACGCCCCTTTTTTGCCACACTTCCCTACCCTATTGCTGGGGCGGAGTAGACCTTGTCTGGCGAAGGCTCTACCAACGCCCCTTTTTTGCCACACTTCCCTACCCTATTGCGGCTAAAATATGCCACCTACGATTTTTTTGTTATTTTTTCCGTGATCAGGGAACAAAAATGAACACTTCTATAAGAATTTTTTTTATTTTTTTTTTTTTTTGTTGCGCCTGTGGGTGTGAATTCCATTTGGGCCCCTAGCGGTTTGAGGGCTAGTAAGCGCACACACGCACACACGGTGGGCACACGGGACGTGGGCCTATGGGGTGGGTTCTGGCACCACGAGGTGGACTCCACACAAAATTCACTTGTTATTTCCTTAAAGCACAAAAGTCGGATGGCAATCACTACGGTATATTGTTTAATAAGTTGAGATGCACTTTATGAGTTATCTGACTGTGTTATCTCACCACTACAGATCTTCTGACCACTACAGATCTGACCTCTACAGTTATCTGACCACTACACCAGGCCACTACACCACACCACTACACCATGCCACTACACCACGCCATTACAAAAGGCTACTACACCACACCACTACACCAGGCTACTACACCAAGCCATTATACAAGGCTACTATACCACACAACTACTCCAGGCTACTACACCACACCACTATACCAGGCTACTACACCAAACCACTATACCAGGCTACTATGCCACGCCACTATACCAGGTCACTATGCCACGCCACTACACCAGGCTACTACACCATACCACTACACCAGGCTACTACACCATGCCACTACACCACGCCCCTACACCACGCCACTATACCAGGTCACTACACCAGGCTACTACACAATGCCACTATACAAGGCTACTACACCATGCCACTACAACACGCCACTATACTAGGCTACTGCACCATGCCACTACACCACGCCACTATACCAGGTCACTACACCACGCCACTACACCACGCCACTACACCACGCCCCTACACCACGCCACTATACCAGGTCACTACACCAGGCTACTACACAATGCCACTATACAAGGCTACTACACCATGCCACTACACCACGCCACTATACTAGGCTACTGCACCATGCCACTACACCACGCCACTATACCAGGTCACTACACCAGGCTACTACACCATGCCACTACACCACGCCCCTACACCACGCCACTATACCAGGTCACTACACCAGGCTACTACACAATGCCACTATACAAGGCTACTACACCATGCCACTACACCACGCCACTATACTAGGCTACTGCACCATGCCACTACACGCCACTATACCAGGTCACTACACCACGCCACTACACCACGCCACTACACCACGCCCCTACACCACGCCACTATACCAGGTCACTACACCAGGCTACTACACAATGCCACTATACAAGGCTACTACACCATGCCACTACACCACGCCCCTACACCACGCCACTACACCAGGCTACTACACCATACCACTACACCAGGCTACTACACCATGCCACTATACCACGCCAATACACCACGCCACTATACCAGGCCACTACACCACACCACTATACCAGGCTACTACATCACGCCACTATACAAGGCTACTACACCATGCCACTACACCACACCAATATACCAGGCTACTACACCACGCCACTATACCACACCACTATACCAGGCTACTACATCACGCCACTATACAAGGCTACTACACCATGCCACTACACCACGCCACTATACCAAGCCACTACACCACACCACTATACTAGGCTACTACACCACGCCACTATACCACACCACTATACCAGGCTACTACATCACGCCACTATACAAGGCTACTACACCATGCCACTACACCACGCCACTATACCAGGCTACTATAATACACCACTACACCACGCCACTACACCAGGCTACTACACCACTACACCATGCCACTACACAACACCACGCCACTATACCACGGCACTACACCACGTAACTATACCAGGCTACCACACCACGCCACTACACCATGCCACTATACCAGGCTACTACACCACGCCACTATACCAGGCTACTACACAACGCTACAACACCACGCCACTATACCAGGCTACTACACCACGCCACTACACCAGGCTACTACACTACGCCACTACACCACGCCACTGTGTACAATCACCATCCCTGTACCATCCATTGCCAGTACTATCCCCGGTCTTGTAAGATCCCCCATCCCTGTAACCTCCCCGGCTCTGTACCATCCCCGGTATTGTACCATTCCCATCCTTGTCCCATCCCCGGTCCTTTACCATCCCCGGCCCTGTACCATCCCCAGTCCTGTACCATCCCCGGTCCTTTACCATCCCCGGCCCTGTTCCATCCCCATCCCTGTACTATCCCTGGTCCTGTACCATTCCCATCCTTGTACCATCCCTGGTCCTGTACCATCCTCGGTCCTGTACCATCCCATGCCCTGCACCATCTCCGGCCATGTACCATCCCCGGTCCTGTACCATCCATGGCCCAGTACCACCCCCATCCCTGTACCATCCCCATCCCTGTAGCATCCCCATCACTTTACCATCCCCCTCCCTGCACCATCCCCATCACTTTACCGTCCCCATCCCTGTACCATCCTCGGCCCTGTACCATCCCCGGCCCTGTACCATACCCCGGCCCTTTACTATCCCCATCCCTTTACTATCCGCGGTCCTGTACCATCCTCTGCTCTGTACCATCCCCGGTCCTGTACAATCCCCTTCCCTGTACCATCCCTGGCCCTGTACCATTCCCGGTCCTGTACCATCCCCATCACTGTACAATCCCCATCCCTGTACCATCACCATCCCTGTTCCATCCCCGGTCCTGTACCATCCCCGGCCCAGTACCATCCCCGGCCCTGTACCATCCCCGGCCCTGTACCATCCCCGGCCCTGTACCATCCCCGGCCCTGTTCCTTCTGCGACCCTGTATCATCCCCAGCACTGTACCATTCCCGGTCCTGTACCATCCCATGCCCTGCACCATCTCCGGCCATGTACCATCCCCGGCCCTGTACCATCCCCGGCCCAGTACCATCCCCGGCCCAGTACCATCCCCGGCCCTGTACCATCCCCGGCCCTGTACCATCCCCGTCCCTGTTCCTTCTGCGACCCTGTATCATCCCCATCCCTGTACCATCCCCGGCCCTGTACCATCCCCGGCCCTTTACTATCCCCATCCCTGTACTATCCGCGGTCCTGTACCATCCGCGGCTCTGTACCATCCCTGGTCCTGTGCTATCCCCGGTCTAGTACCATCCCCGTCCCTGTACCATCCCCGGCCCAGTACCATCCCCGGCCCTGTACCATCCCCGGCCCTGTTCCTTCCGTGACCCTGTATCATCCCCGGCCCTGTACCATCCCTATTCCTGTTCCATCCCCGGTCCTGTACCATCCCCGGCCATGTACTATCCCCCGGCCCTTTACTATCCCCTTCCCTGTACCATCCCTGGCCCTGTACCATCCCCTGCCCTGTACCATTCCCATCCCTGTTCCATCCCCGGTCCTGTACCATCCCTTGCCCTGTACCATCCTCGGTCCTAAACTATCCTCGTTCCTGTACTATCTCTGGTCCAGTACCATTCCCGGTCCTGTATCATCCGCGGCCCTGTACCATACCCGGCACTGTACCTTCCCCGGCCCTGTACCATCCCTGGCCCTGTACCATCCCCCTTCCTATACCATCCCCATCCCCGTACCGTCCCCGGCCCAGTACTATCCCTCGGCCCTTTACCATCCCCATCCCTGTACCATCCGCGGTTCTGTACAATCCCCGGTCCTGTACCATCCCCATCCCTGGACCATCCCCCGCCCAGCACCATCTCCGGCCCTGTACCATCCCCAGCCCTGTGCCATCCCTGTACAATCCCCGACCCTGTACCATCCCTCGTCCTGTACTATCCCCGATCCAGTACCATCTCCGGCCCTGTAACATCCCGGTCCTGTACCATCACCGGCCATGTACCATCCCCGGTTCTGTACCATCCCCGGCCCTGTACCATCCCCGGCCCTGTTCCATCCCCGGCCCAATACCATCCCCGCTCCTGTACCATCCCCGGCCCTGTACCATCCCTGGCCCTGTACCATTCCCGGCCCTTAACCATCCCCGGCCCTTAACCATCCCCGGCCCTGTACCATCCCAGCCCTGTACCATCCCCGGCCCAGTACCATCTCGGCCCTGTACCATCCCCGGCCCCATACCATCCCCGACTCTGTACCATCCCCGGCCCTGTACCATCCCCGGCCCTTAACCATCCCCTGCCCAGTACCATCCCCAGTCCGGAACTATCCTCGGCCCAGTACCATCCCCGGCCCTTATCCATCCCCAGCTCTGTACCATCCCCGGCCCTGTACCATCCCTGGCCCTGTACCAACCACGGCCCAGTACCACCCTTGGCCTTGTACCATCCCCGGCCCTGTACCATCCCCGACTCTGTACCATCCCCGGCCCTGTACCCTCCCCAGTACTGTACCATCCCCGGCCCTGTACCATCCCGGCCCTGTACCATCCCCGGTCCTGTACCATCCCCGGCCCTGTACCTTACTCAGCCTTATTCTATCCCCGGCCCAGTACCATCCTCAGTCCAGTACCATCCCCGGCCCTATACCATCCCGGCCCCGTACCATCTCCGGCCCAGTACCATCCCCGGCACTGTACCATCCCCTGCCATTTACCATCCCCGGCCCAGTACCATCCCGGCCCTGTACCATACCATCCCATACCATACCATCCCCATACCATACCATCCCTTTACCATACCATCCCCGTTCCTGTACCATCCCCGGCCCTGTACCTTACTCGGCCTTATTCTATCCCCTGCCCAGTAGCCTCCCTGACCCGTACCATCCCCGGACCTGTACCTTCCCGGCCCTGTTGTTGGAAATTTCCAACACTAAAAACTACTATTGTATTATAATAAATCATTATCATTATATACTAACTACAGTAGTTACTAATTTTACTAACAGTAGTGTCAACATAAATTAACAATTGCATCTGCGTATTAATGCTAGAATTCTCATGAAATAGAGCAGCAACATTGCATCAGATAATGTCCAGTTAGACACGTTTATTACCAATGTGTTAGAGAATTGAATGGGGTTCTCTAAAATCATCAGTATTCTGTGTAATAATTACTTACGGATAATATAACTCCCAATAATCTCAAACCGAGAGTTATTAACTAAGTTGTTATGTAGTAACGGTCCGTTCAATACAAACGAATGCCATGGAGAAAATGAAATCTTCTCCATTTCTCGTTTAACACCATAAAACGAGAATATGATAATATTTAAATCCCTATAATTGCAACTCTGTTCTTATTAACGTATTACATCCATAATTGCGCGGAAAAGAATTATTCGTGATTAGTAAGTTCTGTGGCGAATGCGAGAGACGGGCTGAGGGAGGCGGCGACACCATTGTTGGTACGACAGCGCGTGCGAAAGGAGGGTTCCTGGCGTGAAGAGTGGCGAGACACGTGGTAGCGACTGGAGAGTTTATCGGCAAGAATTACGCTGACACTCGGTCAACAATTAGTAGTTACTCATCCACGTGTTCTATAGTGCCCAGCCAGTCAATAACGCGTCAACAATTAAAGCCAAAACCCGCAAAAACATGTACACAGTAGTGGACGTCTGGGACCGGCAGACGCAATACCGGCAGACCTCAGTATTCAATACGCTCACGATTAGTATAGATTTCTCGTTTGATGCATCATACAAGATTTTATATTTATGAGTAGTCTGTCGTTATATAGCGAGAAGACCCAATATACAACGTTAGTACCAATTCGGTATTTCCTCCGTTTCCATGAATATTGAAATTAAAACGTAGCCTATTCAAATGCTACTTAATTCTCTCTGATTTCAGCGTGTAGGCGAGGAGCTATCAAGTTGTTTCTCTTCACCCGTGTTATTCATCTCTAGTTCCTTCCTTGTGGAGATCCTGTGAACTCGAGGACGCATGACGAAACGATGTTATAGAAATCGTCTTAAAGCTAAGACTTTTCGTACAAATTTAATTTACATGATTTGCTTCTTATAATTTTTGTAGGATCATTACATTGAAGAGATTATTACCAGAAATGATGATTGGTAATTCATGTGTTTACTTTGACTGTTGCTCAGTAATTTAATAATCATTAATATTCACAATTTAAGTTCACATATTTGAATCTACAGTAGTTTAGATTTATATCATTTACTCAGCAATGAACTGTTGGCGAACCACACTAGTTCCTAGATGTATATGACTTTCTAGAAATACCCCCCCCCCCCAATGTAGGTGTTTGAGGCTCTGACTTTAATTAATTAATCATACAGTCCATTCATTATTTCAAGTGATTATCCTTTTAATAATTATCCATAGACACTGGTTCTCTAGTGTTATTCTAATGATCACTTTTATTAGTTTTCCCTCTTTTCTCAAAAGTGGGTGGTCCTTCGTTTTATTAAATCAAATAAGTAAATAATTAAATATACGAGTCAAGCCCCAGATATCCCACATTTCGGTCCTTATTGAACCGGATACATACTAATTAGTAATAACTAATCACCGTGTGAAGTAGTTTAGACTAACCACATTTATTAATTGTGTCTACCGGCAGTGTACCACATAGGTTAGCCTAATTCACACCAATTTATTTGCTACTTATACCTCATGTATAAGGTAGCACTCGTGGGACATAGTCAATTACCCACAACACTTAGGCCTATACCTCATACTGAGGTAAGAATCTTCAGGTCACCAGGAGCAACAGCTCATAACTTGTATATTAATTAATCACTAACACCAATTATGTGTTAACCATTATTGGGCTATACAAATATTTCAATTTTCGGCTGTCAGCAGACTGTCCATTATAGCCTAAATTCAATCCATAATTACTGATTCACTCAAGTCAGTGAATTCATTAACATTTAGGATCCAGTATACTAATACAAATTACTGATTCCATACTAATTAATCATTACTAACCCTGATAACATTAGATTCCACAATTAGGAAGTACATTCAGGAGTTAAATATTATTTACAGCAGTAGAATATTTGCCAAACACAATTAATTCTCTTGTGTTCATTTAATTTCTTTTACACATAATTTCTACCAGTGTATATATTATATAAAATTACAAAATCCAAAAACATAGCACTATTTGCACATTATTGCACCACATTTATTGTAGTTATTATGCCAACCCAACAGAGGTAGGATATTTCAGACTGACACGGTACTAAGATTTGTACAAATTCAGTCTACACCATTAGCTGCATTAATAGGTAGGATTATTACCTAACTAGTACTGTTAGAAAGTGCTGGTGCATTATTAATTTATGTAGTGCTGACCCTAATGGGTGGGATTAATCATTTATTGTGTAATTATATTTTATTATATATTTATATGTACATCTTTGAGTGTTACTGTAAGTTCACTACCCATCCAAGGCTGATTTTGAAGAGCTAAGCTAAGGAACACCTGTAGTGAGACCAATGTACCACTCAAATCTTAGTTGCTTATTATTAGGTAGGTAGCTAACCTCTAAATGAGGTAAATTACAATCAGCCTCAAGAAAATATCAGGCTGTCAATAATTATACCTGCTCTACATAAAGGAGCAAGTACCATAGCTGTCCAAGTAGCTATATAAGCCCTATAAGGCTCAACTTACAGCCAGAATGGCTACTCCAGAAAAAAACTGGAAGAATCTTGAGAAGTCTTCAAGATCACCTGTCAAGACTACTGGTCAAATGTGACAACTGTTTAGGAACTAACTCAGTTGACGTCTTCAGGCTAGTAAGTTCCACAAGGGTGGCTAGCCTAAAATACGACCATGTAAAGGTTATGATCGAGTCTTTTTAGGAACATACTCCTTGTCAGTAAAACTGACCCAGACGAATTGCGCCTGATAGAATCTGATCTTGCCGACTATGAATATATCATTCAAGACAAGTTAGACCAATATAAAAAAGTGCTTGCGACACAAAATGTTCCTGAGTAGATAGAACATTTTTTTAGTAGACCTACACCCGAGCAAGCACCCAGCTCAGATGAAATACAATAGCTACCTCAAAATGAGGAGAATCCTCTAATCAATACTGATTACAATACAAGATCAACAACTGAAGTTCAACCTTCATTTTCTACCATCTCATCTAATACAACTTCACGTAATAATTTATTTACAGAGTCTGATCAATTTTCAGACAGCTCTTCTCAATGTTCCCTGGATTCTATAAATTCAATGCATGAGGCTACTGAGTTAACTAGCTCCTCACAGGAACCCAGAGAGACAAGTGAAGCTGTAGATGAAACTCTTAGTGAAGCTGCAATAATCAGTGAATCTGAACCAGAAAATGATAAAGCTAAAGTTGCAGAAGCAGCCGAAGCTGTAATTAAAGCTGAGGCTAAGCAAGAAGCCTTAAGCAACACAAGTAATGGTCACAATTACTCACACCAGCCTTCTAGAGTAAGTGCTAACAATGAAAAGACTGTTATAAACATTGTACACCAATTACTAGATTTATCTCCACCAGAACAATCAGTTGACAAGCCTTTAGTTTTCAGCTTGAGTCACTGTTAAATTCCTTCAGTAAAGAGGTGGATCACCCAACTGCTGAGTGGATGACTAAAATTATCATCCAGAGAAAATTGTCTGGTGACACACTCAATAAATTATATGTATACTAGAATGGTAATACCCTGTCAAGGCAGGATATATTTGCAGGTTTGCGCAATATAAGCAATCATTCAGCAAACCAGGCACTTAATGCCTCTTCTGAATGCACCAAAACTGTACCCGCATCAGTATCCTTACCTGGAACTCCTAAAGTGACACTGTCACCAGGTAATAAGGGTACTAATAATCGATGTAATAACAATAAGTCAAAAACTGATTCATCAGTAAGGCCCAAGAGCCCCACAGGTGCTCCTAAGAGACCTAATAGTCCAAAGAGCACTCCCAAGAGCCCAGTAATTGCTCCCCAGAGTACACCAAGTACTCACAAGAGAATAAATAACAAGCAAATGCAAGCAGCAAAACCATCACAACCTGCAGTTGCTGTTTTACCTAAACCGGTAACCGCTAAACGAGCTGTAGGTTGGGGAATATGCTTGTTTTGCAATCAAAAACATTCTCTATACAAATGTACTAATTACCCTAATAGGTGGACGTTGCGCTTTTGCGATGGGCGGCCATCTTCCCCCTGTCGTGAGGGTAAACTCCATCGGATTGGAGTTTACTGGCCGTGCTGGTTACCCGCTGGTGGACGTGGTATTGAGTGACATGCTTCGTGTCCCGGTTGGGGACGTATATGGCATTGAGCTGGTAACTGCTCACCGTGTTATTGTCAAGTTTGTGGGTGAGGCGGTGTACCGTGCATTCTTACGGAGGTACGAGGGACGTACTTTGCAGCTACAGGACGGCACCGGGTCTGTGACCATTTCAGACCGTAGTGGTGCTGTGACGTATGTCAGTGTTCATGGCGCCCCCATGGAGTTTCCTGAGACTCTCCTCCGGCGATTCTTCCAGAGGTACGGCTCCGTCATCAGTGTGCGGATGAACTCACTGTCGTCTGGCACGTATTCGGGTGTGAAGACCAACATTCGGACCCTCAAGATGCGACTGAGGTCGGACATACCATGCTCTGTCCGGCTGTTGGGGTACTACGTGCCCCTCCCTCTCATCTTGGCCTCCGGAGTGGCACATGATGCGCAGCATCCTTTGCAGTTTGACATTATTGACCGCGTGCATCCTGTTACGTGGTGCCCTTCTTCCATCTGGGTACGGCGGGCTCGGTGTTTTGTTGTGGGTGTGCCGGAGTTAATGCCTGATTCTCGTACTGTTAATACCTGTACGTATTACTAATACCTCGTACCTGTTCCGAATGACGTAATGTTACTGTGGGAGGCGTATTGTGTTCGATTCCCGGCGGCGGAGTGGCCGGATAAGTATGAACACTTTGAGTAATCTGTGTGCTTGCTGTGACCTGTGGTTAGTTGCAATGTGGTGTACCTATTGTGCGCCCTTCAGGCCGGTGTTGTTTTTTTGTTGTATTTATCATATTTCCGTTACCCTTCTGTCCGGTGTTGTGTTTCATTGTGTTTATGCTCCTTGTTGTGTTTTTGTTGTCGGCCTGGAGCTGCCGTGAGGTACAGACGTGTCGTCTGGCCGCTGGTAGTTTGGGGTGTTTGCTGTTTTCGTCACCAGGGGGTGTGGGCGTCTCTGCCCCCCCCCCTTCCCCCTGTTACCTATCGTACGTTAAGGCTCGTGACCCTACAGCAGCCAAAATTTAATTACGTCTAGGGATACGAGACAACTGCTGTTCTCAATGGCGAATCACCAGTATAACCCCTTGACAAGTAATGAGCACAATAATAAATCTTCCTTAGGACTGAAGAATAGATACAACAATCTTATATATATATATATTAAATAAATCTCAAAAGCAAACAGATGATTATATGGTCACAATATATCACATTAAAAATATCACTGTATCTTCCAGACATTTAATTAAAATATTATATGTATGGCTATGACAGAACAAAAATGTATAACTTAACTCCAATTAGATGTTATCTCCCTGGTTCCCGATCAGCTACTGAATAACATAACGCGAGAGTCAACACACATTGCCTTGCCCCGCGAACAATTTGCCAAAGTTACAATATTATTTATTTCAACAATGGAGCAATACATTGTGACAAGAGTAATCTTAAACTAACTTAATGAATAATTAATACATATTGATATACAGAAACAAAGTAAGGACTTCTTTACATAGTAATTAAAATATGCATACAGAAGGGAATAATGGCAGGCACACCCAGCAACGGACGATCCCACGACAATTTGCCAGATACAGTTCACTCAATTATTATTCACCTCTGTTACCCACTTATGATCACATATAAATCATTTGTTCCCGTGGGAAAACTGAGCACACAAAGAATAAAACAATCATTCCCACGATACGTTGGGCCTAACGCCAACACTGTAACATGAATGTACGTTTGCATAGAACATATAAGTATATCAATATACATGCTTGTAATTTACACACAATTATAAATGTACATATTAATATATTTACTTACGTATCTATTAGGAGTACGTAACACTTCCACCTCCAAGAAAAAAAATGCAATGGATTGAAGATCAATGGCATTTTTTCCGAAGTAAAAATGTTAAGTGAAAAGAAACATTTCATTTATGGTACATCAAAACTTCTTGACAAAGCATCAGCAATAACATTTTGCCTGCCTGGAATATGTTTGATTTCTACATTAAATTCCTGCAAAAACAATAACCAGCGCAGAATTCGTTGGTTCTTGACTTTCATCATATTTATAAAGATAAGGGGGTTGTGGTCTGTAAATACTAACACTTTGTTTCCGGATAAGTAAATCTCAAACTTCTTAATTGACAATATAAGACCCAACGCCTCCTTTTCTACCACGGAATAATTTCTCTGAGCTGCATTAAATTTTCTAGAGTAATAATACACAGGATGCTCAATCTGGTCTAAACCAACCTGAATAAGCACAGCACCTATTCCAACATCTGACGCATCAATGTGTAATATAAATGGTTTATCAAATTGGGGACTAGCAAGAATAGGTGAGGTGGACAATATGCCCATTAGGTTCTGAAAAGCATTCTGACAATCTTGTGTCCACTGAAACTTTACTTGCTTGCATAACAAATTTGTCAAAGGAGCAGCTACTGTTGAAAAATTTCTACAATAACGCCTATAGTATGCACACATACCAATAAACCGTTGGACTCCTTTCTTATTGGTCAACACTGGGTAGTCCACAATGGCTTGAATCTTATCTTGTAAGGGGATAATCTTACCTTGTCCTACCTCGTGTCCAAGATAAGTTATCGTACCTCTTGCCCAACTACACTTATTCATATTTATGGTAAACTTTGCGTTTTTCAACACTGTAAACAAGTTCTTAAGGCCTAAGAGATGATCTGCCCAATTCTTACTGTACAAAACAATGTCATCAAGGTAGGCCCTACAATCTGGCACATCCTTGAGTAAGAAATTCATGAATCTTTGAAAAGTAGCAGGTGCATTTCTCAAACCGAATGGCATGACATTAAATTCATACGCACCATCAGGTGTAACAAAAGCAGTAACCTCTCTAGCATACTCGGTTAATGGAATTTGATAATACCCTTTTGACAAATCAAGCTTACTTACATATTCGGCATGACCTATGGACTCTATACATTCTTCCAACAAGGGTAAAGGAAAAACGTCCACTGTAGTGTTCTTGTTCAGTTTCCTGTAATCCACGCACAATCTCCAGGTTCCATCTGGTTTTGGCACTAACAAACACGGAGAGCTCCAAGTACTTTGACTTGGCCGAATGAAATCATGCTGGAGCAGATATTCCACTTCTGCTTGTATAATTTTCCTCTTTTCGGGATTCACTCGGTACGGATGTTGTCGAATGGGGGTGCTGTCCAGGAGCTGAATGTCGTGTGTGATGAGGTGGGTCTGGGTAGGAACCTCCCCAAACAGAGATGTATGGTTGTCCAGCAGAACCTGGAACTCATCACGTTGTTCCTCCTGTAAATGACATAGCATCTCCCTGCCATTGGAACTGGAACTGAGAAGTTGGATATTAACATCATGTACCTCACTACAATTATCCTCAGGTGGTAACTCTTCCCGACTAAAACAAGCTACTACACCAGGTCCAACATAAGCTTTTAATCTGTTAATGTGCACAGTCATTTGGGGTTCTGAAAGATTAGGGTTAATTAGTTTATAAGTTAGGTCTCCCACCTTGTCCACCACTTGGTAGGGTCCTGCGAACTTATGGGACATGGAAGTCCCCATACGAGGTTTCAACACCAACACCAAATCTCCGACATCAAACGACCTTAGCTTAGCTTTGAACTTCTTGTCATATCT
This sequence comes from Procambarus clarkii, assembly GCF_040958095.1. Lineage (NCBI taxonomy): Eukaryota > Metazoa > Arthropoda > Malacostraca > Decapoda > Cambaridae > Procambarus > Procambarus clarkii. Next base: position 10,381,841 of record NC_091165.1, read on the forward strand.
TACTTTCATGGCTTGTTGAGTCCTTCCCAGATGTTCTTTCGCCAACTCACGAGCCCGACACAACTTAGCCTTGACCTCACTCAAGTACAATCCACTCTGATGAACAGAGACATCTCCCAACAACTTTTCTTGTAGCATTTTAAGAGGACCTCTTACTTGGTGACCAAACACTAGTTCAAAAGGTGAACAGCCCAATGACTCTTGTAGCCCTTCTCTAGCAGCAAACAACACAAAGGGGAGATTCTCATCCCAATTACGTGGATGAGTTTCTTCGGTTGTCTTCAGCATTTGTTTCAAAGTCTGGTGGAAACGTTCTAGTCCACCTTGGCTTTGTGGATGATATGGACTGGATAATTTGTGCCGAATCCCTCGGGATTCGCAAAAAGTTCTGAAAACTTTAGAAACAAAATTTCCCCCATTGTCACTCTGAATAACTCTAGGCATTCCAAACAACGAAAAGAATCTTTCAAGACACTTGATGAGATTATGAGCCTTGGTATTCCGTAGAGCATAAGCTTCAGGAAATCTAGTAGTCATACACATGAGAGTGAACAAAAACATGTTACCCGATTTAGTCTTAGGTAAAGGACCCACACAATCAATTACAACATTAGTAAATGGTTCATCAGGAACTACAATAGGTTGCAATGGTGCTCTAGGTACAGATTGATTTGGTTTACCAACAATTTGACAGGGTATACAGTTATGACAATATCTGACCACGTCTTTCTTTAACTTTGGCCAGAAAAAATATTTACTTATCTTATGGTACATATTCGTGATACCTTGATGACCTCCCATGGGGTCATCATGTGCAGCCTGCAGGACCTGCCTACGATAATCATTGGGGACAACGAGTTGGGTTCTAATCTCACAATCCTCTGAAGAGGGAGTTCCCTTGGGTCTCCACCTTCTCATCAGAAGTCGATCCTTGAAGAAGAAACCCGTCCCTTCCTCCAATGCATCAATATTATCAGGAGCCTCAGAAATACACTTACTTAAACTAGGATCAGTAGTCTGTACAACACTTAAGGGCAATGACTCAGACTCAGCAGCGAGCGGGCAAGAACCTAGTAGCTTGATCTCTTTTTCCCGATTGATCAGAATAAAATGGAGTCATAGCTACTTCGGCCTCACTCTCGACAACTGGCGCACTGGAGACAAGCGGGCAAGGTACAGAAAGTTCAGCCTCCTCACCTTCACTTTCCTTGTGATTTAGGTTCGGCGGGGCTTCTACTACGGCCTCACTCTCATCATCCAGTCGAGTCATAAAAGAATCCTCAAGATCCACCTCCCACTCCTTTACTGAAGGGGTCCTGGTCTTGGGAACAGCAACCTCAGTGAAGACAGGATTACTCTCACCTGTTTTTCCCATTGATCTAGTTACAACACAAGCAGGGTAAATAATATCATCATCTGCTACTGGTTGAGCTAATACATTATGGGGTTTAGTTAACATGATGGGACACTTGGGCCCTACAACCATTTGGTTGCCAAAATCATTACCTAGAATAATGTCTACCCCAGGAATGGGCAGTTGTTTACTTACACCAACATTACACCATCCTGAAGTATATTTAGAATCAAGGTTAACTTGCAATAAGGACACTGGTTGCACACTTCCGGCAATACCTTGGAGAAGCACAACTTCACCCAGATCTCGGGTGTCAACATCATCAAGTACCTTCTGGGTAATAAGAGACTGTGAAGCTCCAGTATCACAGAGTAATTGAACAGTCTTATGTCTACCATTATTACATAATAAGGTACCTGTGGAAATATAGGGTTTGAATTCAGCCATCCAATTGGGACTGACTGTAATACATGAAGAATTAATAGGTTGCCATCCTTTACTCATAATAAGACCAGTTGGTCGTAGTTCAGGATGCAAACTAAAACATGAAGAAATCACATGCCCCCTTCTCTTACAATGGGTACAATGTTTAACAGTGGACACACTGGTAGAACCAACTGCCGGTTTAGAATTAGCATTACTAGGCTTAGATGATCCTGGCAATGGAGTAACCATCTTAGGGTTAGTAAGAGAAGAGTTCACGGGAGTAACTGTCGCACCAGGAGGAGACTTATACTGATAAGGAGTACGGTGAGCATTAAAATTTACTCTACGACTAGACTTAGGTGAAGTGGCCGTAAACGGGGCCTTAGTCAACAACTCATGCTCATCCGCGAGCTTTGACAGCTCATAAATATCTGTTACATTCTTTTGTTCTGCCATAAAAGTAGACAACTGGTCTGGGAGACATGACAATACTTCTTCCATTATAAGAAGATTCTTTAGAGCATCAAAATCAGTGACTGCAAGTGACTTTAACCATCTGTTGCAAAAATTCGTCTTCTGACAAGTAAAATCTGCTATTGTCTGATCCCTGATTCTCCTTAGGTTTCTGAACTTTTGCCTGTGTGCCTCTGGATTTAGCTGGTACGCATTTAGGATGCTTTTCTTTACAAAGTCATAATCAAAACTATGAGCGTCAGGTAGGGATGTGAAAACCTCCTGACTACGCCCCTTAAATTGATACTGCATAATGGCTACCCACTGATCCCTTGGCCAGTTCATACTGATGGCAATTTTATAAAAATGTGCAAAGAAAACCTCAGGATCTTCCTCATTGAACTTGGGCAACTCTATATACTTATTCATCCTGATGGGATTATTATCACTATTTGTTGAAACATTACTAGTATTTCCATGCCCAGCTGCCATACGCTGTGATTCAAGCCTGAAGTTAGTGTCAGCCATTTGTTGTTGAATCTCTAATTGTTGCTTTTTTGTGGCTTCTATTTGCAACTGTGCCGCAATTTCTAAACGCCTAGTCTCTAGCTCCCTTTGCTGAGCTTCAGCCTCTAATATTTTCTGTTCCTTTTGAGCTTCAAGCTTAGCATGGGCTATTTGCGCTTCTAACTCAAGACGCTTTAACGTCATCTGATCACTCGACTCCTCTCTTAACTCCTCTAGAATTTCTTCTTCTAACTCCCCATTCTCAACAAAATGCGTCACAATGACTTTCAATATTTGGGCTTTAACCATTCTATTGCTGGCAGTCAAATCCAACTGATTTGCCATTTGTATTAACTCAGTCTTTTTAAGGTTCTGAATCCCTTCAAAGTCTGGGTGAGCCACCAACGCTGCAACTTTCTCCTCCATCGTTACTAACACTTGGCACTTGATTCACAAAAATAATTAAAATAATGGCACTGCACTACACTTAACTGTAAAATTGTCACCACACTGAAAATTCGCTTGGCCTCACTGCACAAACAAAATATATAGGATGACTTACCTCAAAATCGTGAAACGTTGTTACTTGACACACAGGAAGGCTTGCTTGGCACATGGAATAGTTCTTAAGAAACACACAGACACTTGACACAATGGTACCTAGGAAGGCAAGGTTAGATTAGCATAGTTAAGTTAAAGTAGGAACAATATTTCCCGGCACAGGCCCCCATAACTCTTTGTTACCTATCGTACGTTAAGGCTCGTGACCCTACAGCAGCCAAAATTTAATTACGTCTAGGGATACGAGACAACTGCTGTTCTCAATGGCGAATCACCAGTATAACCCCTTGACAAGTAATGAGCACAATAATAAATCTTCCTTAGGACTGAAGAATAGATACAACAATCTTATATATATATATTAAATAAATCTCAAAAGCAAACAGATGATTATATGGTCACAATATATCACATTAAAAATATCACTGTATCTTCCAGACATTTAATTAAAATATTATATGTATGGCTATGACAGAACAAAAATGTATAATTTAACTCCAATTAGATGTTATCTCCCTGGTTCCCGATCAGCTACTGAATAACATAACGCGAGAGTCAACACACATTGCCTTGCCCCGCGAACAATTTGCCAAAGTTACAATATTATTTATTTCAACAATGGAGCAATACATTGTGACAAGAGTAATCTTAAACTAACTTAATGAATAATTAATACATATTGATATACAAAAACAAAGTAAGGACTTCTTTACATAGTAATTAAAATATGCATACAGAAGGGAATAATGGCATGCACACCCAGCAACGGACGATCCCACGACAATTTGCCAGATACAGTTCACTCAATTATTATTCACCTCTGTTACCCACTTATGATCACATATAAATCATTTGTTCCCGTGGGAAAACTGAGCACACAAAGAATAAAACAATCATTCCCACGATACGTTGGGCCTAACGCCAACACTGTAACATGAATGTACGTTTGCATAGAACATATAAGTATATCAATATACATGCTTGTAATTTACACACAATTATAAATGTACATATTAATATATTTACTTACGTATCTATTAGGAGTACGTAACACCCCCTTGCTGTTGTTGCTGGCTGCGTGTTGACGTGGCGAGCTTGCCATGGGTGGTCCCCTTCCTCCTGTTAAGCGCGTGAACTCCATGGGCCTGGAGTTCACTGGTCGTGCTGGATATGCAGCTATTGAAATGGTCATGTGCGACATGCTCCGTGTCCCTGTGATGGCCGTTTACGGTGTTGAGCTTGTAACTGCCCACCGGGTTGTCATCAAGTTCGTGACGGAGGAGGTGTACCGTGATTTTCTCCGTCGTTACGAGGGACGTTCGTTGTCGCTGCCAGGTGGTGCCGGCTCTGTAACCATCTCGGACCGTAGTGGTGCACTGACGTATGTCGGTGTGCATCGGGCGCCCCTGGAGTTTCCCGAGGACGTTCTCCGGCGTTACTTTCAGCGGTTGGGGGCGGTCATCAGTGTGCGGGTCGACAAGCTCTCCTCTGGGAGGTATGCAGGTAGGCGGACGAACGTTCGCACCTTGGGGATGTGCCTGCGGTCGGATATTCCATCTGCGGTCCGGCTTCTGGGGTACTACGTCCGGGTGTACTATGCCCGGCAGCCTCGTACCTGTTTCCGGTGTGGCCTGTTGGGGCATCAGGCTGCCGGGTGCGATGCGGCCCCGGTTGCTCAGGTCAACTTGTTCCGGGAAGAGGATTTCCCACCGCTCCCTCTGGACGAGGACTCCGGGGGTGAGGAGGTGAGCGTCCCGTTCGTTGCTGAGGCTCCCCCTGAGTCGCCCGACGTTCCCCCTGTTTTCACCGACCCTCCTCCGGATGTTGCAGTGCCGTCGGATGCTACTCCTGCTCCTGTTGCTGTTGCGCCCGTGGACCTTCTTGTTGCTCCCTGTGAGGCATCGCCGTGTGCACGCCCGACTTCAGCTGCTGCGCCTGGCCCTGCATCCTCGCCTCGGGTCCCGGCTGTGCTGGGTGCTGGGGTGGCTGTGGGGGCCCCTGATGTGTGTGGTCCAGTTCCCCCCTGTGGTCGAGGCTGCTGCTGTTCTGCGGCGGGCGTCAGTTCGTCCGGCTAGTGTGGCCCGTGTTTCTGAGTCAGCTTCCGGCTCTGACGATCTCGGGCCGGTGCCCAAACGTTCCCGGCGTTCGTCGTCTGCCTGGACTGATGTTGGGGACTTTAGTGACTGTGGGTCTTCGGGTGTGGATGGAGTGGTTCCGGATGCGTCGTTGGCTCCGAAGTTAGTGGTGGCGGAGGTCCATGTGTCTGCTGACGTTGATGCCTGTGTCTCGGGTGTGCCTGATGTTTCTTCTCCACCGGGGGCCTCTCCGCGGTGGGGAGTGATGGCCTCCGCTGCCGGGGATGATGGGGTTGGGCGTGGCCTGGTGGTGACCTTGCGGAAGGATGTGCGCAGGTCGGTATCCCGGCGGTCGTCCGGTGGTGTGCCCGTGGACGCTGGTGCCCCTGTGGTAGTGCCTTCTGTCCGGCTCCCTCCTCTGAGGATATCCGTTGGGGACTTGGGGACTGTGTTACCGGAGTCTGTGATGCCGTTGGGTCACTGGGCGCGGATTGCTCTGTTATCGATCTGCGAGGAGGCACTGGACTTTAAGGGTGGGGCAGTTCCATTGGTGTGGGAGCGTGTGCCGGTCACTAGGATCAGGAGTGATACCATTTGGATGCCCTGTTTGAGGGTGTTTGTTGCCAATGTCCCGGATGATATGGCGTCCCCGGTGGATGGTCAGGGCCCTTGGCAGTGGTTACGATGGGAGGCGTTCCATGTACGATTCCCTCGGGACGTGTTTCCGGGCAAGTATGTCTGATGATTTTCTACTTTTGTTCTGTGTGCCCTTCTGGCTATTTGTTTGCCTTTCGGTAGTTTGTGCCCGTGCCTCTCCCTTTGTTTGTGGCGAGGCGGGTGGTTTGGTGTGTGTATTAGTCTTCATGTATTTGTTTTGTGTTATTCCCATGCCCTATGTGTTTTATTTTATGCTTATGTGTTGTGTTTGTCTTTTATTTGTATCTTTTTATATTTTTTATATTTTTTTGTTTGTTATTGGCTGGTTGTGTGGTGTGCTATTTTCTTGTATTTTTTATTATATTTCATTTTGTTCATACTGTTGTGCTTTGTTGTCGGTCCTTCAGGCCGGCGCTTCTGTTTTGTTTCATACTGCTAAAATGATTTAACTTGTTGCTATGTTCTTGTTTTGCTTGCATTGCATGCTTGTTTGTGAATTGTTTTCTGTTTTGTTCTCTATTTTGTAACCTTTTGTGTATTTATTCTGCATTTCTTGTACCCTTTCCAGTTTTGGTACTTGTTGTTCTGTCGGTCCTTCTGGCCGGCGGTTTCTTGTTTTGTTCTGTTATGCTTCTAATTTTATGTTTTATTGTAATTTAAACTGCATGCTTGCATGTAAAAATATAAATAAAAAAAAAAAAAAGTAGGAGCAGACTACTATTACCAGTTCATAACTGGACATGTTAAACGATTTGGCACGAATATGCTCCAATCTGCAGGTGGCTACTTACTTACCGGTAAAGTTCTAAATGTGAACAAGCCTAAGCCTGCCAACAATAATAAATTAGTCAACAGTAAATCAATTCTCCAGCAACCAGCTAAAATGAAAAACACAGCTGAGTAATAAACTCAGATTGAATGTAGTACAATTAGTATTCGCCGAGATGTTTCATAGCTCTCAGTGGAAAACCAGCAATCCGTACCTAAACAAGTACAAGTCACAGTGACCAAGCCATTGAATCCACTGAAGACCTAGAATTATTCTCGACAAGTAATAATTGACCATACTCAGTCTCCCTAGGTAATTGATAATATTAGGCTAGAGAATCTAGCACTCCCTAGGTAATTAATAATATTAGGCTAGAGAATCTAGCACCCAATGCGTCTAGTATTTCCTGAATTTAACAATACTATGAAGTCATCAAGCAACTTCTATAATTATAAATTCACTGGGACCAAGGTCCAAAATACCTGCGCTTAAGGTTTGCCAAGAAAACCTTATTAATTCAATGTTTTCTGCACTAAGAGTTAGGGAAAAATACTTGCATCAATTTTTGTTTGAGTGGTTTTTCTTTCGTTTCTGCTTAATTTTTGTAGGAGCGCAGCACGATCAAACTTGCAAACTTACCAATACGTAAGTGAGTCTACAGAGAACTAATAACCCGTGGAACGTTTAGGTTGGGAAAATGTTACAAATTATCTTTGAATAGGATTAATCGTAGCAGTAATTAAATTTTCAGCAACCTTAGGTTTCACTTTGTTTAATGCATTATCATTAAACTATCAGTGTTATGGCCCTCTTGGGTCGCAACTGGGTTCTTTCTCTGATGTTGTTAGAGGTAGGGTATCCGGCCCCAAGCTAGTAGTGGCTTTCAAGGGGTGCGTTCCGTAACGCAAGTAAATTAAAGGGGAAGGGAGACAAAGGCACTAAACTTAAATATATAATTACAATCACCAATAAATAAATATATAAATTATCACATGGGGGGGGGGGGGGTATAAACACTTGAATATACAATATGGTCTTCCTGTGAAGATGCAGGAATGTTCCACGGTGCTCAACGATGCTTAGCCCTTGGTCCTCTTGTGGCCTCACGATGAATCCTTCGATTCTCTCGAGTCTACCCTGGCCACAGGCCAGCCAAATCACAGTTCCACTGGGGGCACCGTCGTGGAGGCCTTCAACCACAAATCCAGCCTGTAGCTGGCAGGTTCCAATCGGTTCCGCTGGTTAGGCCACTCCACGACCGATACTAGGGTTGCGAGCCCTAGGCAGGAGCCTCGTGTGATTTCACAGATCACTCTTCTCACCACAACACCCCAGTGGTTAGTCTTCTCCACCAGTCAGCCCCGGGTAAGACTATCCCTGGTTCTGCCACCTCACAGGCAGGCTAACACAACAGTGTTCATCCGGGGTGGTGACTCACAGCTTCAGCAGCAAATCTCGTCCTCACTAGATGGCGTCGTCCATTTGGAGGGGGTTTCGGGAGCTGACCCACAGATGGCTGGTCGTAACATCTCCATGCTCGGACACTGGGCTCGGGTCCGTAACAATCAGCATTGTTATTTAACATGCTTAATGAGCTCAATATAGCTCACCTTTGAGTTAACGTAATATTTGAGCACTTTAATGTTCCCCATGCTAATACGAGCACTGCTCGCCATGATAATTGAACGATACAATGCTCCACCTCGTTAATTCGAGTGCAATATAACTCACCCTGAGTTAGCGGAACAATTGAGCGCTATAATGTTCCCCATGCTAATACGAGCACTGCTCGCCATGATAATTGAACGATACAATGCTCCCCGCGCTAATTCGAGGACTGCTCACCAGAGAATCTGCCTTGATTCCGTGCTTAGCTATTCTTCAACAAGGATCTTGCACTAATAACCCGAGTTGATCTTACAGCTCACCTGTGAATTAACGTAATAATTGAGTGCTTTATTGTTCCCCATGCGAATACGAGCTCAATATTGCTCGCCATGATAATTGAACGCTACAATACTCCACCTCGTTAGTTCGAGCTCAATATAGGTCACCATGTTAACGAGCTCAATATAGCTCACCCCATTAGTTCGAGCTCAATATAGCTCACCCTGTTAACTGTTAATGAGCTCAATATAGCTCACTCTGTTAACTATTAACTAGCTCAATATAGCTCACAATGTTCACGAGCTCAATATAGCTCCCAATGTTAATTTGAGTACATTTTTGCTCACAATTTAGCTAGAGTAACTTCACTAAGAATTAGTGAGTTATCACAATTAGCTTAGTCCTCTACTTAGGTAGGTTAGAAATTTAAACCATTTATTTAGGTAGGTTTAGGGACTTTAGTTAGTGTCAACTGAGTAATAGCCTAGTCTGTACTCGCAACTAATTACAGTTGACTATACTTAAAGAGACTGATTTAATAAACTTAATTTTCATCTAAAGGTTGAGGATGTATTAATGAGTTTACAGTGTCAAGCCTATGAGCTGCAATTTAATTAGCTCATAAGTCAGAATGACTAGGCTACTAATCTCACTGTCGACTCAGAATCTTCCTTGATTTTAATGAATAAACCTTTTCAGTTCTCTAATATTACACTATTTTAGCTAGTTAGCAACTTAGTTATATCATCAGTCAGAATGACTACTGCACGGCAGTACATATTAAATCAAATTTTCTCATTTGATTTTGGGGTGATCATGATGCTGCGTGATGTTATTGTCTAGTAACTCAATAGTTACAAGTCACAGCGACCCTAGACAGTGACCTTACCGTAGTGTCAGAGTCTCCTTGGTCTTGAATGACCCACTAATACTTAACTGTATAATAATGTAGAATACAACTTATACAATAATGTTATCAGTTCTTAGGAACTTTTTCTGAGTTTGCCTACAATTCAGCTACTACGTAATACACCATTACATGTCACTGCGACCCTAGTTGTTGAGTTTATTGTAAGCTTTAGAGAGTTCCTGATTGCAGATAACTTAATCATCTAATATTTCAATTCTGTTCCACCGAGCACCCGCCCCACTAGAGCAGCTGCTCAACAATGCAAACGGAAACTACAAGCCTATTATAGCTCTGACTAAGAGCAAATAATTTCCCATCCAATTTGAGTAATCATGATGATACTGTGTTGTGATGTCAAGTAACAAATCAGTTACATGTCACAATAACCCAAGACATTCACCTCACAGTGGATTCTCAGTTACTTTAAATTGTATGATTTAATCCTTAATTTGTTTGTATAGGCTATCAACCATAACATTATTTCATCTAGAGTATCAATGAGTTTGCAAAACTTTAAGACTTAGTAACATAAACGTTACATGTCATAGCGACACCAGTCACTGAGTATATTGTAGGCTTTATTAGTCATTAACTTTAGATGATTCACAATTCCATGTTTCATTCAACATGAGTTAATTTACAAGACTTAAATTTCTTGTATGTCCTTGAAGATTACGGGACATCATTATGTGTGTACTAACATACTAACATTAATAATAACTTCGGGATAGGTACGTCAGTACTTAACATTGCACTGCGACCCGACTTTTCTCCCCCCGGAGTTATGTTGGAAATTTCCAACACTAATAAACTACTATTGAATTATAATAAATCATTATCATTATATACTAACTACAGTAGTTACTAATTTTACTAACAGTAGTGTCAACATAAATTAACCATTGCATCTGCGTATTAATGCTAGAATTCTCATGAAATAGAGCAGCAACATTGCATCAGATAATGTCCAGTTAGACACGTTTATTACCAATTTGTTAGAGAATTGAATGGGGTTCTCTAAAATCATCAGTATTCTGTGTAATAATTACTTACGGATAATATAACTCCCAATAATCTCAAACCGAGAGTTATTAACTAAGTTGTTATGTAGTAACGGTCCGTTCAATACAAACGAATGCCATGGAGAAAATGAAATCTTCTCCATTTCTCGTTTAACACGATAAAACAAGAATATGATAATATTTAAATCCCTATAATTGCAACTCTGTTCTTATTAACGTATTACATCCATAATTGCGCGGAAAAGAATTATTCGTGATTAGTAAGTTCTGTGGCGAATACGAGAGACGGGCTGAGGGAGGCGGCGACGCCATTGTTGGTACGACAGCGCGTGCGAAAGGAGGGTCTCTGGCGTGAAGAGTGGCGAGACACGTGGTAGCAACTGGAGAGTTTATCGGCAAGAATTACGCTGACACTCAGTCAACAATTAGTAGTTACTCATCCACGTGTTCTATAGTGCCAAGCCAGTCAATAACTCGTCAACAATTAAAGCCAAAACCCACAAAAACACGTACACAGCAGTGGACGTCTGGGACCGGCAGACGCGATACCGGCAGACGCGATACCGGCAGACCTCAGTATTCAATACGCTCACGATAAGTATAGATTTCTCGTTTGATGCATCATAAAAGATTTTATATTTATGAGTAGTCTGTCGTTATATAGCGAGAAGACCCAATATACAACGTTAGTACCAATTTGGCATTTCCTCCGTTTCCATGAATATTGAAATTAAAACGTAGCCTATTCAAATGCTATTTAATTCTCTCTGATTTCAGCGTGTAGGCGAGGAGCTATCAAGTTGTTTCTCTTCACCCGTGTTATTCATCTCTAGTTCCTTCCTTGTGGAGATCCTGTGAACTCGAGGACGCATGACGAAACGATGTTATAGAAATCGCCTTAAAGCTAAGACTCTTTTCGTACAAATTTAATTTACATGATTTGCTTCTTATAATTTTTGTAGGATCATTACATTGAATAGATTATTACCAGAAATGATGATTGGTAATTCATGTGTTTGCTTTGACTGTTGCTCAGTAATTTAATAATCATTAATATTCACAATTTGAGTTCACATATTTGAATCTACAGTAGTTTAGATTTATAATATCATTTACTCAGCAATGAACTGGTGGCAAACCACACTAGTTCCTAGATGTATATGAATTTCTAGAAATAACCCCCCAATGTAAGTGTTTGAGGCTCTGACTTTAATTAATTAATCATACAGTCCATTCATTATTTCAAGTGATTATCCTTTTAATAATTATCCATAGACACTGATTCTCTAGTGTTATTCTAATGATCACTTTTATTAGTTTTCCCTCTTTTCTCAAAAGTGGGTGGTCCTTCGTTTTATTAAATCAAATAAGTAAATAATTAAATATACGAGTCAAGCCCCAGATATCCCACACCTGTACCATCCCCGGCTAAGTACCAACCACGGCCCAATTCCATCCCAGGCCCAATACCATTCCCGCCCCAATACCATCCTCGGCCCCGTAAAATCCCCAGCCCTTACAATCCCCGGCCCAGTAGCATCCCCTGCTCTGTACCAATCACGGCCCTGTACCATCCCCAGCTCTGTACCATCCCTGGCCCTGTACCATCCCCGGCCCTGTACCAAACACGCGCAATACCATCCCTGGCCAAGTACCATCCCCGGCCCTGTACCATCCCCGGCTCTGTACCATCCCCGGCCCTGTACCATCCCCGGTCCTGTATCATCCCCGGCCCAGTACCATCCCGGCCCTGTACCATCGCCGGTCCTGTACCATCCTCGGCCCTGTACCTTACACGGCCTTATTCTATCCCCGGCCCAGTACCATCCTCAGTCCAATACCATCCCCGGTCCTGTACCATCCCCGGTCCTGTACCATCCCCGGCCCTGTACCATCCTCGGCCCCGTAAAATCCCCAGCCCTTACCATCCCCGGCCAAGTAGCATCCCCGGCTCTGTACCAACCACGGCCCTGTACCATCCCCAGCTCTGTACCATCCCCGGCCCTGTACCATCCCCGGCCCTGTACCAACCACGCGCAATGCCATCTCTGGCCCAGTACCATCCCAGCCATGTACCATCCCCGGCACTGTACCATCCCCGGCCCTTTACCATCCCCGGCCCAGTTCCATCCCGGCCCTGTACCATCCCCGACCCGTACCATCCCCGGACCTGTACCATCCCGGCCTTGTACCATCCCCGGCTAAGTACCAACCACGGCCCAATTCCATCCCAGGCCCAATACCATCCCCGCCCCAATACCATCCTCGGCCCCGTAAAATCCCCGGCCCTTACCATCCCCGGTCCTGTACCATCCCAGGCCCAGTACCATCCCCGACCCCGTACCATCCCCGGCACCGTACCATCCCCGGTCCTGTACTATCCTCCGTCCTGTACCATCCCCATCCTTGTACCATTCTCGGTCCTGTACCATCACCGGCCCTGTATCATCCCCGGCCAAGTACTATCCCCGGCTTCGTACCATCTCCGGTCCCGAACCATCTCCGGCCCAGTACCATCCTCGGCCCCGTTCCATCCTCAGCCGAGCACAATCCCCATCCCTCTTCCATACTCGGCCCAGTACCATCCCCTGTATCATCCCCGGCCATAAACCATCCCCTACCCAGTACCTTCCCCGGTCCTGTACCATTCCCGGCACTGTACCATCCCGGTCCTGTAATATGACCGGCCCTGTACCATCCCGGTCCTGTAATATGACCGGCCCTATATCATCCCCGGCCCAGTATCTTCATCGGGCCTGTACAATCTTCGGCCATCGTACAATCCCCGGCTCTGTACCATCCCCGGCCCTGTACCATCCCAGGCTCTGTACTATCCCCGGTCGTGTACTATCCCCATCCTTGTACCATCCCTGGTCCTGTACCATCCTCTACCTTGTTCCATCCCCGGTCCTGTACCGTCACCGTCCCTCTTCATTCCCAGGCCCTGTACCATCCACAGTCCTGTACAATCCCTGGCCCTGTACTATCCCCGGCCCTGTACCATCCACAGCCCAGTACCATCCCCGGACCTGTACCATCCCCGGCCCTGTACCATCCCCGGTCCTGTAGCATCCCCAGTCCTGTACCATCCACAGCCCGGTACAATCCCCATCCCTGTACCATCCTCTACCCTGTTCCATCCCCGGTCCTGTACCGTCACCATCCCTCTTCATTCCCGGGCCCTGTACCATCCACAGTCCTGTACCATCCCCGGCCCTGTATCATCCCCAGCCCGGTACAATCCCCATCCCTATACCATCCCCGGCCCTGTACCATTCCCGGTCCAGTACAATCCCCTACCCTGTACTATCCCCGGCCCAGTACCATCCCCGGCCCCGTTCCATCCTTGGTCCTGTACCATCCCCAGCCCGGTACAATCCCCATCCCTGTACCATCCTCGGCCCTGTACCATCCCCGGCCCAGTACAATCCCCATTCCTGTACTATCCACGGCCCAGTACCATCCCCGGCCCTGTACCATACCCGGCCCTGTACCATACCCTGCCCTGTACCATCCCGGGCCTGTACCATCCCCGGGACCTGTACCAATCCTGACCTGTACCATCCCCGGCCCTGTACCATCCTTGGCCCTATTCTATCCCCGGCCCTGTACAATCCCCGGACCTGTACCATCACCGACCCTGTACCATCCCCAGCCATTTACCATCCCTGGCCCTGTACCTTCCTTGGCCCTGTAACCTCCACGACCCTGTACCATACCCGGCCCTTTACCATCCCCGGCCCAATACCATCCCTGGCGCTGTTCTTTCCCCGGCCCTGTACCATGTCCGGTCTTGTACCATCACTGGCCTTGTATTATCCCCGGCCCAGTACCATCCCCGGCCCTGTAACATCCCCAGTCCTGTAGTATCCCCGGTCCTGTACCATCCGCACCCCGGTACAGTCCCAATCCCTATACCATCCCCGGCCCAGTACCATCCCTGGCCCAGTACCATCCCCGGTCCTGTACCATCCCCGGCCCAGTACCATCCCCAGCCCTGTTCCATCCCCATCCCTATACCATCCCCGGCCCTGTACCATTCCCGGCCCAGTACAATCCCCGGCCCTGTACCATCTCCGGCCCTGTACCATCCCTGGCCCAGTACAATCCCCATTCCTGTACTATCCCCGGCCCTGTACCATCCCCGGCCCTGTACCATCCCCGGCTCTGTACCATCCCCGGGCGTGTTCCATCCGCTACCCTGTTCCATCCCCATCCCTATACCATCCCCGGCCCTGTACCATTCCCGGCCCAGTACAATCCCCGGCCCTGTACCATCTCCGGCCCTGTACCATCCCTGGCCCAGTACAATCCCCATTCCTGTACTATCCCCGGCCCTGTACCATCCCAGTCCCCTGTACCATCCCCGGCCCTATACCATCCCCGGCCCTGTACCATCCTTGGCCCTATTCTATCCCCGGCTCTGTATCATCCCCGGACCTGTACCATCCCCGGACGTGTTCCATCCCCGCCCATGTACCATCCCCGGACCTGAACCATCCCCAGCCCTTTACCATCCCTGGCCCTGTACCTTACTCGGCCCTGAAACCTCCACGGCCCTGTACCATCCCCGTCCCTTTACCATCCCTGGCCCTGTACCATCCCCGGCCCAATACCATCCCCGGCGCTGTTCCTTCCCCGGCCCTCTACCATGTCCGGTCTTGTACCATCTCCGGTCTTGTACCTTCCCCGGCCCAGTACCATTCCCGGCCCTGTACCATCCCCAGCGCTGTACCATCCCCGGTCCTGTAATATGACCGGCCCTGTATCATCACCGGCCCAGTGTCTTCCTCGGGCCTGTACCATCCTCGGCCCCATACCATTCCCGGCCCTATACCATCCCCGGCCCTGTACCATCCTCGGCCCCATACCTTCCCCGGCCCAGTACCATTTCCGGCCTTGTACCATCCCCAGCGCTGTACCATCCCCGGCCCAGTACAATCCCCATTCCTGTACTATCCCCGGGTCTGTACCATCCCCTACCCTGTACTATCCCCGGCCCATTACCATCCCCGGGCCCGTTCCATCCTTGGTCCTGTACCATCCCCAGCCCGGTACAATCCCCATCCCTGTACCATCCTCGGCCCTGTACCATCCCCGGCCCAGTACAATCCCCATTCCTGTACTATCCCCGGCCCAGTACCATCCCCGGCCCTGTACCATCCCCGGCCCTGTACCATCCCCGGCCCATTACAATCCCCATTCCTGTACTATCCCCGACCCTGTACCTTCCCGGGCCTGTACCATCCCCGGCCCTGTACCATCCTCGGCCCAGTACTGACCCCGGCCCTGTACCATCCAGGCCCTGTACCATCCCCGGGACCTGTACCATCCCCGGCCCTGTAGCATCCCGGCCCTGTACCATCCCTGGGACCTGTACCAATCCGGACCTGTTCCATCCACGGCCGTGTACCATCCTTGGCCTTATTCTATCCCCGGCCCTGTACCATCCTTGGCCCTATTCTATCCCCGGCCCTGTATCATCTCCGGACCTTTACCATCCCCGGACGTGTTCCATCCCCGGCCCAGTACCATCCTCGGCATTATACCTTCCCAGGCCCTGTACCAGGCCCGGCCCTTTACCATCCCCGGTCCTGTACCATCCCCGGTCCTGTACCATCCCCGGCCCTGTACCATCCCCGTCCCTCTACCATTCCCTGGCCCTGTACCATCCCAGGCCCTGTACCATCCCCGGCCCTTTACCATCCCTGGTCCTGTACCTTCCTCGGCCCTGTGACCTCCTTGGCCCTGTACCATCCCCGGACCTTTACCATCCCTGGCCCTGTACCATCCCCGGCCCAATACCATCCCCGGCGCTGTTCCTTCCCCGGCCTTGTTCCAGGTCCGGTCCTGTACCATCACCGGCCCTGTACCATCCCCGTCCCAGTATCTTCCTCGGGCCTGTACCATCCTCGGCCCCGTACAATCCCGGCCTTATACCATCCCCGGCCCTGTACCATCCCCGGGTCTGTACCATCCCCGGTCGTGTACTATCCAAATCCTTGTACCATCCCCTACCCTGTTCCATCCCCGGTCCTGTACCATCACCGTCCCTCTTCAATCCCCGGCCCTGTACCATCCCCGGCCCTGTACCATCCCCGGCCCTGTACCATCCCCGGCCCTGTACCATCCCCGGTCCCGTACAATCCCAGGCCCTGTAATATGACCGGCCCTTTACCATCCCCGGCTCTGTACCATCCCCGGCCCTGTACCATCCCGGCCCTGTACCATC
>NC_091165.1:10399193-10439193 GCF_040958095.1 Procambarus clarkii
TCTGACCTATCCGAAGTTGAGATTAATATTAGTATTAGTAGGTTAATATGTTAGTATGTTAGTACACACATAACGAACGTCCCGTATTTATCAAGGACTTACAAGAAACTTAAGTCTTGCTAATTACATGTCAAATGAAACATGTTGTTTATAGCCTACACAATAATTAAAGATTTTAAATCACACAATTTAAACAGAATCTACTGGGATGTGAATATCCTGGGTCATAGTGACTGGTAATGGTTTGTTACGTGATATCACACCGCAGTATCATCATAGTTATCTAAATTGGATGTAAAAGGAATTACTCTTGTTCAGAGTTGTAATAGGCTTGCAAATTCCGCCTACATTGTTGAGCAACAGCTCTAGTGGGGCGGTTGCTTGGAGGATCAGAATTATCGTCCTCGGGAATTACTGGGGAAACTGGATCTGGCTGATATTCTCGCTCAGTCAATTCAAGGGGAACCAGCTTCTCTAAAGTTTTTAGAGTAGTGTTGCCTCGGCATAAAACTTTAACTACTCTCAGGACACCTTGATGATCTTTCTTGCAAATTCCGCCTGCATTGTTGAGCAGCAGCTCTAGTGGGGCGGTTGCTTGGAGGATCAGAATTATCGTCCTCGGGAATTACTGGGGAAACTGGATCTGGCTGATATTCTCGCTCAGTCAATTCAAGGGGAACCAGCTTCTCTAAAGTTTTTAGAGTAGTGCTGCCTCGGCATAAAACTTTAACTACTCTCAGGACACCTTGATGATCTGGATGAATGGCAACAATTTTGCCTATAGGCCACTCTGACCTTGGTCCATCACTGTCGACTAGTACTAGGTCCCCTGGTTTTAATTGCACTTTATTGTAAGGACTCGAAGCTCCGTAGTGGTATTCTCGTAGAGCTGTGAGGTACTCTCGAGTCCACACCTCATTCCACCTGTTAATAACTCTGGAGAGATGCTGGTAGCTTTCCACCAAGTCTCCTCTGGTCACATGTGACGGGTCTACAGGGTCCTCTTCGGCTAAAGGGATGAGAGGGCTCAGTAGACCTCCATGGATCAAGTGTGAGGGACTCAGAGGTTCTCTCTGGGTGAAATCATCAGACAGGTAGGTTATTGGGCGGTTATTGACTCGCGCCTCGATTTCTACAACAATAGTTTGGAGTTCGGAGTAACTGACCTTTTGTCTGTGTAGAGTTTTCCTTAGACACTTCTTGACTGTGCCTACCATTCGCTCATAGAACCCACCTTGCCAAGGGGCTCTCGGTGCTATGAATTTCCAGTGACATTGTCGTCTCTGTAGAACCGACTGTACTTCTGGGTGGTTCCAGACTTCTCGCAAACAAGTTTCTCCTGCCACAAAATTGGAACCATTGTCCGATATCATTAATTTGGGACAAGATCGGCGAGCAGCAAATCTGCGGAAGGCCTGGATGAAGGCTTCAGCACTCATGTCTGAAGTGACTTCTAAATGTACGCCTATGGTTGTAGCACACGTAAAGAGACAAATGTACTCTTTCACTGGTATATTATCTGGGTTACCAGTGAGAAGTAAGGCTCCTGTGTAATCAACACCAGTGGTTTCGAAAGGACGAAGATGAACCACTCTCTCTTCTGGGAGTGGTGGAGGTCCTGGGTAAGGACATACTCTAGCGTCGTACCTCTTACAGATTACACAAGATTTAATAATTGACTTAACTGTCTGACGACCTTGAGGAAGCCAGTACTTTTGTCTAAGGTCGGTGAGAGTATCTAACACTCCACCATGTAAAGTACCATATTGATGGTGATGTAAAACAAGAAGTTTAGTGATGATGTGGTGACGAAGTAGAAGAATTGGATTCTTTGTGTCCAAGTCAATTTTTGCATGAAGCAAATGTCCTCCACATCTTAGTATATTATGAGTGTTGGCATCATACCAGATACCTAGAGACTTAGTTAATTTATCTGGAAGATTTTCATATTCGCTTCCATATGTCTCTTGTTGTGCACGTTTGATCCAGTAGAGGATAGGATTGGGAAACTTATGTCGAATTCCTATCTTAGCAAGAAAATCAAACACATGTGCAGTCACTCTTAATAATTTGCTTAAGTTAGAATAATGGTGAGGATCAATGGCTAATATTCGTTGAGGTTCTGGTTCTTTCATGGGAGTGGTGATATTGGTCACTATGACTTGTGGCTTTTGTTTGGGCCACTGACCACCAACAAGCCATGAAGGTCCATTGAACCACAGCGAAGACTTTATAAGTTGTTTTAGTGTTAATCCTCGAGATAAATAATCTGCAGGATTGTCCTTAGTAGGAACATGTCTGAATTTATATCCAGCAGATAACTCATGAATCTCCCTGACACGATTACTGACGTAAGGAGTTTTGTTGTTGTTGTTTCTTACCCATTGTAAGACTGCCTCGTTGTCTGACCACACTACAATCTCACCAAAGTGGATATTATTGAGTGTCTTTGCCAGGCAATGAGCCAATCTTACTCCCACCAGCAATGCAGTCAACTCCATTTGAGGCAAAGATCTCTTCTTAATGGGAGCAACTCTTGCTTTAGATGTGAGCAAAATTGATTGTGCACTATTAACTAAATAGGCTACTGCGCCGTATGCTTTGCCAGAGGCATCGCAGAAAACGTGCAAATTGGTGGGTAAGTTTGGTCCTGAAGCATTACGAGGAAATTTCAAAACGCCTAACTGATTAAAATCCGTTGAGAGTATTTGCCATTTAGCTTGTAACTCACTTGGTAACGGATCATCCCATCCCATATGTTTCTGCCAGCACTCCTGCATTAGGAGTTTGCCCCTTATTAATATAGGACTAAGTAGGCCTAAAGGGTCAAATGGTTGACTGACAAACGAGAGCAGTGTTCTCATGGTAAGGGTTGAGTTATCAGTTTGTACTGACTTGACATTCATCTCGTCAGTACTGGTGTTCCATTCCACGCCTAGAACCTTTAATTGACTGGGTACTTGATAATCTGGAAATTCTTTCTCGATTACCTGGTTGAGCAGTTTGTTATTTGAGGCCCATGACTGTAGTGGCATATTGGCTCCTAATAGTTCACGGTTAGCCTCATGGTAGATTTCTACCAGATCAGCTTGATCATTAGTTGTACCCTGGAAATTGTCGACATACAAGTTGTCGCTAATGTCTGCCTTATAGGGGCTGTTTGATTTCCTCAAATGCGTGTCTAATGTTGCTTGCAAAAGAAACGGTGAGGACGTAGCTCCAAATAATACTGAGGCAAAACGATAGGTGATTACTTCACTGTTAGGATCCAGCGGATCCTTAATCCAGAGGAATTTTGTGTAGTTACGATCTTCCTCCTGCAAACCTACTCGGAGGAAAGCTTTGCTAATATCAACAGTATAGGCCAGGGGTCTCCAAACTATGGCCCGCGGGCCACATCCGGCCCGCCACATAATTTCATCCGGCCCTCCAAACAAATCCCTGTGTGGTGGCCTTGAAAAAATAATTATCGTATGAATGGTATCGCAGAATTATTCAAAGCTGGGGCTGCTGACTGGTGGCGCTCAACCCGAGTCAGTTTTCCTCTCTCTCAATAGTGTGACGCACAGATACTAATACTGGTAGGTATGTGTTGTGCATTACAACCAATCAGTTGTGTATAACTGTATATTGTGGGGATGGAGGGCGAGTGGGCTTCGCTGCTTCCGTTTCAGGGAGCACAAACACTGTACAATATTCTTTTCTCTGTACTTTGACAATGCCTTTATCTTAGTTATACAAAATAGCAATAATACTATTGTAGCCAAAAATATTGCATGTTTAAAATAGTTAAAATGGTAACCATTAAGTTTATCAACGAAAGCTGTTGCCATAATATTTGCCACTTTATAATAATATGCTATGCTTTTTAACACCACATACAAGCTGTTTTTTTCCTGTAGAATTTATTTCATTTATTTTACCCTTATGTTTTCAGATATGGAAAAGATAAAGAAAAGAAAAGTGGACAGTGAGTGCCGTCGGTTCAATGACGAATGGAAGATAAAGTACTTTTTTGTGATAGCAAATGATAAAGCTTTATGCATTATATGTAGAGACAGTGTTGCTGTTCTGAAGGAATACAATATTCGTCGGCACTATGAATCTAAACATGGCTCAAGTTATTCTCACATCACAGGAGCAGAACGCACTAAAAAGTTTGAATCATTTCAGCACAGTCTGCATTCTCAACAAGCTGTTTTCAGTAAGAAAAAATCTGAAAATGAAAATTCAACTTGAGCCAGTTACAAAGTTGCCTATGTGTTGGCTAAAAAAGGAAAACCTTTCACTGATGGTAGTATCATAAAAGAGTGTATAGTGGAAGCAGCAGGAGAGGCATGTCCAGAAAAAGTAAACCTCTTCAAAATGATAAGTCTTGGGTCAAATACTGTTGCTCGTAGAATTGAAGATTTAGGAGGCGACATAATTCGGCAAATAAAGGAAAAAACAAAAAGATTTTGTTGGTATTCTCTTGCGTTGGATGAATCAACTGATGTGTGTGATACTTCTCAGCTCTTAGTATTCATTCGTGGTGTTGATAGTGAATTTAATGTGAGCCAAGAATTAGCATCAGTTCACAGCATGCACACCACAACAACTGGAGAGGACATTTTCAATGAAGTAAGTAAAACTATGACAGAATATAACCTGGAATGGAAACAAGTACAGTGTGTGACAATTGATGGAGGAAAGAATATGTCTGGGACAAAGAAGGTTTGGTTGGGCAAATTACAACAGCTTGTGAGGTTGGAGGATTCTCAAAACCCATTTTTCTGCATTGCCTTATCCATCAACAAGCATTGTGCCTAAAATATGTTGATATGTCTTGTGTCATGAAACCTGTTGTTTCTGTGGTTAATTTCATTAGATCTCAAGCACTCAACCATCGCCAGTTCCGTGATTTCTTGAAAGAAATTGATGCGGAGTTTGTTAACTTGCCTTATTATACAGCAGTTAGATGGCTTAGTTGTGGAAAGGTTTTGCTGCATTTCTTTGAGCTCAGATTAGAAAGTGATTTATTTCTCAGAGAAAAATAAACCTCAGCCATTATTATCAGAATGTGAATGGATTTGGAAATTTACATTTTTTGCAGATATGACAGGTCATATGAATAACTTGAATCTGAAATTGCAAGGCAAAACAAATTTGATCAGTGACTACTTTGTTCATGTCAAGGCATTCAGAGCAAAACTTGCGCTACTTGAAGGCCAGGTGAAGGTTAAGAATTTTGCTCATTTTCCATGTTGTGAAAAATTTCATGCAGAAAGTAAAGTTGAATTTCCTTTTTCATTTGCAAATGAAATAATTTCAGATTTGAAAAAACAGTTTCAGAAGCGATTTGCTGACCTTGATGCCAAAGCAAATGAAATCAGGCTCTTTCATAATCCATTTGACTGCAATGCTGAAAATCTTCCAACTCAATTTCAAATGGAAATTATTGATCTCCAGGCAGATGACAGACTGAAAGATAAGTATAGAGAAGGAAATCTGAGTTTTATAAATGCCTGCAGCCAGATCAGTTTCCAAATTTGATAAAGTTTGCTTGTAGTTTTGTGTCCATTTTTGGTTCAACATACTTGTGTGAACAAACTTTTTCCAAAATGAAGTATGTGAAATCTAACTATCGAGCAAATTTGTCTGATGATCACTTGAAATCAATTCTTACAATTGGCTCATCTAATCTGGAACCTGATTTTAATGAAATTTTGAAGTCAAAACGAGAGTATCATTCGTCACACTAATTTGGTTGCATAAAACTAAAGGCAGGAATCTATTTAGTTTACCCTGATTTTTCCAAAAAGATGTTTAAATTTTTCCATGTTTATACTTTAATATTTGAGGAAATTAAATTACTGGCACTGATTTGTTTTTTGTTTTTTTTTCATTTTTTATTCCTCCGGCCCGCATAAATATGGGAAATATATAATGTGGCCCTTACATTGAAAAGTTTGGAGACCCCTGGTATAGGCGAATATACCTGTGCGAAATCGTAACAGTACATCATGTAGCCTTCGTGTTAGACTAGGTCCCATTTGGAGACATTCATTTAAAGACACACTGCTTGGCTTTACTTTAGCACTGCAGTTAAAGACAATACGAATAGGTGTTGTCAATGAGTCTTTCACCACAGCGTATGAGGTAAATAATGACCTGTTTTTCGGTCATCGTGTTCAACAACTTCAAGAAATTTACTGTTAAGTTGTTGTTGGATAAGTTGATGATACATGTTCAGTTTGTCTGGCTGCTTCTGTAGTCGTGTTAATTGAGACTGCAATTGTGAGGCTGCCATAAAATAATTTACTGGAAGTTGTGGATGATCCAACTTCCATGGGAGTCTTACCCAGTATTGTTTATTTGCATAGACAACTGTATCCAGGTATTGCTGGTAAGTCCACGTATCATCAGGACTTGGTTGTTCAGGGATAATGCCTAAAGTGTCTAAATCCCACAAACGATGTATTGGTGGGTCAGACTCAATATCCTCAGATATTTCCCTGAAACGTAAAGGGTGACTGTTCCAAGCCTAGTCACGCCACTATTATATTATTAGATTGTTGGTTTGTGGACGCTGGACCTTGTCTGAAAAGCACCGGTCCTGTAAGCAATTTGCCTCCTGCGGACGACAACAAATTCATTCCATGTTGTCTAGTGCATCCAGTTATAAACTTGTAATAATGATCCTCGCCTATAAGTATTCCAACATCTGTGAGGCAGTCAGAATTTATTTTATAATCTGCTAGCCTCATGCGGTTTCGTTTAAGATGTCTCGCAGTGCGAGCTCATCCTGTGACCTGCAGGTCTGTAGGAAGTTTATCTACTACTACCGCTTGTATTGGACTAGTAGAAGATCCGAGTCTCACTAATACTTTAACTACCTTGTAGTCACGAGGTCCACTATTTGACAAGAAACCAGAAATATTTAACCTCACACTTTTGGCAGGTTTTAAATTTAACTCATCTACCAACTGTTGTGTAATGAAGGTTTTCTGTGAACCTTGGTCAAAAAGACCTCTAGTGTTATTTCTAGATCTTCGGTTTATTAGTTTAAGTTGAGCTGTAGGCAGAGTAGTATTATTGCCTGACTCAGTAGCAAGTACATTTACTTCTTGATGCACTTTGCAATATTGCACTGCGGTAGAATTCGTGGAATTCTCCCCAGTGGTCATGGTTGGTGTAGAAGATTTTCTACATAAGGCGTAGTGGTGTACACCTTGGTTACATCGGTTGCAGGAACGTAGCTGCACTGCACATTTCTTGGGATCATGAGAGCCCATGCACTTGGTGCACTTGTGCAACTCTTGCAACCTTTTAACCCTAACATTATAAGTAGGATAAACAGAGCATTGATAAGTGGTGTGTCCCTGATTGCAGAACAGACACCTTCTCTGGTTAATAGACTTAGTCTCTTTAGTAGACAAGTCATTGGTTATCTCAGAAGGAGATACCGAATATGTACCTACATTTCCACTTCTTTTCCCAGTGGATGTAGTAGTTCTGGATTTATATTTATTAGACTTATTCAAAGTCTGTTTAGGTTTGACTGAAGTATCAGTATTAGTTGGTTTAGACTCAGGTTTAATTTTATCATGAGTCTTCAACCTGTTAACCGTTATCCTCAATCCCTCGAATATTTGGTCAAGAGTGAGAAACTCGGTATTATAATGTGAGCAGAGCTCTGTCAAGACATTTCGAGGTAATTTCCTCTGCAATAGTAACTTGATAGACCATTCTGAAGCAGGTATATTAACTTTAGTACCTAAGGCCTTTACTAGAGACACTACTTCTAGTCTGAAGCTTTGAAGTGACTCTGGTCTACTATTTGTGGGAACCGACCTGTGAGATTTATATTTATTTAATTTATATGAATTTATATTTACGTTAATTTATATACTTCGATAGCAATTTGTATAATGTTAAGTGGACTGTATTTCTGCAATAATCTTAATCTCACTAATCGATCCTCTACACATTAGGGGGGTTTATTATTATATATGCAGCCAATCAAACTACAAAATTAACTACATACATTGAAGAGGTTCCTTATCTTATAGTACAGCAGGTTAGTCCACCAGGTATAACTAGGGTGTAGACACCAAATTATCCTCTTTGAGGCAGCTTCCATCACCAGTAACTGGTGCACAAAATCTTGCATCCTCGTCTTGACCTGTCAAAAGTGCGCTAGCTGTGAAGCCAGATACCTATATATCATACAAGTATATCAGAGAAAACAGTACATGGAACATGAAGACCTGGCTTAATTACCTTTAGTTTGAGGCGATTTCGCGATCTAACCGGGTCACCCTATATCCTGACATTAATGGCCATAAATGAATGATAAACGGGTTTCGGATAGACTTAACTTGAATTTGTAGACAGCGTGTTGACAATGGTACACCTTTGGCTTCCATAACACTACGTCCAAGTAAATTTAACAGGAGCCGAATTTGCTCCCGTGTGAGCCTCTGGTCTCAATATACAATGGCTGCCCCCTTCCTCCCTGACGCCTGGCCTACTTTGTCCACATGTCAGAAAGTGATAGAAGGGTCACATTTACTCTACTTTAATATTGATAATTAAGTTAATTTATATAAGATGTTTTTATGATGGTAAAGTCCAAAGACTAATGTATTTAAGAATAATTCCCACCATAATAGGTGGTGAATTATAATAGTATGTGGTGATGATATCCCGTTTTCTTTAGATGGTAATTCCACTACAAGTTACGTTTTCTATGGGTAACTTGTTGGTAATACAGCTATTATCTGTCTGTATGATATTAAATAGTGTCGGATTTTCCGACATAATTCCCCAGGGGGCTGCTCACGGGGTCGAAGTCCTGATTAGAACAGACGAACACCGATACTCCTCCTTCGAATTATTAGATTAATTTGATGTTAGTAGTTAGTAATCACACATTTGTGTGTCTGTTCGTACAGGACGGATGTCCCGTACTAGAGTTGCAGGGGTTAGAAGTCTAATGCGATTTCATTTCCCTGTCAACTCTTGAAAGGCTAATATTCAAGCCTTATTACATATTATTTACCCAGAAGACTGAATGTGATCAAGTACTACAGTCAAGTATGATTCAGGGACTGCAGTGAGATCAGTGACATTAGATATAACTTGAAGTTTCTTCAGGTAACTGGTCACTGATATATAAACACTGAGGCCCATGGAATACATCTTGATTAAATAATAAATGTATCAAATCAGTCATCAGATTTATTGGGGTTTTAATTTAGTTAATTGATTCAGAAGATTGAATAGCTCATCATTAAAGTAAAGTATAGTTCTGAGACTGCAGTGGGTTCAGTGACATTGGTCGCAGTGACTTGTAGCTGTTTTAGGCTACTGTTCACTGATTTGCCACTGAGGCCTCATGAACTCATCTTCAGCTTCAAATGATGATACTAACATCAAGCTCTGTTGGTATAGTCAGCTGTAATCTCCTTAGTATAATGCTACTGGAGAAATATAATCAGCTGACAAATTTAGGTTTCTACTGGTATTGTTTATCTGCAGGCATAGGTCTCCTCAGGCTTGATACTGGGCCTGAGAGTAATTTACCTCCTGCAGAGTTTAACATGGTTATACCCTGATATTTAGTAGGGCTACCAATGAATTGATGGCAATAGTCTGTCCCTACAAGGAGACCGAAGTCGTTGAGGTGATCAGACTTAATATTATCTGCCAATTTTATTCCTCTATTTCTCAGGAATTTGGCTGTTGCTCTCAGACCTTGAACTTGTAGGTCTACTGGTATCTTGTCCACCACAATGGCTTGTACTCGACAGACGTACCTGCCTAAACGTACTGATGGTTGTACCACCTGGTAGACTTGAGGTCCTGCATCTGTTACAAACCCTGAGATGTTGAATGACGTCTGGGCTACAGGCCTTAATTGTAATTCATCTGCCAGCTTTTTAGTGATATATGTTCTCTGGGATCCTTGGTCAAACAACCCACGGGTATGGACCTTGGCCCTCTTATTCAGGATGGTAATTTGGGCAGTAGGCAAAGTCGTATTACCTTTAGACTTTGCCGATTGGACACTCTTTGTTTGTTGCACCTTGCAGTACTGTACTGTGGTGGGAATGCTATCTTCCACCTTGGGGTTTGGAGACGTTGTTTTGGTGTCTCTGCACAATGCTGCATGGTGCTGACCTTTGTTACACCTATTACAGGTGTGTAATTGGGTATCACAATCCTTGATGTTATGTTTCCTGAGGCACCTCGTGCAATGTTGCAAATCCTTGAGTCGCTCAACACGGGCGTCACTATCAGGAAAATTAGGGCAGTGGTACATTGAATGTTTCTCATTGCAGAACAAACATGTTCCATAGCTTCCAGTACCCTTTGGTGTCACGTTCTTGGGTGACACAGTAACTATAGGCTTGGAGGGTCCAACTGCATATACGCCCACACTGCCACTGTTCCACTTTGGTGTTGAATTATATTGTCTAGATTGATTTGGAGTACCTTTGGTACTCTGTGGTTTACTATTATTGGTTTCTGAGGGTTTACTTGGTGGTTTTAATTTGTCATGTGTTCGTAATTGGTGAACTACTGACTTTAAACCTTCAGATATTTCATTCATGGATAAGATGCTTTTATTGTAATGAGCACTCATTTGTCTCAATATGTCCCTAGGTATTTTCTCCTGGACAATTATTTTCAAGACCCACTCAGCCCCGTTTGTATCTGCTGTCAGGCTGAGGGCATTGATCAATGATTCTACCTCCAGCTTGAAGACTTGGAGTGAATCAGCTGAAGCCTCCGGTGGGGATAAATGCAACAGCTCATGAACTAAATGTGATGTTCTTACTTCTGGATCAGCATAATTATCCTTGAGGAGTTTTACTGCCAGATCATAGCCGTCATTAGTTAATCTCAGATGGGATACTACTGTTTTAGCCTCACCTGATAATTGGCCTTGCAAATAAGAGAATTTACTACTCTTTGGTAAAGATTGTTTTGAGTCTACAAGGTCAACGAATTTGTTCCAAAATTCGTCCCAATCTTCCTCATCTTTCCCTGAGAAAGTGGGTAAATTAATTGGAGGGAGTCGAGCTTCCGCTTGACTCGTATTAGATGCAACTGTTGTTGTTGTTGCTGCCTTGTTCTGGGCAATTAATTTGACATAAGGCTGTAATGTGGCTTGAGTCTGATCTTCATAATTCGCAAGATCAACCATAATGTCGTCTATTTCTGTTTCTGATAAATTGGTGTTGGCAAGTTCAGCCACATATGTTGCTATTTGGCATTTGATTTGCTCAAATTTACCTGCAGCTGCTTGATAATAGCTTTCCAGGTCAGCATAATCAACTTTTGATTGTTGTGACAAATCTTCACATTTCTTGATCTGTCTTGTTAAGTGGCCTTTAAGACCTGCAAGGGTTCTTTTCATTCTCCCTGCATTATCCATACTGGCTAGTTGGAGAAGCCTTGTGGGGCTTGTATTTGGGCTGCTCATAATACTGAACAAGCACTGATGGTAGCCTAGGGTTAAATTCTGCACTCACTAGGCAATAATCCTACCTCTACTAGAGGTTAGCACTTAAAATTAATACACATTATATATATACAATCATACACACTAATGATTTGAGTGATAAACCAGTGTCACTGGAAGTACCTTTAGGTTAGCTCTTCTATATCACCCTAGGATGGAAGAGACACTAATTAATCACTCAAAGGTGTAATGATCATAAGTAAATTATTATATATACAACTCAACTCGAGTTGATAAAAATTACACCCAAAATAGGGTCTGGACCATTCATTAATGGTGTTAGGTTGATCAATATAGTACAACTGACTATGGTAATAATGGGACTAGGATGAACGATAATAGTTCAACTAGTCAATGTTAATATCCTACCCTGTTGTGGGTTGGCAATTAGTATTACTGTGATCACTAGTGCAATATATATTAAATAATTCTCTATTTTGGAGAAATAATATACACAATTATTGTTAATAGCCTCTTAATTAGCCTCTATGAAACTTCTAATATTATCTAGAAGTATTAAATATTATTAGTGACCTCGCGAAATAAAGTCCACAAAATTCGTAGATAATCTCTCGCGAAATGTAACACCACGAAATCCGTGAACAATCTCGCGAAGACACAGTCACTAATTTGGCTGGATTCTATATTAGCGCTGTCATTTCACGAAATAACACGCCACCAAATATCTGTGGGTGTGCATGAAACCGCTGACGAAGCTGAACTGGGCTGAGGGAGGCTCCTGAGCTCCCTCGAGGCTACGCTGCCGTCTTGACTGCTGGCTTTGTTTAAATAACACTGCACTAGTATATTTAATGAATCCACTGGTTAACTGGCTCATCCGGTACTAAGATGACCAAATGTGGGTTCAAAGGATCAAATAATCCGTCATCCGGTTCGAAGATGACCAAATAATGTGGGAACCGACCTGTGAGATTTATATTTATTTAATTTATATGAATTTATATTTACGTTAATTTATATACTTCGATAGCAATTTGTATAATGTTAAGTGGACTGTATTTCTGCAATAATCTCTTAATCTCACTAATCGATCCTCTACACATTAGGGGGGTTTATTATATATATATGCAGCCAATCAAACTACAAAATTAACTACATACATTGAAGAGGTTCCTTATCTTATAGTACAGCAGGTTAGTCCACCAGGTATAACTAGGGTGTAGACACCAAATTATCCTCTTTGAGGCAGCTTCCATCACCCAGTAACTGGTGCACAAAATCTTGCATCCTCGTCTTGACCTGTCAAAAGTGCGCTAGCTGTGAAGCCAGATACCTATATATCATACAAGTATATCAGAGAAAACAGTACATGGAACATGAAGACCTGGCTTAATTACCTTTAGTTTGAGGCGATTTCGCGATCTAACCGGGTCACCCTATATCCTGACATTAATGGCCATAAATGAATGATAAACGGGTTTCGGATAGACTTAACTTGAATTTGTAGACAGCGTGTTGACAATGGTACACCTTTGGCTTCCATAACACTACGTCCAAGTAAATTTAACAGGAGCCGAATTTGCTCCCGTGTGAGCCTCTGGTCTCAATATACAATGGCTGCCCCCTTCCTCCCTGACGCCTGGCCTACTTTGTCCACATGTCAGAAAGTGATAGAAGGGTCACATTTACTCTACTTTAATATTGATAATTAAGTTAATTTATATAAGATGTTTTTATGATGGTAAAGTCCAAAGACTAATGTATTTAAGAATAATTCCCACCATAATAGGTGGTGAATTATAATAGTATGTGGTGATGATATCCCGTTTTCTTTAGATGGTAATTCCACTACAAGTTACGTTTTCTATGGGTAACTTGTTGGTAATACAGCTATTATCTGTCTGTATGATATTAAATAGTGTCGGATTTTCCGACACTATTTGGTGCATTCAGATCTAGCAATTGATAATAGAGGGTAGCTATACTTAACTCTTTGTTGCAATAGTTCAACTTCAAGAGTTTTATAGCTTCCTCATAATTATTCTCATCAAGAGTGAGGTTATGTATGACCTTTTTAGCCTCTCCTTTGAGAAGACTAAGTAGTATGAAAATTTAGAAACCTTGTCTAGAGACGGTTTCTTATGGATGTGAACTTCAAAGGAAGTCCAAAAATTGTCCCAATTTTCTGTATCTAATCCTGAAAATGTAGGTAAGTCTAAAGTAGGTAAACGAACCTCTGGTAGTTGGTTATTGAAGTGAGACCCTGTGTTACTGGTATTGGATCCAGATTGTTTTGCTAATTTAGATAGCCTGATAATTATATCTTGAGTCTCATCTTCATATTGGGAGATGTCGTCTACAATTTGACTTACTTGCTCAGGATCGATTTCTACAGTATTTAGCAGATCAAGATAAGATTTACCTGCAGATTTGACTTGATCAAATTTCAGATCAGCCACTCTAACTGATGTCTCTAAGTGATAAGAGTCAATGGGAGTATCTTTAGTTAAGCCCTCAGCCTTGTTAATTAATCTGGTCAAATGACCTTTAAGGCCAATGTAGGTTCTCCTTAATTGCTCAGGAGTAGCCATGTTGGGCTTAGGTCCAAACTTCATGGGATTAGTATATGTATTACTAATGAAGCTTGGGTACTTGTTCATTAGTGGACAAGTAACATTAAATATAGCCTAATTTAAGGTGGCTATTTATACTTTACCTCACTTGAGGTTGAATGTACCTACCTACCTAACAACAAGTAGCTAGATATTTTGTGCACTGTCTGAACTTCACCATTAGTTCTCGTCCGGTTAGCTCTTCTATATCACCATCAGAGTTAATGGAGATTATCCAGCAATACACAAAATAGATACACAAAATAATGCATACAAGAGAAATATTATGGAGACACTCCAATCAGAGTTATCTCAAAAATTAATCCCACCCTGTTTAGGGTCAGCACAAATAGTATAATACACTACTGACTAGCTTAGGTCTAGTCGTGATAATTCCTAACTAAGAACTATAAAGTTATTTAGTCTGGGCTTGTAACAAATTCAGCACAATCTCAGCCTAAATTCTACCTAATAAGATTGGTAAAGATTATTGTGGTGCAATAAGGTGAATATAGTTGTGCTGTATTTTTTTTTTTTTTGTATAAGAGTGCACTTGCACACACAGGTGAAACAATTATGTACAGTTAAGTTTGGCTTGCTAGCCACAGCCGTTTGTGATGGTTGATGGTGTTAATTAACTTGTCAACCACATGCAACCTAGACTCACCTGACAAATGTACACCATCTCTGGTCAGGTTCTGTCTATAAGGTCTGGCTGTAAATTGGATATATGTGGCATCCAATCTCACTCGTTTTTTCAGCCTGAAATTTATGTACTTAGCAGCTCTCTGGTAGTATTCTGGGGTTACTCCCCAACGATTATCTTGACTTGGTTGGCGAAGTTCTACTAATGTGAATACTACCGATTTACTGATGAGCTTGAAAGAAGAAATTATGGCTTTGAGGTGTTTGATCACCTCAGCTGGATGACGAGTGGGATGGATGTCATTACCACCTAAGTATATAATGGTTAGATGGTGAGGCCACTCTAACGCAGGTGTTAGTGTGGGGTTGTTATAAAAGTTATGAGCTGTTGCTCCTGGTGACCTAAAGATTCTCACCTCTGTGTGAGGTATAGGTCTAAGTGTTGTGGGTAATTGGCTATGAACCACTAAAGCTACCTTATACATGAGGTGAAAGTAGCAATATGTTTAGTGTGATTTAGACTAACTGATGTGTTACACTGTTAGTTGACACATTTAATGAAATAGTTAGTCTAGCTTATATCACACAAGGATTAGTTATTAATGATTAATATTTGTAAATATAAATTTAATGCCTATCCGGTTCAATAAGGACCATAATGTGGGACATTTGGGGCTTGAGTCTAATTATTTAAATATTAATATAGTAAATTAAATTACGAAGGACCACCCGCTTTTATAGTAAAGAGGGAAACTGAGAAATTATGATCATTAGATAATTCCTAGATGAACCAGTAACTATGGATAAAATACTAGAGAATATGATCACTGAAATAATTAATGGGCTGTATAATTAAATGAATCAAACCCTCAAACACCTACATTGGGGGGGTATTACTGGAACTCAGTACGTCCAGGAACTAGTGTGGTTCATTCACTAATCCAATGTATAATAATCTAATCCTATGAATACTTATCAAATCATTATCGTTATCATTAATGGGAACATAGATTATGAACATAATAATAATAATCATAATAAACACATGTTAATCCAATAAACAAAGTTCTGCATGTAAAAGAGTACAGATAATAATTTAGAGGAATACAAAGGAATCTTAGCTTAATGACGATTCCTTAGAAGTTAGTCACGACGCTTCCTCTGATTCTCCTGAACTCGGCATGGAACACTAGGAGTTGATTAACATGGGGAAAGGACAGCTCGGAGAATTCTTCTCACACGCTGCAAAATAAATGTTTACAGTAGCAACAAATTAAACTACTGGATTTCTATGCTCAATAAAATAATATTAATGGCAAATGAAGGATAATGACCTGTGATTTATTGTTGTTATACGTCGTCACGACAAGCTAACCCAGCTATAAGTCTACACCCTATCAGATGCATCAAATAAGGATAAGATACTTAGCTAATATGGGCACTGTGTAAGTTTAGGCTTGCCGAAATTCGCGTCCCAGGCTCTGGCTTAGCCTATCCGGAATAATGACGCGCTTCACTTGGCCGGTCACGTGGAGTCACAAAGACCAAAATTTAACAGGTTCCGTGAATGACACTGACACCAGGTGAAAGTATTGTCTGCAAGGCTCTTCACGCCTCACAGTGGCGACTTTCTTCTGGAGAATGGATAGCGTTTACCCTGATGACTGGGTAATGGCGTCTCCTCGTGAGCAACACGTGAACAGGTCCGCTCGGGAGCGTTTCAACACGTGCACTGGCGTCCTCTCCCGCACCGCTCCGCGTCCCGCGTTTATTAACCAAATTATTATTATGGATATCATCATTTCTCGCGGTTGTGCTTGAAATGCTCGGGTTAGGACGGGTTTATTATTTGGAAGAGTTAAATATTATTATTTGCCAGTGCTTTGATAGTAAACGTATAATGAAGAAGAATTAATGTCTCTCCCTGGCATTCACGCGTGACGTTAATTTTTATTACTAGATATCTGCTATAACTATAAACTCTCTATTGGCTTTAGTTGGAGGTCAGTTTATCTGTAATTAATTATCACACAGAACACCGTTTGTTATAGAGAATCGAATTCAATTCTCAGGCACATTGGATATAAATGTGTTTATTACAATGAAATCTGACGCAATACTGGCGTCGGGTGACCTAAGAATTCTAGCCTATTGTTCAGATGTAATTATTAGTACATGTGAATTCTACGTTGTGTTAATTTTACTTACTACAATGATTAGTAGAATTAGTAATAATTAATGAGAATACAACAGTGTTGTATTCAGTGTTGGAAATTTCCAACAAGGCAATCCCGTTGATTATATCAGTCGACATCCTACCAACAGTTTCACCATCACCAAGCATCAGCAAATTGCCGAGGAATATAATATGTACACTCTGTAACCTGTGATGCAGTCCCTAAGGCTCTCACTCTTGATGAAATCTGTACTGGCAACCCTAGAGGACCCAACTCTGCAAGCAACAGTGGATGCATTGACTAAGGAAAAGTTTCCATGCATCCCACCCTCAGGAGTTGACCAAGATGCATTCAAAGCACTTGAACGCATCCAGACAGAATTAAGTGTTAGGCAACAACACGACACTGTGCTGCGAGGTACTCGTATCGTTATTCCAGCTGTTCTCCAGCAACGTGCTCTGAAGCTTGCACATCAAGGACACCAAGGTCTTGTTAGGACCAAACAGCTGCTACGAGAAAAGGTTGGTTTCCTGGCATTGATCGTCAAGCAAAGGATATGCATGATGCCTGTGTCCCTTGCCAAGCTGCAGTAGATACTTCAAGACCAACACCTCTACAACCTTTACCACTACCTGCTGCACCATGGATGGAAGTATCGATGGACTTCTGCGGACCGCTACCAACTGGAGAGAGAAATCACTTCCACATCTGCAAAGGCTGTCATCCCGAAGCTCGACAAGATCTTTTCAAATTTTGGCATTCCTGAAGTTGTCAAGACGGACAATGGACCGCCATTCAATAGACAAGACTTCATCAATTTTGCTGAGCATATTGGATTCAAACACCACCGTGTGATGCCACTACATCCTCAAGCAAATGGAGAAGTTGAGAGATTCATGCAACCTCTCATGAAAGCGGTACGCTGTGCTCATGCCGAAGGACGATCTTGGAAACAAGCTATGTATGCTTTTCTCAGGAACTACCGTGCAACACCACATGGAACACTGGGCAAGTCGCCTGGCGAACTTTTATTTGGACGTCCTATGAGGATCGCACTACCCGTCATGCCAGCCGAGGTAACGGATAAACGTCTCGCTCAGAAGGATGCACTAGCCAAGGGCAAAATGAAAATTGCTCATGATCAAAGTGCAAAGGAACAATTCATAAAGGTTGGAGATACTGTTCTCATTAAAAAGAAAAAAAGAGGGAAAGCTAGATATGCCATTTCATACAAAACCATATAAAGTGATTAGTGTAAAAGGAACTATGGTAACAGCTAGTAATAGAAATCATAGTATAACACGTAATATGGCTTATTTCAAAGTGATTCCAACTAGTGTAGTAAATTATGAAGTGAAAAGTCGTGCAAACGATAAAGAAAAAATGAGCTATAACTCGGTAAACAATTCATCAAGGGATATTCTTGTATTTAAGGACTCTCGTCCTAAACGTCATGTTAAACGCCCTACACGATTTGATGATTAATTGTGTTCCTTTGGTAATGCAAAGTATTTACTTATTATGCTAAACTAAATTTAATATTGTTTGAATAATGCAGATCTCTCATTCAATATTTTGTAACTTTGTATTACAGTTTCTTTCATGTTTGTTTAACATTGCATATGTATTTTTAACATTGAAATCCTGTGTGGTAAAGATTAAGTTGTTTAAATTCTTTGTGCTTAATTAATGTTAAAGGTATGCAATATCTCTTGATATGTTAATAACTTACTTTGTATCAATAACTTTGCTTTGTGCAACAAGCATGGTAGACATCCTGTATTCATTCTTTTTAAAGAAAAGGAGGGATGTCATGTTCACAGAAAAATGGTACCATCCGTTTTCTATGTGCGGCGACTCAGACGCCGAGAGAGAGGTAAACAAGAGCGTACAGGACGCCCGCCAAGCTTGGTAGCTACTAGTCATGTATCAGTTTAAGTATTAAAGTCAATAATCAAGCAATGGCTTTATATCAACCCTACAACCAAGACTTTCTCAGTAACACACAACACCACAATATTGACAGTGACCAATTATGTCTATATAATCCTCAAGCAATGGCAATGGGAAAGTGTCTACTTCAGTTTCCTTATTTAACCGCCTGTAATCAGTACAAAGGCGCCAACTCCCATCCGGTTTAGGAACTAACAAACATGGTGAACACCAGGAACTCTGACTGGGTGTAACTAGACCATTTTTCAGGAGGAACTCCACTTCCCTCC
This sequence comes from Procambarus clarkii, assembly GCF_040958095.1. Taxonomy (NCBI): domain Eukaryota; kingdom Metazoa; phylum Arthropoda; class Malacostraca; order Decapoda; family Cambaridae; genus Procambarus; species Procambarus clarkii. The sequence continues at coordinate 10,418,323 of NC_091165.1, forward strand.
TGATAATATCTCTTTTCTGGAGATACTCTATACGGATGCATACGAATAGGGGTGGTGTCTGTGAGCTGAATATCATGGCTCAAAACAGAGGCCTGGGTAGGAACTTCTCCAAACAAATTAGAATACTGGTGTAGTAACAATCTCAACTCTCCCTGTTTAACCTCATCCAAATGTCCCATCATCTCCTCAAAGGTAGAATTACAAAAGGTATGATTAGACAAGTCATCAGATATATGCTTCTCAGGGGTGACTGTGTCCTGTACCACACATGACACTGGCCTGGAGCCTTGAAATGATTTTAACCTGTTAATGTTTACTACCAAAACCTTGGAAGGGTCCTGCAGACTTTTAAGTTTATAAGTTAACTCAAAACGTCTGCAAACAACTTCAAACGGACTTTCAAAATGATGAGCTAAAGTAGTTTCTACTCTGGACTTTAAAACAAGAACAATATCACCTGGATGAAAACATCTCAACTTCACCCTGAACTTCTTGTCATGGTGTTGTTTCATCTTCAACTGTGACTTCTTCAGGTGCTCGCTGCCATGTCTTGGTACTTTTTCAACTTGGACTGGATCTCACTCAACAGACGACTTCCATCAGGTAGAGAGACGTTTCCCAACAACCTTTCACTCAGCAACTGGATTGGGCCTCTCACTTGGTTTCCGAAAACTAATTGGAACGAGGAACAACCCAAGGAATGCTGTAAACCATTTCTAGCAGCAAACAAGATAAAAAGGTAAGTCTTCATCCCAATTACGTCTGGAGTCTTCACCAACAGTTCGTATCATCTGCTTCATAGTTTGATGAAATCTCTCCAAGGCACCTTGACTTTATGGATGATAAGCACTGGACAAGCGATGTTCTATTTGGTACTTCTCACAAAATTGTTTGAAATCTGCAGACCGAACATTGCTACCGTTGTCAGTCTGGATAACTCGAGGTAGTCCAAACAAAGTACAGAATTTTGTCAAGTGATGGATAACTGTCTTTGTTCTTGTGTTTCTTACAGGATAAGCTTCTGCAAACTTGGATGTGGCACACATTAAGGTTATTAAAAATACATGACCTGACTTTGTCCTATTCAAAGGGCCTACACAATCGATAATGATGTGGGAAAAATGTTCACTTGGAACTACAATTGGATGCAGGGGAGCTTTAGGTACACTCTGATTCGGTTTACCCACAATTTGACAGTGCCTACAATATTTACCAATATCTTTTTTAAGACTGGGCCAATAAAAATATGTTGATACCTGGTATAACATTCGACTAATTCCTTGGTGACCGCTTAATAGATCGTCGTGGGCATCTGAGAGGACTTGTTCACGGTATGCTTTGGGGACCACAAGCTGGGTAACACTCTCACAGTCCTCTGAAGAGGGAGATAACTTAGTTCTCCATCGTCTCATCAGCATCCGATCTCGGAGGAAGTATCCAACATCATCTGCCAAAGCATCCTCCTCCTTAACAGCTTCAGAAAAACAGGCATTTAAACTAGGATCACTCTGTTGAAGTTGGGTTAAGATGTGGAATTTTACATCAAAATTAGGGGAAGAGGTAGTAACAGGAGGTACAACTTCCTTACTTGGCACAACTTCCTCAACTCTACTAACTTCATCCAACCTAGACATAAAAGTGTCAACCAAGTTTATTTCCGTTTCTAACGTTGAAGGTTTTCCAGCCATCCCTCCGGTTGTAGGATTGGAAACATCACTCTGGGACTTGGTGACTTGAGATCTGGTGACTGCGCAGGCTGGATACACTTCAGGAGCAATCTCACTCGTTTCTGAGAGAACTCTACCTGGGTCATTGAACATGATGGGAAGATGACTGTTTATCATAGTGCCGGCAATGTCATTTCCAAGAATTATATCGACACCAGGAATAGGTAAGGTATCACACACACCTACAGTACATAGTCCAGGAGTATAGGGGGATTTAGTGTAAACTTGCATGAGGAGAACACATTGCACTACCCCAACTATTTAAGTATAAGAATTACTTCGTCCTGATCAACCTTCTTGACCTTGAAAACATACTAGAAGTAATCAAGGTTAACGATGCACCAGTGTCTCTAAACATAACTACAGGAATCCACTTGTCTACCACTCCAACCATTTTAGCATGAATCATGTAAGGGTCAAAATCAGCAAGCCACTGTGGCTTACCCTTACAAAATGTCTCAGAATTATGACCTTGCCTACTTTTACTCACCACCAAGACATTTGGCCGTAATTCCGGATGTAACCTGGAAACAATGACGAACAACATGACCTTTCTTGTGACAATAATTACATTGTTTCACATCAGTCAAACTTGTCGAAACTGATGTAGCTTTACTAAGGTTAACAGTACCCTTAGATCTAACAGATGCTTGATCTGCCCTGGCTATAAGAACAGACTTTGCATGACAATGATTATTCTTTGAACTCTCAGGATTTGCCTGCGTAGAAGTGAATGTCTTAGGTGCCATGTTAAAATTGTTATATGGTATCTTAAAAATCGTCTCATGCTCATCTGCCAACATAGCTAACTCATGAACATCTTTGTAAGAACGTTTACCTATGGCTAGTGCCATCGTCAACTTTACAGGCAAACAAGACAAAAGTTCTTCAACTAGGATGAGCTGCTTAAGGGACAAAAAATCATGAGTATTATTTCGGTTTAGCCACCTGTCAAAAATTGACTCTTTTACTCGAGCAAAATCTGTAACTGTCTGATCAGATGCACGCTTGAGACCTCTAAACTTTTGTCTTAATGCTTCTGCATTTAGTTCATACGCTTGCAAGAGCCTCTTTTTTACTGTGGGGTAATGAAAGCTGTCTTCGAAAGGGAGCGAAGCGAAAATCTCTTGTGCCTTCCCGCACAACTGACCTTGCATAATGGTCACCCAAGAATCTTCTGGCCATTTTAAACTAGTAGCTAGCTTGGAAAAGTGTAAGAAAAAACAATTCAGGGTTCCACTCATCAATTTGGGTAATTCAAACCTTTTAGGGAAGTAAAGTCCACTACTGTGACTACTTATACTAGAACTTCGTTTAGAGCCATTACTACTGGCAGCGGCTGCAGCTTCTAACTTTTCTCCTTAAGCCTAATCTGCGCCTCAGCCATCTGCTGTTTAATTCTAACTGTCTCTAACACTGCTTCTCTCTGCTTAGTTTCCTCTTCTCTTTGTTTAGTTTCTTCTTCTCTTTGTTTAGTTTCTTCTTCTTTTTGTTTAGTTTCTTCTATACACTTAAACCTTTCAAACTCAACTTGCTTTAGTTGAAGTTCTAACTCCTGCCTTCTTAGTCTGGCAGTACTCTCAAACTCATCAGAGAATTCTTCTAATACCTCATCACCCAATAAGCCATCTTCTACTAGATGCAGAAAAATAGTTCTCAGTATCTTAGCTTTTATCATTCTGGATGCCACTTCTAACTCTAGGGTTTTTCCCATACAAATCAACACTGATTTTGTTAAGGTCTTAATCCTATCTACTGATGGATTTTGCAAAATTTCTTTTACTCCATAATAATTCATTATTTTCGACACTTTCAGAAACAAAATATTATACCACATCAGAATATACTCGATTAGCATATGACCCTGCAACAAAAATGTAATGCTTACCTCTGTCGAGCAGCGTTGCAAGTGCAGTAATAACTAAAATCCATAGAACTGCATGCTGAATCATATGCAGAAACACAAGTCATCAAAGCGTCTTCAAGGAAATGATACCGCAACATTCACTTCAAATAGGCACAACAAGCTAGAAAATAATCATGGATCAGTTCTACTGTGTCATATATAATTATTAATCCTCAACACTAGGATTACAACAATAGTTGTCCTGGAAACACAGGAGTTACAACGTGAATATCCTGAAACAACAGGAGTTACCTGACTGATGATCACGGACTAGGCGCCCATTTTACTTGTTATGGTCAGGGAGATAAGACCTCCACTCCCATATTAATATCTTGAGGGAGTAACGTACAGCATCACTGGAACACATAGCCTGGCCACATATCAATCAAGGTTCTAGGGGATTAAAAGGCTAGCAACAAATATTCCAGTTTACTTGCATTAAGAACCTTCCACGACAATAATAAATAAAACACTCTACTAATATCACACACATATCACCAATACTCTATATCCAGCTTCTCAACAACTGGGCATGATACATCAAATACAGGTCTGCAAACTGCATCAATCAACACTAGCTGACACCAGGAACTTTGCCTAGTGCAGTGGAACACTAGTGCCTATATGCTGCTAATACCATCAGGAGTAGTGGTGTGTCAACCAATAACACATGAGGTAAGAGGAATAATATCACATACAGCACCTTGGTATTTCACAACTTCCTCAAAATATATCACCAATGATGGTTGGTTGGTGTGTTGTCATTGTTGATCATTCTTTATGGACAACCCAACCCAAAACTCAGTAGAGTGCTTATACTTTACCAGGAGATCACTCTGGGCGCTTCTGACTCTTGGAGAGGGGCTCAACGTCACACGTTTAGGGGATGCGGCTCCAATACTTTGCCTCGTTGTCAAGTGCACACACCCTTTCGAGCCGCTGTGACTCCCCACTCTCACCTTGTGTGATATGATCTCCTCAATCTCCTTTGTTTTATTGATTATTCCGTTCTACCATGTCCACAACTGTGGTTCTTGTTTTTTTTTCTCTCTCTCCTTCTTTCCTACTTCCTGGGAAGCCTCACTAGGACAAGGGAAACCACCAGCAAATTTGAATACATTTACTGAACAAAGCACATACACAATACATACACACACGTAATAATAATAATAATGAATCCTACACTCTATACTATTTCAGTCAGGTTGCACTCCAACACCATCAGAACTCTATCATCAGCTTATCAAGTGGTATCCTATGTCTTGATTCATCACCTAATACTACCAACCTCCTCAAGTAGGTCAAGTCTTATAACCCAATGTTGCACTATCAGCAAGAGAATATTTATCTATAAACACATACAAGGAAAACCAGCGTATGGCTGCAATAACATAAATATTAGTATAAATGTTCCCTGATATACAACAATGATCAATCGATCACCCTATCAATCCTAGAACACATATGTATGTCTCTGCAGGTAATTCAGCCTACGACTGTAACTCTATACTTCAGTATTCGTTTTCCTTGGCACAAAAATGGCAAACAATCACTCACCTTCCACTGCGTCTTGCACGCTAATGACAACCAAAAACTCTACCAACTCCCTACAAGTAATCAACCAGAACTTCCCGTCCACATCTGGAAGTTCACTACCCTGATAACTTCAGGTTCATCCGGGTTTATCTACCAGGATCCTCCACAGCTCTTTTAGGCTGCTACACCATGAAGTCTTCCTTGAGCAACTATGGTGCTTCATCACTTCTACTAGGGTCCTCCACAGCTCTCCTGGCTGCTACACCATGAAGTTTCCTCGAACAGAACTGGAGTTTCGCCACTGGTATTACAGAAGCACGTGGCACTCCTCTTCACGGCTTCTCCTCACAGCTCAAGGTCCTACTCTTCACCCAGGGGGCTACTCCTCCTCGGAGTACACTACTCCTTCAACAGTCTTGGAGTCTCTTCCAATAACTCACTCTACTGGCTCGAAGTCCACTCAGCAACTTCTTCCAAAGATAAACCTCAGATTGTCTAGTCGAGGGTGCTCTCCCTCTGACAGAGTCCGATCATGGCGCTCCCACGGCCCACGAGAATGTCTCTGGGCGGCTTAACCAACTCTCCTTGCCGTCAAAGACTTGAGACCACAACGTTCCCAACTCGATTCCACAGCTGGAACGTCTGCACACTTCCTTTCTCTTGAAGGTATATCCAACAGGGGATCCTCTCCAATGGGAGCTCAAATGGAGCGCAGCTTCCCTTCACGATGTCTGGTACTCAAGTGGGGTCAGAGCAGGGTTGCCAGATCCAAATCGCTAAAAGTAGCGAGCTGACGCTCAAAAAGTAGCGAATTTGCAAATAGAGTAGCCCAATTTTTTGTCTAGTCAAATCGAATCAAATCAAATGTTTATTCAGGTAAAAGTACATACATACAAGATGAGTTACAAACTTCATGTTAGATTTCTAGATAGCGACTGTACATACAGACAGACGACATTCAAATTTAGTAAGTTTATCTTCCTTCTTTGATAGAACAGACTTGATGCTCATCTGCTGATGACTTACCTCCGATATATTTTGTCCGTGTTTTAATGTTTCACTGTGTTTCTTTAAACCACTTCTATGAGCTCTTATCTCAGTTCTACAAACTTTACAATATGCCATATTTCTATCTTCTTTCACTTTAGCCAACCACTTTTCAAACACGGGATCCTTAAGCCAGGACATCTGAAACGTTTCCTGGTATTTAGACCACTTCCTCATTTTACACTTCTTTATCTTAACACTTTAGAAAATTCTAAAAGTAACACCGGTAATTTCTTTTCTATTTGCGGTAACTTGTGTCGAACTATCCTTCTGGAGGTCAGAGCCACACTAACAATGAAAGCACAGATGAAGCTGCCAAGTTCTCTGTATGCTAATCCGCTCTAACGACAGTCATTTGATTCTCGGAAACACCTAAAGAGAAACCTAATATTTACAGTAAGCAACAGTGGGAGGTCACTTAATTAACATAGACAGTACCCGGGATGAAGTATTAATGGCAATTAAGGTTGGGAAATCTATAGCCCCTGGGGAGGATTATCTTGCCTTGCGGTTACTTTTTCTTTGGGAAGTTCCTAGGATCAACGTCCCCAGGGGGTCGGTCTCTGACCTGGCCTCCTGCGGTAAGTGGTCTATTCAATCAAGCTGTTGGACGCGGCTGTGATTTGTACACATGACATTATAAAACGCATAAAAACGCATTGAGTTTCTTAACATTAATAGCCCAACTTGTTTTTAAAGTAGCCCAAAAAGTCGCAAGTAGCGAAATTAAAAATTTGGGAGCGCGGGCTCTGAAAAGTAGCCCAATCTGGCATCCCTGGGTCAGAGCCCTCCCGAAGCGAGCCTCACGCCTCCAGCAAATTATCCACATCTCATAACCAGTCATTTATCGATTTTCTTATTCACTGCCCATATTCTTAAACTCTCTGTAAAATTTACCCAATTATTTCATGTATGTATCTTCATGTCTGTATATCTCCAACCTCCTAGTCAGGTCAGGCTTGAGAGAATAATTCTCAAATGGGAGACTCGTTTTTCGGCTGCTAGAGATCATAACATACCTCACTAAGACACATAATAATCACCTACCACCTGGTATACATAATGGACAACAGCAGAGAATGATCCATATAAATACATACAGTTACATGAGTAACATCTAGCAGGCACAATACCCAAATAAGGTCACAAATCACGGAATAAACCCTAACATGTCCTGTCGCCTAAAGAGAAAAGAACAGTGACGCCTGGAGCGATCCTTGCCGAGAGGCGACACTGTATCCAATTCCAATAAGTCAACTGACCTTCAACTTTCAAATCTCTCTAACTCATTTACAATATAAACTCACTCATGAACTTCTAATTCACTATACAACAACTTAAAGAGTATAAGGCACAACCTTACATAATGATATATAATAATAACTGAATACAATAAGGAAATTATCTTGAATTACAAATAAGTACACAAAGAAATCACAGGGATACGAGATGGTAACTTTGGCAAAGTCGGTACGTCACTGGGGGAGATGGGAGGGGGGGTTAGGAGGATTCAACAACATTCGCCAGCGGTTATACATATGCATACAAAGATAATAAATATATATAACATGTGTATCATAAGATTGTCTAAGTGGAAAACATTTCACAGTGCCATAATTTCATATAATGTCAGGACAAATGGGCAATGCAAGGTGCAACACTAATATGGAATCTTCTCAGTATACATGTGATGAATACATATGGAAACTAAATGTATACACTCCCTAACATGGTCCACATAATGTTACCCATATAGCATTGATGTAGCATTACTTACAATAAACATACAAGTATGTTTTTCAAATCTATGACATTAGGCTACTGCTATAACTAGACATCTAATATATATATCCACAATTACATGTCATACATCTTTGATACAGAGTTAATATAGACTTGGAAATGTATGTCACACATTGACAATATATAAAATAAGATTAATATATGGTAACATGAGATTACATCGTATACACAATATTCGTGATACTAGGCTATCAACCAAGATATCACTGTATAGTTTGAGCACACTCATACACCAATCTCAGTATGATCATACTGGTGTATGTGTGGTCATAACACCCAGCTACATTTATTTACATTCACAGTTAGATTAGCATGTCGTAACACTGCAAACAATTGTTTCAAACTAGAAATATGGTCTTCCCAACACTTACTAAAAATCACAATATCATCTAAGTATGCTCTACAATCTGGCACATCTTTTAGCAAAGAATTCATCAGCTTTTGAAAAGTTGCTGGGGCATTTCTGAGTCCAAATGGCATCACATTAAATTCAAATACTCCATCAGGGGTGATAAAAGCTGTCACTTCCCTAGCAAAGTTAGTAAGTGGTATCTGGTGATACCCCTTAGATAAGTCTAGTTTTGATACATATTTAGCATGACCAATCTGGTCAATGCAGTGTTCTAGCAAAGGTAGTGGGTATACATCAACTATAGTTACCTTGTTTAACTACCTATAGTTCACTATTAACCGCCATTTTCCATCTGGTTTTGGTACCACTAAACACGTTGTACTCAAGGAGCTCTGACAGGGTCGAATGAAACCATGGTGAAGAAGATAATCAACTTCCTCCTGGATGATACGTCGTTTCTCGGGGGTCATTCGATAAGGGTGTAGCAGAATTGGAGTTACCTCTGTCAGTTGAACATCATGAGTAATGAGAGGTGTCTGAGTGGGGACCTCCCCAAACAAGTTGGAGAATGTCTTCAAAAGGTCCTGGAACTCTGCTCTCTGTTCATCCTGCAAATGACACAACAATTCTTCCCCGGAACTGGAATTAGATATAAGAGGAATACCATCTTCCCCTACAACCATTGTCTCATCAGGGTTTACCTCCTCATTAACACAACAAGCTACAATACTGGGCCCACAGTAAGTCTTCAAACGATTCACATGCACATTCATTGACTGACGGATATGTTTGGGGTTACAGACTTTATAGGTAAGTTCACCGAGATGTTTTACCACTCGATAAGGTCCTCCAAACTTGTGTGACATGGAAGTTCCCATACGAGGTTTCAGGACCATTACTAAATCTCCTGATTCAAAAGCTCTGAGTTTGGCCTTGAACCGCTAATCATGCCGCTCTTACATTATCTGCTGTGCCTCGCCCAGATGTTGTAACGCGAACTCCTTCGTTCGAGACAGCTTGCTCTTCACATCCTTCAGTATCTTTCCCTCTGCCTAGCTGTTACATCTCCCAACATTTTCTCCTGCAACGTTTTTATGGGTCCCCACACATGATGTCCAAACACAAGATCAAATGGGGAGCAGCCTAGGGCAGTGTGCAATCCGTCCCTGGCAGCAAATAGTACAAATGGTAAATTGTCTGGGTGAATCTTCCCCAGTTGTTTTTAACATCTGTTTGAGGGTTTGGTAAAACCGCTCGTTCCCCCCTTGACTCTGAGGATGGTAAGGACTAGAAAAGTTATGTTAAATTCCGAAAGAACTACAAAAAGTTTTAAAAGTTGTGGAACAGAATTTTCTCCCATTATCAGTTTGAATGATACGGGGCATACCAAATAATGAAAAAAACCGTTCCAAGTGCTTTATGAGTGTAGAAGCCCTAATGCTACGCAAGACATATGCTTCAGGGAACCTGGTGGTCATACATAGGATAGTAAACAAAAACATATTTCTTGATTTAGTTCGGGGTAATGGGGTAAGGGACCGACACAATCCAACACCACATGTGTAAAAAGCTCCTCTGGCACTACAATAGGGTGTAAGGGTGCTCGTGGAACAGTCTGGTTAGGTTTACCAACAGCTTGACATACAAAACAATTGTGACAATATCTGACCACATCCTTTTTTAGTTTTGGCCAATAGAAAAACTTACATATTTTATTATACATATTGGCGATCCCTTGGTGACCTCCCATAAGGTTACCATGGGCAGCTAGCAATACCTGCTCCCTATACTCCGTTGGTACGACGAGCTGGGTCCTAGACTCACAGTCATCTGATAAGGGAGTTCCTGGTGGTCTCCATCGTCTCATCAAACATCGATCACTGAAGTAGCAGCTCGTGCTCTCATCCAAGGTATCAATAGTGTCAGCTGCGTCTGTATAACATTCAGCTAGACTGGGATCAGTACTCTGCAACTCACTCAAGGTCTGGGACTCAACAGCTGGAGCGAGCGGGCAAGGAACTGGTACCTGGGCCACCTCTTCCAGACCATCCTCTGGGTCAGAATAAATTAGGGCTTTGGCATCAGCCTCACTCTCGATATCCACGTGAGCTAAGAATGTATTCTCACGGTCCACCTCCACCTCCCTGTCTGAAGGGGTCCTAGCCTCAAAAACATCCACCTTGGAAGTCACAGGGTTTACCTCACCCTGCTTACCCATAGATCTGGTCACAACACAGGCTGGATAGATGGTACCATCATCCGCATCCGGTTGAGCCAGTACACAACTAGGGTTAGTAAACATGATAGGACACTTTGTCCCACTAACTTGACACTTCTCAAAATCATTACCCACAATAACATCAACCCCAGGGATGGGCAACTGCTTACTAACTGCTACAGTGCACCAACCTGCTGTAATAGTTGACTTCAAGTGAACTTTAACTAATGGTACACGCTCGACATGACCTCCAAATCCCTGCAATAATACTACTTCACCAGTGTCTTCTGTGCTAACATCAGCAAGAGTACGGTGAGAAATTAAAGATTGGGAAGCACCACTGTTCAGGCTTGTTTGCATTTGTGTTCCTTACGTGTGCCCCAAAGTATGAGGTGATTTGATGTAATACGATGCCCAAGATTACCAACCGAGTGCCGGCGAGGTGATGGAAATAGCCTCGGCTACCATCCTCTTTTGTCCGGTCTTCTTGGTTGAGCGGTTAAGGGATCCTTTACACCAGCAGAGTGCACCTGGCAGTAAGGGTTCAAGTCACTTCTGGGGTGTGAGTTTTCAGTTGCATATACTCCTGGGGACCATTCAGGATTGTTCGCATTTGTGTTCCTCACATGTGCCCCAAAGAATGAGGTGATTTGATAAAATACCATGCCCAAGATTACCAACCGAGTGCCGGCGGGGGGATGGAAATAGCCTCGGCTACCATCCTCTGTCCGGTCGTGTTGGTCGAGCGGTTAAGGGATCCTGTACGCCAGCAGAGTGCTCCTGGCAGTATGGGTTCGAGTCACCTTTGGAGTGTGAGTTTTTAGTTGCAAATAGTCCTGGGGACCATTCAGGCTGGTTCGCATTTGTGTTATTCACGTGTGCCCCAAAGATTATATGATTTGATAAAATACCATGCCCAAGATTACCAACCGAGTGCCGGTGGGGGGATGGAAATAGCCTCGTCTACCATCCTCTTCTGTCCGGTCGTGTTGGTCTAGCGGTTAAGGGATCCTGTACGCCAGCAGAGTGCTCCTGCCAGTATGGATTCGAGTCACTTCTGGGGTGTGAGTTTTCAGTTGCATATATTCCTGGGGACCATTCAGGCTTGTTCGCATTTGTGTTCCTCACGTGTTCCCCAAAGAATGATGTGATTTGATAAAATACCATGCCCAAGATTACCAACCGAGTGCCGGCGGGGGGTGGAAATAGCCTCGGCTACCATCCTCTTTTGTCCGGTCGAGTTGGTCGAGCGGTTAAGGGATCCTGTATGCCAGCAGAGAGCTCCTGGCAGTATGGGTTCGAGTCACTTCTGGCGTGTGAGTTTTCAGTTGCATATAGTCCTGGGGACAATTCAGGCTTCTTCGCATTTGTGTTCCTCACATGTGCCCCAAAGAATGAGGTGATTTGATAAAATACGGACTACGTTGCTGAGTTGGAACCTCAACAGCAGTTCTCGTCACCAGTTGACACTCGCACCCCTACACGTCGGTCAGAGATGATGATATTTACTTAGATAGGGAATTGGCTTTCTTTTTTTCAGAGCACAAAGATCGCTAATTCTGTAAGTATCATATTTCATTTAGTAGGAAAACCCTTGCTTCTGTCTTATAGAGACTTGGCAAGGTATCCCTACATTCTTGGACTACCTTATTCACTTTTGAAACAATTAAATGTTTCATTTGTTTTAGAAACTATCGGTTTCATTTATTTAGTAGGATTTTCTTGCCCTTATTCTCTTACATTGAGTACCGGGTACAAGATTTCCTGCGATTTTGATTGACTAATCATTTACCATACTAAAATTAACGTTAATTGTTAACGATTAAATTACCACAGGATAGTTACCAGTTGCCACGCCATCCTGTTACTGACACTTACCATATCACAAGTATATTTGTTGTACATTTATTTGCTATTTTTCAACATGTTTCGTCTCCCAGCTTTTCGTAATGATCCAGCAGGTGAAATAGGGAACTTAAGTCGTGCCAAAAAGACCGAATTACAAACTCTTGCACACGAGTATCAACTAGACGTTTCCCTTGGAGCCAACAGAAATGACTTGCATAATTTAATCTTGGATTATCTCTTAGATGAAGGAAAGATAGACTCTGAAACTCACGAAAACTATTATATTGCAGATAAACATGCTCTGGCAGCTATAAAATTGAAGCTCAAACTAGCAAACATTGAGCGACAACAAAAAGAAGCTCTCCAAATAAAAGAATGCGAGATGGCCCTAAGAGATGGCCTGTTACGGCCCTCTCGGGTCGCAACTGGGTTCGTACTCTGATGTTATTAGAGGAAGGGTATCCGGCCCCAAGCCAGTAGTTGGCTTTCAAGGGATGAGATCCGTGACGCAAGTAAAATAAAAGGGGAAGGGAAAGAAAGGCAAAAACTTAAGATTATAATTAATACCTTCACCAATAATATATAAAAGTTACACAGGGGGAGGGGTATTAACACTTATTTACACTGTAGTCTTCTTCTGAAGACTCTGGATCCCTTCGGTGCCGAGTCCTCGGTGCTCTCGTGGTCTCTTGACGAATCCTTCGATCAAGCTGAGACTACCCCTGACACAGGCCAGCCAAAACACAGTTCCACTGGGGGCACCGCCGTGGAGGCCGTCAACCACACGTCCAGCAGAACAGCTGGCAGGTTCCGGATCAGCAACGCTGGTCAGGCCACTCCACGAACGATACTAGGGTAGCGCCCTAGTCAGGAGCCTCGTGTGATACCACAGATCACTCTCCTGTCTACAATACCCCAGTGGTTAATCGTCTCCAGCCGTCGGTCCCGGGTACGACAATCCTTCACTGCCGCTTTACAGGCAGGGTAACACCACAGTGTTCCTCCGGGAGGCGACTCACAGCTGCTGCAGCAAAGCACAAGGTATGGGGACGGCTGCCTTGGGTAGACTGACTCAACTTCCATCACAGCAGTCCCAGGTCGACTCTGTAAGCAGACACGTCATCAATAACAGGGACACACTAAAGCACCTCACTTACAGGCTCAGACACAAACGCCCGACGTATCCACTCCATAGATGGCGCTGTTGTCTGAGCACCACCTCACCAGAGGTCAGCAGCGGCTGTGTTGTGAGCTGAACCGGACTGGAAACTGGCCCTTGTGGCCAGTACACCTTGTCCTCACCAGGTGTCGTCGTCCGTTTGGAGGGGGTTTCGGGAGCTGACCCACAGATGGCGTGGTCGTCACTGCTCCGTGCTCGGACGCTGGATCCAGGTCCGTAACAAAGTCGTGCCAAGAAGACCGAATTACAAACTCTTGCACACGAGTATCAACTAGATGTTTCCCTTGGAGCCAACAGAAATGACTTGCATAATTTAATCTTGGATTATCTCTTAGATGAAGGAAAGATAGACTCTGAAACTCACGAAAACTATTATATTGCAGATAAACATGTTCTGGCAGCTATAAAATTGAAGCTCGAACTAGCAAACATTGAGCGACAACAACAAAAAGAAGCTCTCCAAATAAAAGAATGCGAGATGGCCCTAAAGAAGGAAGAGGCTGCCCTCAGGAAAGAAGAAAGGGAACAAGAGGCTGCCTTACTCCGTGAGAGGGAGAGGGAGCAGCTTGAAGCAAGAAAACGTGACCTGGAGATGCAACGGGAGTACAGTAAACAGCAAGCTGATCGTGCTCTCGAATATCGTCGACAAGAACTCGCGTTGGAAACTACACACCACACTCAGCGCCAATAAGCTACAGCTAGTCTTCCCGTAAGTTTCAATGTCTCCCATGCAAGTAAGTTAATGCCACCATTCGTTGAGACAGAGATCGATGTATTTTTCACCACTTTTGAGACCCTAGCTAAAAAACTTAGCTGGCCTGCAGATCAATGGTCTACCCTTCTCAGAGTGCATCTCACAGGTAGAGCTGCGGTTACTCTCAGTACTTTAGCGTCTGAGAATGACTACCAGACCCTGAAGCAAGCAGTTTTGGACGCCTACCTTCTCTCCACCGAAAGCTACAGACGAAAATTCCGTGATTATCTAAAGGCAAGTACCACCACCTTTTTAGAATTTGCCAATACAAAGAAAAGATATTTCATGAAATGGCTGGAAGCAGCACATGTCTCTACATTTTCAGAACTCATCAACCTCATTCTAGTTGAAGAATTCTTTAGACGTGTTCCCCCTTCCATCCGTTTATATTTAGCAGACAAAGAAGAAACCGACTACCTCAGATGTGCGAAGTCGGCTGACACCTACAGCCTCATCCATCGGCTAACACCAGATCCACCTTCCAGTAAGAAGTCTTGGCATAGTTATGATAAAGTGAGTACCGATCATGCGAGCTCTCAATTGTATTGTAAGTATTGCAAACTCTATGGACATACTATGGATAAATGTGGAAAAGCTCAATACAAAGGCTATGAAACTCCTAAACCCAAATCGACTCCTCCTAAGTCCGGTAAGCCTGTGATGAATGTTGGTGTTCCTGTTAATGATCTTTCTCATTATCAGCAAACACCTATATCCTGGAACTGTCTCTGCCAGCAGTACAGATTCGGAGGGACGTTTCAAATTAAAAATAAAATAAATAAAATGTTTATTTAGGTAAGGTACATACATACAATAAATTTTTACAAAGAATGGTTGACTTATAGGTAGAGCTAGTACATACAGTGCCTAAAGCCACTATTACGCAAAGCGTTTCGGGCATGAAAATTGAAGATCTTGAGGGACACAGCGGCTCTTCAGTCAATAATATTGAAATCGGCTGTGCCTAACGTCACCTACACCAGGGAAACCGTCCTTATCACTGACCTCACTGCTACCACCCCGTATCCACTTGCCAGAGTCCACCTGGATTGTCCTTTCGTGACCGGTGAAGTCCAAGTCGCCATCAGGGAAAAGCCTTTTCCCATGTCTGGAGTGCAACTTCTCCTGGGCAATGACTTGGCATAAGATCTGCAACCTTCCAACCTGATCATCATGGACAAACCCCAGGTGTGTAACACTGTAGTGGACAATCCCATCTTTAAGTATGTTTCCAGCAGAGGTCCAAGAAAGTGATGAAGTTTCTTCTCCGGTTTTGGTGACCACCCGTGCACAAGCTGCATGCCCGTAACCAGCTGTCTCTACTGCAACCGCTGTCCCTCAAGACCATCAGAATCTACCACCGAATCTTACTATGTTGGAGTTCCATAAGTTACAGAGGGAGGATCCTTCATTAACACCATTATTCTTCCAGGCTGAGACTCAACCTGACAGTATCCCTCGGTTCTTCCTTTAGAATCAGTTGCTCTACCGCAAGTACAGACCCAGTAAGCTGAAGGAGGATGATGATTGGGCAAATGTCGAACAACTAGTGGTTCCCACCAGCCTACGGCCCGATATTCTACACCTGGCCCATGGAGCACTTTCTCACTATGGTTTTAACAAAACCTACCACGGAATTAGACTAGACTACTACTGGCCAGGTATGGTTAAAGACGTCAAAAGTTACGTGCAACAGTGTCATACATGTCAGATGGCAGGTAAACCTAACATCTCTATTCCAAGGCTCCATTGACTCCTATCCAGGTGTCTGCGGAACCTTTCCACAGACTCATCATAGACTGTGTTGGCCCTTTACCCCGGACCAGTTCTGGCAACGCCTATATACTAACTATCCTGTGTCCTACCACCAGATTCCCCATAGCACTTCCAGTAAAGAACATTACGGCTGCTACTGTGGTGAAACAACTATTGAAGGTCTTCACCCAGTATGGATTTCCATGAGAGGTTCAAAGTGACTGTGGCACCAACTTCACCAGTGATCTCTTCAAGAAGACACTGGAAGAGTTCAACATCACACAGGTATTGTCCAGCCCCTATCATCCTGCTTCACAGGGTTCTCTTGAAACATAGTCATCAGACTATTAAAGCACTCCTAAAGAAATTTTGCAATGAAACCTTGAAGGACTGGGATAAACAACTTGACCTCATCATGTGCATTTTCAGAAGTCTCCCTAATGAGTCTCTAGGAGTATCTCCTTATGAGATGCTCTACGGACGTAATTGCCGTACTCCTCTCAAAGCTTTTAAAGACTCTCTACGTAATGCCACCTTCAGTGACCCTCAGAATGTGCCCCAGTTTCTTCAAAACTTAAAGCACCTTCTAGAGAGAGTACGTAAATTTGCAAATGACAATCTATTGAAAGCTCAGGAGAGGATGAACTCATTTTGACTAACGCAGCAAAATAAGGAAATTTCAACCAGGAGACTTCGCGTTGGCATATTTTCCTATCCCAGGTTCTCCATTGCAAAACAAGTATTCAGGACCCTACCGCATCAAGGAGTGCAGAAACAAACACAACTACGTTCTTGAGACTCCAGATAGGCGGCGGAAGACCCAATTGTGCCACGTCAACCTCCTAAAGCAGTATCAAGGTACACCCCCCACTGTGTTGGTATCATTATCCACATTTAGAGGTTCATACCTCCACAGTGAGACCTTCCCTGCTTCTCCTCCCGAAAGCAATAACACTGAGTCAGTGCCTTCCAACTCAGAAATCCTAACTGATCATCATACCTATTTGCAGGACAGTAATAGTGCTCCTCTCATCAGAATCTTCAAGGAACATCAGAAGTTGTTCAGCGATGATCCACAGGAGTGTAATTTGGGTCAGCACGACATCCAGCTACTCCCTGACACCCGGCCGATTCGTCAACCTTTCTACCGAATCAGCCCGAGCAAAAAGGAAGTTATGCATGCTGAAGTACAGTACCTCCTGGATCATGGGCTGGCCACCCCTTGTGAGTCCCCTTGGGCCTCACCCTGCATCTTGGTGCCGAAACCGCACGGTAAAGTGAGGCTGTGTACCGACTACAGGAAATTGAATCTTGTGACTGTCAAGGATGCTTACCCATTACCTAGAATTGATGACATCCTTGACACCATTGATAATGCTCGGTATTTATCCAAACTAGACTTACTCAAGGGATACTACCAAGTGTCTTTGACAGAGCGAGCTAAGGAAATATCTGCCTTCACCACTCCTTTTGGCCTTTACAGATATGAACGCCTTCCATTTGGATTATGTAATGCCCCGGCCAACTTCCAGCGAGCTGTCAACCACGTCATCCATGGCTTAGATCACACCTACGCCTACTTGGATGATATCGTTCTGGCAACTAACACCTGGAACGAACATCTGCTCTAGCTGCAAAGATTGTTCGCCAAGCTCCTGACAGCCGGCCTCACCATCAACTTGGGCAAGTCCACCTTTGCTAAAGGTAAAGTGCGTTATCTTGGTCATGTGATAGGGAGTGGCAGCATAGATCCGATAAACATACACACTCAAGCCATCCAGCATTACCCTCAGCCTACCACCAGGAAGCAGCTCCTGCGCTTCCTTGGTCTTGCCTCCTACTACCGTAGGTTTGTGAAGAATTTTAGTGCGGTGGCGACACTATTGATCACTTTAACCAGCCCCAAGCAAACGGTATCATTGCCTGGAAACCCACTTCGGCCAATCATTAGCCAGATACCCACACCCACGTACAGACTGGCGAAGCGACTCAACGGCCTGCTGACTCCTTATGTTCCTTGCGCCTTCAGCCTGAAGTCTCCAAAGGAATTTGTTGACTTACTGCGGGGCACACGGGCCACAGGGATAAGAGCCTCGTTGGACGTAGAATCGCTGTTTACCAACGTACCTGTGGACGAGACAATCGGAATGATAGCCGACAGAGTGTATCGTGATCCAGCCTGTACTCCTCTTGACATGCCAGAAAATATTCTGAGGAAACTACTCCAAACTTGTACTAAAGAGGCACCCTTCTTGAGCCCGGATGGGCACATGTATAAGCAAGTAGATGGGGTCGCCATGGGTTCTCCCCTAGGTGTCCTGTTTGCAAACTTCTACATGGGTACCATCGAGCAAAAAGTCTTAGTCGACATGAACTTGAAACCGGCCATATACTGCAGGTATGTTGACGACATTTTACACAGGTACCTGATGTCAGACATCTGCAGGAGCTGAAGGAGGCATTTGAGCAGAGTTCCGTGCTGCGTTTCACTTACGAGATGGAAAAGGATGGGAAGCTGCCCTTTCTAGATGTAACAGTCATGGAAAAGGGCGGAGGTTTCCACACTGCAGTCTACACTAAGGAAACAAACATAGGAATGTGCCTAAATGCCAACAGCGACTGCCCTGACAGGTACAAGAGGAGTGTTGTTAACGCATATGTCGACCGTGCTCTCAGCACAGCTCAGAATGGAAGCAAGTCGACGAAGAACTCTGTAGGGTAAGGCAGGTCCTAGTCAATAACGGCTTCTCCAATGGTTTCATCGAAGACATCATAAGAAGAAAGTGAAAAGCCATGCAACCTCTGAAGAGACAACTAACACAAACACCTATACCCCCTATTAGACTATTTTACAGGAACTTCTTTCCACAGCTCATAAAACGGAGGAAAGGGTCCTGAAAGATATTGTTAATAGAAACGTTATCCCTACAGACAAAAATCAGAGGATACAACTGACGATTTACTATAAAACCAGATAAACGGCCAGCCTTCTCATGAGAAACTCTCCAGACACAAAACAGAACGCTTTAAAAGAGACTAACGTCGTCTATGCCTTCAAATGCCCACTTGGGGACTGTAAGCTCCAAAAAACCCAGTATATAGGCAAGACAACAACATCTCTTTCTAGGCGTTTAACGATGCATAAGCAACAGGGCTCCATTAAGGAACATATAATCTCTTCCCACAACCAAACCATCGCCAGAGAAATCCTAGTAAACAACACAGAAATCATCGATAGATACAGCGATAGCAGGCGGCTTGACGTTTGCGAGGCACTACATATCAAGAAGTCAACACCAGCAATCAACAGCCAATTATTGCACAACTATATTCTACCCACCTCAAGACTCCGCTCCAATATAGAAGCATCAAGAAATATGGACCAATAGGCTTTCTACAAACACTTCTATTCAATACCCATTGTTTGTGTTCTGTCTTGTGTTGATACTTTTAATACCCTATTATATCCCCTCTTGTTCTGTCTTGTGTTAATGCCACATCACCCCTCCCACCTCACTCAAATGTAGATATAAAATCGGAGATACGTAAATTCTAATCAGTTGTGTATTTCTGACCTCCCTTAGTATACAAAAGCCAGAGAGCTTAGTATGCCAGAGAGAGATGTCAACTCTTAGAGCACAAAGAATATTCTGAAGTTGATGGCTGGTCCAGGCTCAGACATCGACTCAGGTAGATGGCACTGAGGTGCAGTGTGCAGGTGTGCAGTCGGCGAGTCACCAATCAGGAGCAGGCAGGCTGGATGGGTAGTTGGGCTGGTTGACGACGAGCCGGCGTGGAGGGTGTGTGAAGTTGGGGGTTTAGGGTACGTTTTGCCTCCTGGTCAAAACGCTTTGTGCTACTGGTGGACGTATCTTGAATGTAGCATCTTATACTTGTAGACTGGACGTAACTTTAGGTAAGAAAGAGCAGGCTCAATCTCTCTTGAAAGAGATTATCGTCACAATAGATATATATGTCGTACCTAGTAGCCAGAACGCGCTTCTCAGCATACTATACAAGGCCCGATTTGCCTAATAAGCCAAGTTTCATGAATTAATTATTTTACGACTACCTAACCTACCTAACCTAATATAACCTATAAGGATAGGTTAGGTTAGGTTCGGTCATATATCTACGTTAATTTTAACTCCAATAAAAAAAAATTAACCTCATATATATTGAAATGGGTAGCTTTATCATTTCATAAGGAAAAAATTAGAGAAAATATATTTATTCAGGAAAACTTGGCTTATTAGGCAAATCGGGCCTTGCATAGTAGGCCCAGAAGTGCATTCTGGCTACTAGGTACGACATTATATATATATATATATATATATATATATATATATATATATATATATATATATATATATATATATATATATAATATATATATTATATATATGTCGTACCTAGTAGCCAGAACTCACTTCTCAGCCTACTATTCAAGGCCCGATTTGCCTAATAAGCCAAGTTTCCTGAATTAATATATTTACTATAATTTTTTTCTTATGAAATGATAAAGCTACCCTTTTCACTATGTATGAGGTCAATTTTTTTTATTGGAGTTAAATTAACGTAGATATATGACCGAACCTAACCAACCCTACCTAACCTAACCTAACCTATATATATAGGTAAGGTTAGGTTAGGTAGCCAAAAAAAGCTAGGTTAGGTTAGGTAGGTTAGGTAGACGAAAAAACATTAATTCATGAAAACTTGGCTTATTAGGCAAATCGGGCCTT
>NC_091165.1:10444193-10482417 GCF_040958095.1 Procambarus clarkii
TAGGTAGGTTAGGTAGACGAAAAAACATTAATTCATGAAAACTTGGCTTATTAGGCAAATCGGGCCTTAATAAGTAGGCTGAGAAGTGCGTTCTGGCTATTAGGTACGACATATATATAGATATATATATATATATATATATATATATATATATAAATATATATATATATGTCGTACCTAGTAGCCAGAACTCACTTCTCAGCCTACTATTCAAGGCCGATTTGCATAATAGCCAAGTTTTCCCTGAATTAATATATTTTCTATAATTTTTTTTTCTTATGAAATGATAAAAGCTACCCATTTCATTATGTATGAGGTCAATTTTTTTTTATTGGAGTTAAATTAAACGTAGATATATGACCGAACCTAACCAACCCTACCTAACCTAACCTAACCTATCTTTATAGGTTAGGTTAGGTTAGGTAGGCCGAAAAAGTTAGGTTAGTTAGGTTAAGGTAGGTTTAGGTAGTCGAAAAACAATTAATTCATGAAAACTTGGCTTATTAGGCAAATTCGGCCTTGCATAGTAGGCTGAGAAGTGCGTTCTGGCTACTAGGTACGACATATATATATAATATATATATATATATATATATATATATATATATATATATATATATATGTCGTACCTAGTAGCCAGAACGCACTTCTGGGCCTACTATGCAAGGCCCGATTTGCCTAATAAGCCAAGTTTTCCTGAATTAATATATTTTTTCTAATTTTTTTCTTATGAAATGATAAAGCTACTCATTTCATTATGAATAAGGTCAATTTTATTTTATTGGAGTTAAAATTAACGTAGATATATGACCGAACCTAACCATCCCTACCTAACCTAACCTATCTTTATAGGTTAGGTTAGGTTAGGTAGCCGAAAAAGTTAGGTTAGGTTAGGTTAGGTAGGTTAGGTTGCCGAAAAACAATTAATTCATGAAAACTTGGCTTATTAGGCAAATCGGGCCTTGCATAGTAGGCTGAGAAGTGCGTTCTGGCTACTAGGTACGACATATATATATATATATAATATATATATAATATATATATATATATATATATATATATATATATATATATATATATATATGTCGTACCTAGTAGCCAGAACGCACTTCTCAGCCCACTATGCAAGGCCAAATTTGCCTAATAAGCCAAGTTTTCATGAATTAATGTTTTTTCGACTACCTAACCTACCTAACCTAACCTAACTTAACTTTTTCTGCTAGCTAACCTAACCTAACCTATAAAGATAGGTTAGGTTAGGTTAGGTACGGTTGGTTAGGTTCGGTCATATATCTACGTTAATTTTAACTCCAGTAACAAAAAATTGACCTCCTACATAATGAAGTGGGTAGCTTTATCATTTCATAAGAAAAAAATTAGAGAAAATATATTAATTCAGGAAAACTTGGCTTATTAGGCAAATCGGGCCATGCATAGTAGGCTGAGAAGTGCGTTCTGGCTACTAGGTACGACATATATATATATATATATATATATATATATATATATGTCGTACCTAATAGCCAGAACGCACTTCTCAGCCTACTATTCAAGGCCCGATTTGCCTAATAAGCCAAGTTTTCATGAATTAATGTTTTTTCGTCTACCTAACCTACCTAACCTAACCTAACCTAGCTTTTTTTGGCTACCTAACCTAACCTTACCTATAAATATAGGTTAGGTTAGGTTAGGTAGGGTTGGTTAGGTTCGGTCATATATCTACGTTAATTTTAACTCCAATAAAAAAAAATTGACCTCATACATAGAGAAAAGGGTTGCTTTATCATTTCATAAGAAAAAAAATATAGTAAATATATTAATTCAGGAAAACTAGGCTTATTAGGCAAATCGGGCCTTGAATAGTAGGCTGAGAAGTGAGCTCTGGCTACTAGGTACGACATATATATATATATATATATATATATATATATATATATATATATATATATATATATATATATGTCGTACCTAGTAGCCAGAACGCACTTCTCAGCCTACTATGCAAGGCCCAATTTGCCTAATAAGCCAAGTTTTTATGAATTAATATATTTTCTCTAATTTTTTTCTTATGAAATAATAAAGCTCTCCATTTCATTATGTATGAGGTCAATTATTTTTTATTGGAGTTAAAATTAAAGTAGATATATGATCGAACCTAACCAACCCTACCTAATCTAACCTAACCTATCTTAATAGGTTAGGTTAGGTTAGGTGGCCGAAAAAGTTAGGTTAGGTTAGGTTAGGTAGGTTAGGTAGTCGAAAAACAATTAATTCATGAAAACTTGGCTTATTAGGCAAATCGGGCCTTGCATAGTAGGCTGAGAAGTGCGTTCTGGCTACTAGGTACGACATATATATATATATATATATATATATATATGTCGTACCTAGTAGCCAGAACTCACTTCTCAGCCTACTATTCAAGGCCCGATTTGCCTAATAAGCCAAGTTTTCCTGAATTAATATATTTACAATAATTTTTTTCTTATGAAATGATAAAGCAACCCTTTTCTCTATGTATGAGGTCAATTCTTTTTACTGGATTGAAAATTAACGGAGATATATGACCGAACCTAACCAACCCTACCTAACCTAACCTAATCTATATTTATAGGTAAGGTTAGGTTAGGTAGCCAAAAAAAGCTAGGTTAGGTTAGGTTAGGTAGGTTAGGTAGACGAAAAAACATTAATTCATGAAAACTTGGCTTATTAGGCAAATCAGGCCTTGAATAGTAGGCTGAGAAGTGCGTTCTGGCTATTAGGTACGACATATATATATATATATATATATATATATATATATATATATATATATATATATATATATATATATATATATCACTCGGCCTATATATATATATATATATATATATATATATATATATATATATAATATATATATATATATTATATATATATATATATATATATATATATGTTGTACCTAGTAGCCAGAACGTCATACTAGGCCTACTTTGCAAGGCCCGATTTGCCTAATAAGCCAAGGTTTCCTGAATTTATATATTTTTCTAATTTTTTTCTTATGAAATGATAAATCTGTCTATTTTATTATGTATAAGTTAAATTGTTGAAATTTGAGTTAAAACTAACGTAGATATATGAGCGAATCTAACCCACCCTACCTAACCTAACCTAACTTATCTTAGCCTAACCTAAACTAACACGACTAAGTCAATAATTATGTTCTTAATATAAAATAATAATAATAATTCAAATAAACTATTTGGATAAAAATTATTGAAAATAAAGAAAATCACTCGGCCTATTAGGCAAATCGGGCCTTGCATAGTAGGCCGATTACGACGTTCTGGCTACTAGGTACAACATATATATATATATATATATATATATATATATATATATATATATATATATATATATGTCGTACCTAGTAGCCAGAACTCACTTCTCAGCCTACTATTCAAGGCCCGATTTGCCTAATAAGCCAAGTTTTCCTGAATTAATATATTTACTATAATTTTTTTCTTATGAAATGATAAAGCAACCCTTTTCTCTATGTATGAGGTCAATTTTTTTTTATTGGAGTTAAAATTAACGTAGATATATGACCGAACCTAACCAACCCTACCTAACCTAACCTAACCTATATTTATAGGTAAGGTTAGGTTAGGTTGCCAAAAAAAGCTAGGTTAGGTTAGGTTAGGTAGGTTAGGTAGACGAAAAAACATTAATTCATGAAAACTTGGCTTATTAGGCAAATCGGGCCTTAAATAGTAGGCTGAGAAGTGCGTTCTGGCTATTAGGTACGATATTATATATATATATATATATATATAATATATATATATATATATATATATATATATATATATATATATATATATATTATATATATATATATATATATATATAATATATAATATATATATCGTACCTAGTAGCCAGAACTCACTTCTCAGCCTACTATTCAAGGCCCGATTTGCATAATAAGCCAAGTTTTCCTGAATTAATATATTTACTATAATATTTTTCTTATGAAATGATAAAACTACCCATTTCATTATGTATGAGGTCAATTTTTTTTATTGGAGTTAAAATTAACGTAGATATATGACCAAACCTAACCAACCCTACCTATTCTAACCTAACCTATCTTTATAGGTTAGGTTAGGTTAGGTTAGGTGGCCGAAAAAGTTAGGTTAGGTTAGGTAGGTTAGGTAGTCGAAAAACAATTAATTCATGAAAACTTGGCTTATTAGGCAAATCGGGCCTTGCATATTAGGCTGAAAAGTGCGTTCTGGCTACTAGGTACGACATATATATATATATATATATATATATATATATATATATATATATATATATATATATATATATGTCGTACCTAGTAGCCAGAACGCACTTCTGGGCCTACTATGCAAGGCCCGATTTGCCTAATAAGCCAAGTTTTCCTGAATTAATATATTTTTTCTAATTTTTTTCTTATGAAATGATAAAGCTACTCATTTCATTATGAATAAGGTCAATTTTATTTTATTGGAGTTAAAATTAACGTAGATATATGACCGAACCTAACCATCCCTACCTAACCTAACCTAACCTATCTTTATAGGTTAGGTTAGGTTAGGTAGCCGAAAAAGTTAGGTTAGGTTAGGTTAGGTAGGTTAGGTTGCCGAAAAACAATTAATTCATGAAAACTTGGCTTATTAGGCAAATATCGGGCCTTGCATAGTAGGCTGAGAAGTGCGTTCTGGCTACTAGGTACGACATATATATATATATATATATATATATATATATATATATATATATATATATATATATATGTCGTACCTAGTAGCCAGAACACACTTCTCAGCCTACTATGCAAGGCCCGATTTGCCTAATAGGCCAAGTTTTCATGAATTAATTGTTTTTCGACTACCTAACCTACCTAACCTAACCTAACCTAACTTTTTCGGCTACCTAACCTAACCTAACCTATAAAGATAAGTTAGGTTAGGTTAGGTAGGGTTGGTTAGGTTCGTTCATATATCTACGTTAATTTTAATTCCAATAAATTTTTTTTTACCTCATACATAATGAAATGGGTAGCTTTCTCATTTCATAAGAAAAAAATTAGAGAAAATATATTAATTCAGGAAAACTTGGCTTATTAGGCAAATCGGGCCTTGCATAGTAGGCTGAGAAGTGCGTTCTGGCTACTAGGTACGACATATATATATATATATATATATATATGTCGTACCTAGTAGCCAGAACGCACTTCTCAGCCCACTATGCAAGGCCAAATTTGCCTAATAAGCCAAGTTTTCATGAATTAATGTTTTTTCGACTACCTAACCTACCTAACCTAACCTAACTTAACTTTTTCTGCTAGCTAACCTAACCTAACCTATAAAGATAGGTTAGGTTAGGTTAGGTACGGTTGGTTAGGTTCGGTCATATATCTACGTTAATTTTAACTCCAGTAACAAAAAATTGACCTCCTACATAATGAAGTGGGTAGCTTTATCATTTCATAAGAAAAAAATTAGAGAAAATATATTAATTCAGGAAAACTTGGCTTATTAGGCAAATCGGGCCATGCATAGTAGGCTGAGAAGTGCGTTCTGGCTACTAGGTACGACATATATATATATATATATATATATATATAATATGTCGTACCTAATAGCCAGAACGCACTTCTCAGCCTACTATTCAAGGCCCGATTTGCCTAATAAGCCAAGTTTTCATGAATTAATGTTTTTTCGTCTACCTAACCTACCTAACCTAACCTAACCTAGCTTTTTTTGGCTACCTAACCTAACCTTACCTATAAATATAGGTTAGGTTAGGTTAGGTAGGGTTGGTTAGGTTCGGTCATATATCTACGTTAATTTTAACTCCAATAAAAAAAAATTGACCTCATACATAGAGAAAAGGGTTGCTTTATCATTTCATAAGAAAAGAATATAGTAAATATATTAATTCAGGAAAACTAGGCTTATTAGGCAAATCGGGCCTTGAATAGTAGGCTGAGAAGTGAGTTCTGGCTACTAGGTACGACATATATATATATATATATATATATATATATATATATATATATATATATATATATATATATATATATATATATGTCGTACCTAGTAGCCAGAACGCACTTCTCAGCCTACTATGCAAGGCCCAATTTGCCTAATAAGCCAAGTTTTTATGAATTAATATATTTTCTCTAATTTTTTTCTTATGAAATAATAAAGCTCTCCATTTCATTATGTATGAGGTCAATTATTTTTTATTGGAGTTAAAATTAACGTAGATATATGATCGAACCTAACCAACCCTACCTAATCTAACCTAACCTATCTTAATAGGTTAGGTTAGGTTAGGTGGCCGAAAAAGTTAGGTTAGGTTAGGTTAGGTAGGTTAGGTAGTCGAAAAACAATTAATTCATGAAAACTTGGCTTATTAGGCAAATCGGGCCTTGCATAGTAGGCTGAGAAGTGCGTTCTGGCTACTAGGTACGACATATATATATAATATATATATATATATATATATATATATATATATATATATATATATATGTAGTACCTAGTAGCCAGAACTCACTTCTCAGCCTACTATGCAAGGCCCGATTTGCCTAATAAGCCAAGTTTTCATGAATTAATGTTTTTTCGTCTACCTAACCTACCTAACCTAACCTAGCTTTTTTGGCTACCTAACCTAACCTTACCTATATATATAGGTTAGGTTAGGTTAGGTAGGGTTGGTTAGGTTCGGTCATATATCTACGTTAATTTTAACTCCAATAAAAAAAAATTGACCTCATACATAGTGAAAAGGGTAGCTTTATCATTTCATAAGAAAAAAATTATAGTAAATATATTAATTCAGGAAAACTTGGCTTATTAGGCAAATCGGGCCTTGAATAGTAGGCTGAGAAGTGAGTTCTGGCTACTAGGTACGACATATATATATATATATATATATATATATATATATATATATATATATATATATATATATATATATATATATATATATATATATATATAATGTCGTACCTAGTAGCCAGAATGCACTTCTGGGCCTACTATGCAAGGCCCGATTTGCCTAATAAGCCAAGTTTTCCTGAATAAATATATTTTCTCTAATTTTTTCCTTATGAAATGATAAAGCTACCCATTTCAATATATATGAGGTTAATTTTTTTTTATTGGAGTTAAAATTAACGTAGATATATGACCGAACCTAACCTAACCTATCCTTATAGGTTATATTAGGTTAGGTAGGTTAGGTAGTCGTAAAATAATTAATTCATGAAAACTTGGCTTATTAGGCAAATCGGGCCTTGTATAGTATGCTGAGAAGCGCGTTCTGGCTACTAGGTACGACATATATATATATTGTGACGATAATCTCTTTCAAGAGAGATTGAGCCTGCTCTTTCTTACCTAAAGTTACGTCCAGTCTACAAGTATAAGATGCTACATTCAAGATACGTCCACCAGTAGCACAAAGCGTTTTGACCAGGAGGCAAAACGTACCCTAAACCCCCAACTTCACACACCCTCCACGCCGGCTCGTCGTCAACCAGCCAACTACCCATCCCAGCCTGCCTGCTCCTGATTGGTGACTCGCCGACTGCACACCTGCACACTGCACCTCAGTGCCATCTACCTGAGTCGATGTCTGAGCCTGGACCAGCCATCAACTTCAGAATATTCTTTGTGCTCTAAGAGTTGACATCTCTCTCTGGCATACTAAGCTCTCTGGCTTTTGTATACTAAGGGAGGTCAGAAATACACAACTGATTAGAATTTACGTATCTCCGATTTTATATCTACATTTGAGTGAGGTGGGAGGGGTGATGTGGCATTAACACAAGACAGAACAAGAGGGGATATTAATAGGGTATTAAAAGTATCAACACAAGACAGAACACAAACAATGGGTATTGAATAGAAGTGTTTGTAGAAAGCCTATTGGTCCATATTTCTTGATGCTTCTATATTGGAGCGGAGTCTTGAGGTGGGTAGAATATAGTTGTGCAATAATTGGCTGTTGATTGCTGGTGTTGACTTCTTGATATGTAGTGCCTCGCAAACGTCAAGCCGCCTGCTATCGCTGTATCTATCGATGATTTCTGTGTTGTTTACTAGGATTTCTCTGGCGATGGTTTGGTTGTGGGAAGAGATTATATGTTCCTTAATGGAGCCCTGTTGCTTATGCATCGTTAAACGCCTAGAAAGAGATGTTGTTGTCTTGCCTATATACTGGGTTTTTTGGAGCTTACAGTCCCCAAGTGGGCATTTGAAGGCATAGACGACGTTAGTCTCTTTTAAAGCGTTCTGTTTTGTGTCTGGAGAGTTTCTCATGAGAAGGCTGGCCGTTTATCTGGTTTTATAGTAAATCGTCAGTTGTATCCTCTGATTTTTGTCTGTAGGGATAACGTTTCTATTAACAATATCTTTCAGGACCCTTTCCTCCGTTTTATGAGCTGTGGAAAAGAAGTTCCTGTAAAATAGTCTAATAGGGGGTATAGGTGTTGTGTTAGTTGTCTCTTCAGAGGTTGCATGGCTTTTCACTTTCCTTCTTATGATGTCTTCGATGAAACCATTGGAGAAGCCGTTATTGACTAGGACCTGCCTTACCCTACAGAGTTCTTCGTCGACTTGCTTCCATTCTGAGCTGTGGCTGAGAGCACGGTCGACATATGCGTTAACAACACTCCTCTTGTACCTGTCAGGGCAGTCGCTGTTGGCATTTAGGCACATTCCTATGTTTGTTTCCTTAGTGTAGACTGCAGTGTGGAAACCTCCGCCCTTTTCCATGACTGTTACATCTAGAAAGGGCAGCTTCCCATCCTTTTCCATCTCGTAAGTGAAACGCAGCACGGAACTCTGCTCAAATGCCTCCTTCAGCTCCTGCAGATGTCTGACATCAGGTACCTGTGTAAAAATGTCGTCAACATACCTGCAGTATATGGCCGGTTTCAAGTTCATGTCGACTAAGACTTTTTGCTCGATGGTACCCATGTAGAAGTTTGCAAACAGGACACCTAGGGGAGAACCCATGGCGACCCCATCTACTTGCTTATACATGTGCCCATCCGGGCTCAAGAAGGGTGCCTCTTTAGTACAAGTTTGGAGTAGTTTCCTCAGAATATTTTCTGGCATGTCAAGAGGAGTACAGGCTGGATCACGATACACTCTGTCGGCTATCATTCCGATTGTCTCGTCCACAGGTACGTTGGTAAACAGCGATTCTACGTCCAACGAGGCTCTTATCCCTGTGGCCCGTGTGCCCCGCAGTAAGTCAACAAATTCCTTTGGAGACTTCAGGCTGAAGGCGCAAGGAACATAAGGAGTCAGCAGGCCGTTGAGTCGCTTCGCCAGTCTGTACGTGGGTGTGGGTATCTGGCTAATGATTGGCCGAAGTGGGTTTCCAGGCAATGATACCGTTGCTTGGGGCTGGTTAAAGTGATCAATAGTGTCGCCACCGCACTAAAATTCTTCACAAACCTACGGTAGTAGGAGGCAAGACCAAGGAAGCGCAGGAGCTGCTTCCTGGTGGTAGGCTGAGGGTAATGCTGGATGGCTTGAGTGTGTATGTTTATCGGATCTATGCTGCCACTCCCTATCACATGACCAAGATAACGCACTTTACCTTTAGCAAAGGTGGACTTGCCCAAGTTGATGGTGAGGCCGGCTGTCAGGAGCTTGGCGAACAATCTTTGCAGCTAGAGCAGATGTTCGTTCCAGGTGTTAGTTGCCAGAACGATATCATCCAAGTAGGCGTAGGTGTGATCTAAGCCATGGATGACGTGGTTGACAGCTCGCTGGAAGTTGGCCGGGGCATTACATAATCCAAATGGAAGGCGTTCATATCTGTAAAGGCCAAAAGGAGTGGTGAAGGCAGATATTTCCTTAGCTCGCTCTGTCAAAGACACTTGGTAGTATCCCTTGAGTAAGTCTAGTTTGGATAAATACCGAGCATTATCAATGGTGTCAAGGATGTCATCAATTCTAGGTAATGGGTAAGCATCCTTGACAGTCACAAGATTCAATTTCCTGTAGTCGGTACACAGCCTCACTTTACCGTGCGGTTTCGGCACCAAGATGCAGGGTGAGGCCCAAGGGGACTCACAAGGGGTGGCCAGCCCATGATCCAGGAGGTACTGTACTTCAGCATGCATAACTTCCTTTTTGCTCGGGCTGATTCGGTAGAAAGGTTGACGAATCGGCCGGGTGTCAGGGAGTAGCTGGATGTCGTGCTGACCCAAATTACACTCCTGTGGATCATCGCTGAACAACTTCTGATGTTCCTTGAAGATTCTGATGAGAGGAGCACTATTACTGTCCTGCAAATAGGTATGATGATCAGTTAGGATTTCTGAGTTGGAAGGCACTGACTCAGTGTTATTGCTTTCGGGAGGAGAAGCAGGGAAGGTCTCACTGTGGAGGTATGAACCTCTAAATGTGGATAATGATACCAACACAGTGGGGGGTGTACCTTGATACTGCTTTAGGAGGTTGACGTGGCACAATTGGGTCTTCCGCCGCCTATCTGGAGTCTCAAGAACGTAGTTGTGTTTGTTTCTGCACTCCTTGATGCGGTAGGGTCCTGAATACTTGTTTTGCAATGGAGAACCTGGGATAGGAAAATATGCCAACGCGAAGTCTCCTGGTTGAAATTTCCTTATTTTGCTGCGTTAGTCAAAATGAGTTCATCCTCTCCTGAGCTTTCAATAGATTGTCATTTGCAAATTTACGTACTCTCTCTAGAAGGTGCTTTAAGTTTTGAAGAAACTGGGGCACATTCTGAGGGTCACTGAAGGTGGCATTACGTAGAGAGTCTTTAAAAGCTTTGAGAGGAGTACGGCAATTACGTCCGTAGAGCATCTCATAAGGAGATACTCCTAGAGACTCATTAGGGAGACTTCTGAAAATGCACATGATGAGGTCAAGTTGTTTATCCCAGTCCTTCAAGGTTTCATTGCAAAATTTCTTTAGGAGTGCTTTAATAGTCTGATGACTATGTTCAAGAGAACCCTGTGAAGCAGGATGATAGGGGCTGGACAATACCTGTGTGATGTTGAACTCTTCCAGTGTCTTCTTGAAGAGATCACTGGTGAAGTTGGTGCCACAGTCACTTTGAACCTCTCATGGAAATCCATACTGGGTGAAGACCTTCAATAGTTGTTTCACCACAGTAGCAGCCGTAATGTTCTTTACTGGAAGTGCTATGGGGAATCTGGTGGTAGGACACAGGATAGTTAGTATATAGGCGTTGCCAGAACTGGTCCGGGGTAAAGGGCCAACACAGTCTATGATGAGTCTGTGGAAAGGTTCCGCAGACACCTGGATAGGAGTCAATGGAGCCTTGGGAATAGAGATGTTAGGTTTACCTGCCATCTGACATGTATGACACTGTTGCACGTAACTTTTGACGTCTTTAACCATACCTGGCCAGTAGTAGTCTAGTCTAATTCCGTGGTAGGTTTTGTTAAAACCATAGTGAGAAAGTGCTCCATGGGCCAGGTGTAGAATATCGGGCCGTAGGCTGGTGGGAACCACTAGTTGTTCGACATTTGCCCAATCATCATCCTCCTTCAGCTTACTGGGTCTGTACTTGCGGTAGAGCAACTGATTCTAAAGGAAGAACCGAGGGATACTGTCAGGTTGAGTCTCAGCCTGGAAGAATAATGGTGTTAATGAAGGATCCTCCCTCTGTAACTTATGGAACTCCAACATAGTAAGATTCGGTGGTAGATTCTGATGGTCTTGAGGGACAGCGGTTGCAGTAGAGACAGCTGGTTACGGGCATGCAGCTTGTGCACGGGTGGTCACCAAAACCGGAGAAGAAACTTCATCACTTTCTTGGACCTCTGCTGGAACATACTTAAAGATGGGATTGTCCACTACAGTGTTACACACCTGGGGTTTGTCCATGATGATCAGGTTGGAAGGTTGCAGATCTTATGCCAAGTCATTGCCCAGGAGAAGTTGCACTCCAGACATGGGAAAAGGCTTTTCCCTGATGGCGACTTGGACTTCACCGGTCACGAAAGGACAATCCAGGTGGACTCTGGCAAGTGGATACGGGGTGGTAGCAGTGAGGTCAGTGATAAGGACGGTTTCCCTGGTGTAGGTGACGTTAGGCACAGCCGATTTCAATATTATTGACTGAAGAGCCGCTGTGTCCCTCAAGATCTTCAATTTTCATGCCCGAAACGCTTTGCGTAATAGTGGCTTTAGGCACTGTATGTACTAGCTCTACCTATAAGTCAACCATTCTTTGTAAAAATTTATTGTATGTATGTACCTTACCTAAATAAACATTTTATTTATTTTATTTTTAATTTGAAACGTCCCTCCGAATCTGTACTGCTGGCAGAGACAGTTCCAGGATATAGGTGTTTGCTGATAATGAGAAAGATCATTAACAGGAACACCAACATTCATCACAGGCTTACCGGACTTAGGAGGAGTCGATTTGGGTTTAGGAGTTTCATAGCCTTTGTATTGAGCTTTTCCACATTTATCCATAGTATGTCCATAGAGTTTGCAATACTTACAATACAATTGAGAGCTCGCATGATCGGTACTCACTTTATCATAACTATGCCAAGACTTCTTACTGGAAGGTGGATCTGGTGTTAGCCGATGGATGAGGCTGTAGGTGTCAGCCGACTTCGCACATCTGAGGTAGTCGGTTTCTTCTTTGTCTGCTAAATATAAACGGATGGAAGGGGGAACACGTCTAAAGAATTCTTCAACTAGAATGAGGTTGATGAGTTCTGAAAATGTAGAGACATGTGCTGCTTCCAGCCATTTCATGAAATATCTTTTCTTTGTATTGGCAAATTCTAAAAAGGTGGTGGTACTTGCCTTTAGATAATCACGGAATTTTCGTCTGTAGCTTTCGGTGGAGAGAAGGTAGGCGTCCAAAACTGCTTGCTTCAGGGTCTGGTAGTCATTCTCAGACGCTAAAGTACTGAGAGTAACCGCAGCTCTACCTGTGAGATGCACTCTGAGAAGGGTAGACCATTGATCTGCAGGCCAGCTAAGTTTTTTAGCTAGGGTCTCAAAAGTGGTGAAAAATACATCGATCTCTGTCTCAACGAATGGTGGCATTAACTTACTTGCATGGGAGACATTGAAACTTACGGG
The DNA here is from genome assembly GCF_040958095.1 of Procambarus clarkii. Classification (NCBI taxonomy): domain Eukaryota; kingdom Metazoa; phylum Arthropoda; class Malacostraca; order Decapoda; family Cambaridae; genus Procambarus; species Procambarus clarkii. Next base: position 10,457,339 of record NC_091165.1, read on the forward strand.
AAGACTAGCTGTAGCTTATTGGCGCTGAGTGTGGTGTGTAGTTTCCAACGCGAGTTCTTGTCGACGATATTCGAGAGCACGATCAGCTTGCTGTTTACTGTACTCCCGTTGCATCTCCAGGTCACGTTTTCTTGCTTCAAGCTGCTCCCTCTCCCTCTCACGGAGTAAGGCAGCCTCTTGTTCCCTTTCTTCTTTCCTGAGGGCAGCCTCTTCCTTCTTTAGGGCCATCTCGCATTCTTTTATTTGGAGAGCTTCTTTTTGTTGTTGTCGCTCAATGTTTGCTAGTTCGAGCTTCAATTTTATAGCTGCCAGAACATGTTTATCTGCAATATAATAGTTTTCGTGAGTTTCAGAGTCTATCTTTCCTTCATCTAAGAGATAATCCAAGATTAAATTATGCAAGTCATTTCTGTTGGCTCCAAGGGAAACATCTAGTTGATACTCGTGTGCAAGAGTTTGTAATTCGGTCTTCTTGGCACGACTTTGTTACGGACCTGGATCCAGCGTCCGAGCACGGAGCAGTGACGACCACGCCATCTGTGGGTCAGCTCCCGAAACCCCCTCCAAACGGACGACGACACCTGGTGAGGACAAGGTGTACTGGCCACAAGGGCCAGTTTCCAGTCCGGTTCAGCTCACAACACAGCCGCTGCTGACCTCTGGTGAGGTGGTGCTCAGACAACAGCGCCATCTATGGAGTGGATACGTCGGGCGTTTGTGTCTGAGCCTGTAAGTGAGGTGCTTTAGTGTGTCCCTGTTATTGATGACGTGTCTGCTTACAGAGTCGACCTGGGACTGCTGTGATGGAAGTTGAGTCAGTCTACCCAAGGCAGCCGTCCCCATACCTTGTGCTTTGCTGCAGCAGCTGTGAGTCGCCTCCCGGAGGAACACTGTGGTGTTACCCTGCCTGTAAAGCGGCAGTGAAGGATTGTCGTACCCGGGACCGACGGCTGGAGACGATTAACCACTGGGGTATTGTAGACAGGAGAGTGATCTGTGGTATCACACGAGGCTCCTGACTAGGGCGCTACCCTAGTATCGTTCGTGGAGTGGCCTGACCAGCGTTGCTGATCCGGAACCTGCCAGCTGTTCTGCTGGACGTGTGGTTGACGGCCTCCACGGCGGTGCCCCCAGTGGAACTGTGTTTTGGCTGGCCTGTGTCAGGGGTAGTCTCAGCTTGATCGAAGGATTCGTCAAGAGACCACGAGAGCACCGAGGACTCGGCACCGAAGGGATCCAGAGTCTTCAGAAGAAGACTACAGTGTAAATAAGTGTTAATACCCCTCCCCCTGTGTAACTTTTATATATTATTGGTGAAGGTATTAATTATAATCTTAAGTTTTTGCCTTTCTTTCCCTTCCCCTTTTATTTTACTTGCGTCACGGATCTCATCCCTTGAAAGCCAACTACTGGCTTGGGGCCGGATACCCTTCCTCTAATAACATCAGAGTACGAACCCAGTTGCGACCCGAGAGGGCCGTAACAGGCCATCTCTTAGGGCCATCTCGCATTCTTTTATTTGGAGAGCTTCTTTTTGTTGTCGCTCAATGTTTGCTAGTTTGAGCTTCAATTTTATAGCTGCCAGAGCATGTTTATCTGCAATATAATAGTTTTCGTGAGTTTCAGAGTCTATCTTTCCTTCATCTAAGAGATAATCCAAGATTAAATTATGCAAGTCATTTCTGTTGGCTCCAAGGGAAACGTCTAGTTGATACTCGTGTGCAAGAGTTTGTAATTCGGTCTTTTTGGCACGACTTAAGTTCCCTATTTCACCTGCTGGATCATTACGAAAAGCTGGGAGACGAAACATGTTGAAAAATAGCAAATAAATGTACAACAAATATACTTGTGATATGGTAAGTGTCAGTAACAGGATGGCGTGGCAACTGGTAACTATCCTGTGGTAATTTAATCGTTAACAATTAACGTTAATTTTAGTATGGTAAATGATTAGTCAATCAAAATCGCAGGAAATCTTGTACCCGGTACTCAATGTAAGAGAATAAGGGCAAGAAAATCCTACTAAATAAATGAAACCGATAGTTTCTAAAACAAATGAAACATTTAATTGTTTCAAAAGTGAATAAGGTAGTCCAAGAATGTAGGGATACCTTGCCAAGTCTCTATAAGACAGAAGCAAGGGTTTTCCTACTAAATGAAATATGATACTTACAGAATTAGCGATCTTTGTGCTCTGAAAAAAAGAAAGCCAATTCCCTATCTAAGTAAATATCATCATCTCTGACCGACGTGTAGGGGTGCGAGTGTCAACTGGTGACGAGAACTGCTGTTGAGGTTCCAACTCAGCAACGTAGTCCGTATTTTATCAAATCACCTCATTCTTTGGGGCACATGTGAGGAACACAAATGCGAAGAAGCCTGAATTGTCCCCAGGACTATATGCAACTGAAAACTCACACGCCAGAAGTGACTCGAACCCATACTGCCAGGAGCTCTCTGCTGGCATACAGGATCCCTTAACCGCTCGACCAACTCGACCGGACAAAAGAGGATGGTAGCCGAGGCTATTTCCACCCCCCGCCGGCACTCGGTTGGTAATCTTGGGCATGGTATTTTATCAAATCACATCATTCTTTGGGGAACACGTGAGGAACACAAATGCGAACAAGCCTGAATGGTCCCCAGGAATATATGCAACTGAAAACTCACACCCCAGAAGTGACTCGAATCCATACTGGCAGGAGCACTCTGCTGGCGTACAGGATCCCTTAACCGCTAGACCAACACGACCGGACAGAAGAGGATGGTAGACGAGGCTATTTCCATCCCCCCACCGGCACTCGGTTGGTAATCTTGGGCATGGTATTTTATCAAATCATATAATCTTTGGGGCACACGTGAATAACACAAATGCGAACCAGCCTGAATGGTCCCCAGGACTATTTGCAACTAAAAACTCACACTCCAAAGGTGACTCGAACCCATACTGCCAGGAGCACTCTGCTGGCGTACAGGATCCCTTAACCGCTCGACCAACACGACCGGACAGAGGATGGTAGCCGAGGCTATTTCCATCCCCCCGCCGGCACTCGGTTGGTAATCTTGGGCATGGTATTTTATCAAATCACCTCATTCTTTGGGGCACATGTGAGGAACACAAATGCGAACAATCCTGAATGGTCCCCAGGAGTATATGCAACTGAAAACTCACACCCAGAAGTGACTTGAACCCTTACTGCCAGGTGCACTCTGCTGGTGTAAGGATCCCTTAACCGCTCAACCAAGAAGACCGGACAAAAGAGGATGGTAGCCGAGGCTATTTCCATCACCTCGCCGGCACTCGGTTGGTAATCTTGGGCATGGTATTACATCAAATCACCTCATACTTTGGGGCACACGTAAGGAACACAAATGCAAACAAGCCTGAACAGTGGTGCTTCCCAATCTTTAATTTCTCACCGTACTCTTGCTGATGTTAGCACAGAAGACACTGGTGAAGTAGTATTATTGCAGGGATTTGGAGGTCATGTCCAGCGTGTACCATTAGTTAAAGTTCACTTGAAGTCAACTATTACAGCAGGTTGGTGCACTGTAGCAGTTAGTAAGCAGTTGCCCATCCCTGGGGTTGATGTTATTGTGGGTAATGATTTTGAGAAGTGTCAAGTTAGTGGGACAAAGTGTCCTATCATGTTTACTAACCCTAGTTGTGTACTGGCTCAACCGGATGCGGATGATGGTACCATCTATCCAGCCTGTGTTGTGACCAGATCTATGGGTAAGCAGGGTGAGGTAAACCCTGTGACTTCCAAGGTGGATGTTTTTGAGGCTAGGACCCCTTCAGACAGGGAGGTGGAGGTGGACCTTGAGAATACATTCTTAGCTCACGTGGATATCGAGAGTGAGGCTGATGCCAAAGCCCTAATTTATTCTGACCCAGAGGATGGTCTGGAAGAGGTGGCCCAGGTACCAGTTCCTTGCCCGCTCGCTCCAGCTGTTGAGTCCCAGACCTTGAGTGAGTTGCAGAGTACTGATCCCAGTCTAGCTGAATGTTATACAGAAGCAGCTGACACTATTGATACCTTGGATGAGAGCACGAGCTGCTACTTCAGTGATCGATGTTTGATGAGACGATGGAGACCACCAGGAACTCCCTTATCAGATGATTGTGAGTCTAGGACCCAGCTCGTCGTACCAACGGAGTATAGGGAGCAGGTATTGCTAGCTGCCCATGGTAACCTTATGGGAGGTCACCAAGGGATCGCCAATATGTATAATAAAATATGTAAGTTTTTCTATTGGCCAAAACTAAAAAAGGATGTGGTCAGATATTGTCACAATTGTTTTGTATGTCAAGCTGTTGGTAAACCTAACCAGACTGTTCCACGAGCACCCTTACACCCTATTGTAGTGCCAGAGGAGCCTTTTACACATGTGGTGTTGGATTGTGTCGGTCCCTTACCCCATTACCCCGAACTAAATCAAGAAATATGTTTTTGTTTACTATCCTATGTATGACCACCAGGTTCCCTGAAGCATATGCCTTGCGTAGCATTAGGGCTTCTACACTCATAAAGCACTTGGAACGGTTTTTTTCATTATTTGGTATGCCCCGTATCATTCAAACTGATAATGGGAGAAAATTTGTTCCACAACTTTTAAAACTTTTTGTAGTTCTTTGGAATTTAACATAACTTTTCTAGTCCTTACCATCCTCAGAGTCAAGGGGGGAACGAGCGGTTTTACCAAACCCTCAAACAGATGTTAAAAACAACTGGGGAAGATTCACCCAGACAATTTACCATTTGTACTATTTGCTGCCAGGGACGGTTGCACACTGCCCTAGGCTGCTCCCCATTTGATCTTGTGTTTGGACATCATGTGTGGGGACCCTTAAAAACGTTGCAGGAGAAAATGTTGGGAGATGTAACAGCTAGGCAGAGGGAAAGATACTGAAGGATGTGAAGAGCAAGCTGTCTCGAACGAAGGAGTTGGCGTTACAACATCTGGGCGAGGCACACAGTAATGTAAGAGCGGCATGATTAGCGGTTCAAGGCCAAACTCAGAGTTTTTGAATCAGGAGATTTAGTAATGGTCTGAAACCTCGTATGGGAACTTCCATGTCACACAAGTTTGGAGGACCTTATCGAGTGGTAAAACATCTCGGTGAACTTACCTATAAAGTCTGTAACCCCAAACATATCCGTCAGTCAATGATGTGCATGTGAATCGTTTGAAGACTTACTGTGGGCCCAGTATTGTAGCTTGTTGTGTTAATGAGGAGGTAAACCCTGATGAGACAATGGTTGTAGGGGAAGATGGTAATCCTCTTATATCTAATTCCAGTTCCGGGGAAGAATTGTTGTGTCATTTGCAGGATGAACAGAGAGCAGAGTTCCAGGACCTTTTGAAGACATTCTCCAACTTGTTTGGGGAGGTCCCCACTCAGACACCTCTCATTACTCATGATGTTCAACTGACAGAGGTAACTCCACTTCGGCTACACCCTTATCGAATGACCCCCGAGAAACGACGTATCATCCAGGAGGAAGTTGATTATCTTCTTCACCATGGTTTCATTCGACCCTGTCAGAGCACTTGAGTTCACCGTGTTTAGTGGTACCAAAACCAGATGGAAAATGGCGGTTAATAGTGAACTATAGGTAGTTAAACAAGGTAACTATAGTTGATGTATACCCACTACCTTTGCTAGAACACTGCATTGACCAGATTGGTCATGCTAAATATGTATCAAAACTAGACTTATCTAAGGGGTATCACCAGATACCACTTACTAACTTTGCTAGGGAAGTGACAGCTTTTATCACCCCTGATGGAGTATTTGAATTTAATGTGATGCCATTTGGACTCAGAAATGCCCCAGCAACTTTTCAAAAGCTGATGAATTCTTTGCTAAAAGATGTGCCAGATTGTAGAGCATACTTAGATGATATTGTGATTTTTAGTAAGTGTTGGGAAGACCATATTTCTAGTTTGAAACAATTGTTTGCAGTGTTACGACATGCTAATCTAACTGTGAATGTAAATAAATGTAGCTGGGTGTTATGACCACACATACACCAGTATGATCATACTGAGATTGGTGTATGAGTGTGCTCAAACTATACAGTGATATCTTGGTTGATAGCCTCGTATCACGAATATTGTGTATACGATGTAATCTCATGTTACCATATATTAATCTTATTTTATATATTGTCAATGTGTGACATACATTTCCAAGTCTATATTAACTCTGTATCAAAGATGTATGACATGTAATTGTGGATATATATATTAGATGTCTAGTTATAGCAGTAGCCTAATGTCATAGATTTGAAAAACATCCTTGTATGTTTATTGTAAGTAATGCTACATCAATGCTATATGGGTAACATTATGTGGACCATGTTAGGGAGTGTATACATTTAGTTTCCATATGTATTCATCACATGTATACTGAGAAGATTCCATATTAGTGTTGCACCTTGCATTGCCCATTTGTCCTGACATTATATGAAATTATGGCACTGTGAAATGTTTTCCACTTAGACAATCTTATGATACACATGTTATATATATTTATTATCTTTGTATGCATATGTATAACCGCTGGCGAATGTTGTTGAATCCTCCTAACCCCCCCTCCCATCTCCCCCAGTGACGTACCGACTTTGCCAAAGTTACCATCTCGTATCCCTGTGATTTCTTTGTGTACTTATTTGTAATTCAAGATAATTTCCTTATTGTATTCAGTTATTATTATATATCATTATGCAAGGTTGTGCCTTATACTCTTTAAGTTGTTGTATAGTGAATTAGAAGTTCATGAGTGAGTTTATATTGTAAATGAGTTAGAGAGATTTGAAAGTTGAAGGTCAGTTGACTTATTGGAATTGGATACAGTGTCGCCTCTCGGCAAGGATCGCTCCAGGCGTCACTGTTCTTTTCTCTTTAGGCGACAGGACATGTTAGGGTTTATTCCGTGATTTGTGACCTTATTTGGGTATTGTGCCTGCTAGATGTTACTCATGTAACTGTATGTATTTATATGGATCATTCTCTGCTGTTGTCCATTATGTATACCAGGTGGTAGGTGATTATTATGTGTCTTAGTGAGGTATGTTATGATCTCTAGCAGCCGAAAAACGAGTCTCCTTGAGAATTATTCTCTCAAGCCTGACCTGACTAGGAGGTTGGAGATATACAGACATGAAGATACATACATGAAATAATTGGGTAAATTTTACAGAGAGTTTAAGAATATGGGCAGTGAATAAGAAAATCGATAAATGACTGGTTATGAGATGTGGATAATTTGCTGGAGGCGTGAGGCTCGCTTCGGGAGGGCTCTGACCCAGGGATGCCAGATTGGGCTACTTTTCAGAGCCCGCGCTCCCAAATTTTTAATTTCGCTACTTGCGACTTTTTGGGCTACTTTAAAAACAAGCTGGGCTATTAATGTTAAGAAACTCAATGTTTTTATGCTTTTTATAATGTCATGTGTACAAATCACAGCCGCGTCCAACAGCTTGATTGAATAGACCACTTACCGCAGGAGGCCAGGTCAGAGACCGACCCCCTGGGGACGTTGATCCTAGGAACTTCCCAAAGAAAAAGTAACCGCAAGGCAAGATAATCCTCCCCAGGGGCTATAGATTTCCCAACCTTAATTGCCATTAATACTTCATCCCGGGTACTGTCTATGTTAATTAAGTGACCTCCCACTGTTGCTTACTGTAAATATTAGGTTTCTCTTTAGGTGTTTCCAAGAATCAAATGACTGTCGTTAGAGCGGATTAGCATACAGAGAACTTGGCAGCTTCATCTGTGCTTTCATTGTTAGTGTGGTCTGACCTCCAGAAGGATAGTTCGACACAAGTTACCGCAAATAGAAAAGAAGTTACCGGTGTTACTTTTAGAATTTTCTAAAGTGTTAAGATAAAGAAGTGTAAAATGAGGAAGTGGTCTAAATACTAGGAAACGTTTCAGATGTCCTGGCTTAAGGATCCCGTGTTTGAAAAGTGGTTGGCTAAAGTGAAAGAAGATAGAAATATGGCATATTGTAAAGTTTGTAGAACTGAGATAAGAGCTCATAGAAGTGGTTTAAAGAAACACAGTGAAACATTAAAACACGGACAAAATATATCGGAGGTAAGTCATCAGCAGATGAGCATCAAGTCTGTTCTATCAAAGAAGGAAGATAAACTTACTAAATTTGAATGTCGTCTGTCTGTATGTACTGTCGCTATCTAGAAATCTAACATGAAGTTTGTAACTCATCTTGTATGTATGTACTTTTACCTGAATAAACATTTGATTTGATTCGATTTGACTAGACAAAAAATTGGGCTACTCTATTTGCAAATTCGCTACTTTTTGAGCGTCAGCTCGCTACTTTTAGCGATTTGGATCTGGCAACCCTGCTCTGACCCCACTTGAGTACCAGACATCGTGAAGGGAAGCTGCGCTCCATTTGAGCTCCCATTGGAGAGGATCCCCTGTTGGATATACCTTCAAGAGAAAGGAAGTGTGCAGACGTTCCAGCTGTGGAATCGAGTTGGGAACGTTGTGGTCTCAAGTCTTTGACGGCAAGGAGAGTTGGTTAAGCCGCCCAGAGACATTCTCGTGGGCCGTGGGAGCGCCATGATCGGACTCCGTCAGAGGGAGAGCACCCTCGACTAGACAATCTGAGGTTTATCTTTGGAAGAAGTTGCTGAGTGGACTTCGAGCCAGTAGAGTGAGTTATTGGAAGAGACTCCAAGACTGTTGAAGGAGTAGTGTACTCCGAGGAGGAGTAGCCCCCTGGGTGAAGAGTAGGACCTTGAGCTGTGAGGAGAAGCCGTGAAGAGGAGTGCCACGTGCTTCTGTAATACCAGTGGCGAAACTCCAGTTCTGTTCGAGGAAACTTCATGGTGTAGCAGCCAGGAGAGCTGTGGAGGACCCTAGTAGAAGTGGTGAAGCACCATAGTTGCTCAAGGAAGACTTCATGGTGTAGCAGCCTGAAAGAGCTGTGGAGGATCCTGGTAGATAAACCCGGATGAACCTGAAGTTATCAGGGTAGTGAACTTCCAGATGTGGACGGGAAGTTCTGGTTGATTACTTGTAGGGAGTTGGTAGAGTTTTTGGTTGTCATTAGCGTGCAAGACGCAGTGGAAGGTGAGTGATTGTTTGCCATTTTTGTGCCAAGGAAAACGAATACTGAAGTATAGAGTTACAGTCGTAGGCTGAATTACCTGCAGAGACATACATATGTGTTCTAGGATTGATAGGGTGATCGATTGATCATTGTTGTATATCAGGGAACATTTATACTAATATTTATGTTATTGCAGCCATACGCTGGTTTTCCTTGTATGTGTTTATAGATAAATATTCTCTTGCTGATAGTGCAACATTGGGTTATAAGACTTGACCTACTTGAGGAGGTTGGTAGTATTAGGTGATGAATCAAGACATAGGATACCACTTGATAAGCAGATGATAGAGTTCTGATGGTGTTGGAGTGCAACCTGACTGAAATAGTATAGAGTGTAGGATTCATTATTATTATTATTACGTGTGTGTATGTATTGTGTATGTGCTTTGTTCAGTAAATGTATTCAAATTTGCTGGTGGTTTCCCTTGTCCTAGTGAGGCTTCCCAGGAAGTAGGAAAGAAGGAGAGAGAGAAAAAAAACAAGAACCACAGTTGTGGACATGGTAGAACGGAATAATCAATAAAACAAAGGAGATTGAGGAGATCATATCACACAAGGTGAGAGTGGGGAGTCACAGCGGCTCGAAGGGTGTGTGCACGTGACAACGAGGCAAAGTATTGGAGCCGCATCCCCTAAACGTGTGACGTTGAGCCCCTCTCCAAGAGTCAGAAGCGCCCAGAGTGATCTCCTGGTAAAGTATAAGCACTCTACGAGTTTTGGGTTGGGTTGTCCATAAAGAAGGATCAACAATGACAACACACCAACCAACCAATTGGTGATATATTTTGAGGAAGTTGTGAAATACCAAGGTGCTGTATGTGATATTATTCCTCTTACCTCATGTGTTATTGGTTGACACACCACTACTCCTGTTGGTATTAGCAGCATATAGGCACTAGTGTTCCACTGCACTAGGCAAAGTTCCTGGTGTCAGCTAGTGTTGATTGATGCAGTTTGCAGACCTGTATTTGATGTATCATGCCCAGTTGTTGAGAAGCTGGATATAGAGTATTGGTGATATGTGTGTGATATTAGTAGAGTGTTTTATTTATTACTGTTGTGGAAGGTTCTTAATGCCAGTAAACTGGAATATTTGTTGCTAGCCTTTTAATCCCCTAGAACCTTGATTGATATGTGGCCAGGCTATGTGTTCCAGTGATGCTGTACGTTACTCCCTCAAGATATTAATATGGGAGTGGAGGTCTTATCTCCCTGACCATAACAAGTAAAATGGGCGCCTAGTCCGTGATCATCAGTCAGGTAACTCCTGTTGTTTCAGGATATTTACGATGTAACTCCTGTGTTTCCAGGACAACTATTGTTGTAATCCTAGTGTTGAGGATTAATAATTATATATGACACAGTAGAACTGATCCATGATTATTTTCTAGCTTGTTGTGCCTATTTGAAGTGAATGTTGCGGTATCATTTCCTTGAAGACGCTTTGATGACTTGTGTTTCTGCATATGATTCAGCATGCAGTCCTATGGGATTTTAGTTATTACTGCACTTGCAACGCTGCTCGACAGAGGTAAGCATTACATTTTGTTGCAGGGTCATATGCTAATCGAGTATATTCTGATTGTGGTATAATATTTTTTTCTAAAAGTGTCGAAAATAATGAATTATTATGGAGTAAAAAGAAATTTTGCAAAATCCATCAGTAGATAGGATTAAGACCTTAACAAAATCAGTGTTGATTTGTATGGGAAAAACCCTAGAGTTAGAAGTGGCATCCAGAATGATAAAAGCTAAGATACTGAGAACTATTTTTCTGCATCTAGTAGAAGATGGCTTATTGGGTGATGAGGTATTAGAAGAATTCTCTGATGAGTTTGAGAGTACTGCCAGACTAAGAAGGCAGGAGTTAGAACGTCAACTAAAGCAAGTTGAGTTTGAAAGGTTTAAGTGTATAGAAGAAACTAAACAAAAAGAAGAAGAAACTAAACAAAGAGAAGAGAACTAAACAAAGAGAAGAGGAAACTAAGCAGAGAGAAGCAGTGTTAGAGACAGTTAGAATTAAACAGCAGATGGCTGAGGCGCAGATTAGGCTTAAGGAGAAAAAGTTAGAAGCTGCAGCCACTGTCAGTAGTAAGGGCTCTAACGAAGTTCTAGTATAAGTAGTCACAGTAGTGGACTTTACTTCCCTAAAGGTTTGAATTACCCAAATTTGATGAGGGACCCTGAATTGTTTTTCTTACACTTTTCCAAGCTAGCTACTAGTTTAAAATGGCCAGAAGATTCTTGGGTGACCATTATGCAAGGTCAGTTGTGCGGGAAGGCACAAGAGATTTTCGCTTCGCTCCCTTTCGAAGACAGCTTTCATTACCCCACAGTAAAAAAGAGGATCTTGCAAGCGTATGAACTAAATGCAGAAGCATTAAGACAAAAGTTTAGAGGTCTCAAGCGTGCACCTGATCAGACAGTTACAGATTTTGCTCGAGTAAAAGAGTCAATTTTTGACAGGTGGCTAAACCGAAATAATACTCATGATTTTTTGTCCCTTAAGCAGCTCATCCTAGTTGAAGAACTTTTGTCTTGTTTGCCTGTAAAGTTGACCATGGCACTAGCCATAGGTAAACGTTCTTACAAAGATGTTCATGAGTTAGCTATGTTGGCAGATGAGCATGAGACGATTTTTAAGATACCGTATAACAATTTTAACATGGCACCTAAGACATTCACTTCTACGCAGGCAAATCCTGAGAGTTCAAAGAATAGTCATTATCATGCAAAGTCTGTTCTTATAGCCAGGGCAGATCAAGCATCTGTTAGATCTAAGGGTACTGTTAACCTTAGTAAAGCTACATCAGTTTCGACAAGTTCGACTGATGTGAAACAATGTAATTATTGTCACAAGAAAGGTCATGTTGTTCGTCATTGTTTCCAGGTTACATCCGGAATTACGGCCAAATGTCTTGGTGGTGAGTAAAAGTAGGCAAGGTCATAATTCTGAGACATTTTGTAAGGGTAAGCCACAGTGGCTTGCTGATTTTGACCCTTACATGATTCATGCTAAAATGGTTGGAGTGGTAGACAAGTGGATTCCTGTAGTTATGTTTAGAGACACTGGTGCATCGTTAACCTTGATTACTTCCAGTATGTTTTCAAGGTCAAGAAGGTTGATCAGGACGAAGTAATTCTTATACTTAAATAGTTGGGGTAGTGCAATGTGTTCTCTCATGCAAGTTTACACTAAATCCCCCTATACTCCTGGACTATGTACTGTAGGTGTGTGTGATACCTTACCTATTCCTGGTGTCGATATAATTCTTGGAAATGACATTGCCGGCACTATGATAAACAGTCATCTTCCCATCATGTTCAATGACCCAGGTAGAGTTCTCTCAGAAACGAGTGAGATTGCTCCTGAAGTGTATCCAGCCTGCGCAGTCACCAGATCTCAAGTCACCAAGTCCCAGAGTGATGTTTCCAATCCTACAACCGGAGGGATGGCTGGAAAACCTTCAACGTTAGAAACGGAAATAAACTTGGTTGACACTTTTATGTCTAGGTTGGATGAAGTTAGTAGAGTTGAGGAAGTTGTGCCAAGTAAGGAAGTTGTACCTCCTGTTACTACCTCTTCCCCTAATTTTGATGTAAAATTCCACATCTTAACCCAACTTCAACAGAGTGATCCTAGTTTAAATGCCTGTTTTTCTGAAGCTGTTAAGGAGGAGGATGCTTTGGCAGATGATGTTGGATACTTCCTCCGAGATCGGATGCTGATGAGACGATGGAGAACTAAGTTATCTCCCTCTTCAGAGGACTGTGAGAGTGTTACCCAGCTTGTGGTCCCCAAAGCATACCGTGAACAAGTCCTCTCAGATGCCCACGACGATCTATTAAGCGGTCACCAAGGAATTAGTCGAATGTTATACCAGGTATCAAAATATTTTTATTGGCCCAGTCTTAAAAAAGATATTGGTAAATATTGTAGGCACTGTCAAATTGTGGGTAAACCGAATCAGAGTGTACCTAAAGCTCCCCTGCATCCAATTGTAGTTCCAAGTGAACATTTTTCCCACATCATTATCGATTGTGTAGGCCCTTTGAATAGGACAAAGTCAGGTCATGTATTTTTAATAACCTTAATGTGTGCCACATCCAAGTTTGCAGAAGCTTATCCTGTAAGAAACACAAGAACAAAGACAGTTATCCATCACTTGACAAAATTCTGTACTTGTTTGGACTACCTCGAGTTATCCAGACTGACAACGGTAGCAATGTTCGGTCTGCAGATTTCAAACACTTTTGTGAGAAGTACCAAATAGAACATCGCTTGTCCAGTGCTTATCATCCATAAAGTCAAGGTGCCTTGGAGAGATTTCATCAAAACTATGAAGCAGATGATACGAACTGTTGGTGAAGACTCCAGACGTAATTGGGATGAAGACTTACCTTTTTATCTTGTTTGCTGCTAGAAATGGTTTACAGCATTCCTTGGGTTGTTCCTCGTTCCAATTAGTTTTCGGAAACCAAGTGAGAGCCCAATCCAGTTGCTGAGTGAAAGGTTGTTGGGAAACGTCTCTCTACCTGATGGAAGTCGTCTGTTGAGTGAGATCCAGTCCAAGTTGAAAAGTACCAAGACATGGCAGCGAGCACCTGAAGAAGTCACAGTTGAAGATGAAACAACACCATGACAAGAAGTTCAGGGTGAAGTTGAGATGTTTTCATCCAGGTGATATTGTTCTTGTTTTAAAGTCCAGAGTAGAAACTACTTTAGCTCATCATTTTGAAAGTCCGTTTGAAGTTGTTTGCAGACGTTTTGAGTTAACTTATAAACTTAAAAGTCTGCAGGACCCTTCCAAGGTTTGGTAGTAAACATTAACAGGTTAAAATCATTTCAAGGCTCCATGCCAGTGTCATGTGTGGTACAGGACACAGTCACCCCTGAGAAGCATATATCTGATGACTTGTCTAATCATACCTTTTGTAATTCTACCTTTGAGGAGATGATGGGACATTTGGATGAGGTTAAACAGGGAGAGTTGAGATTGTTACTACACCAGTATTCTAATTTGTTTGGAGAAGTTCCTACCAGGCCTCTGTTTTGAGCCATGATATTCAGCTCACAGACACCACCCCTATTCGTATGCATCCGTATAGAGTATCTCCAGAAAAGAGATATTATCAGGAGGGAAGTGGAGTTCCTCCTGAAAAATGGTCTAGTTACACCAGTCAGAGTTCCTGGTGTTCACCATGTTTGTTAGTTCCTAAACCGGATGGGAGTTGGCGCCTTTGTACTGATTACAGGCGGTTAAATAAGGAAACTGAAGTAGACACTTTCCATTGCCATTGCTTGAGGATTATATAGACATAATTGGTCACTGTCAATATTGTGGTGTTGTGTGTTACTGAGAAAGTCTTGGTTGTAGGGTTGATATAAAGCCATTGCTTGATTATTGACTTTAATACTTAAACTGATACATGACTAGTAGCTACCAAGCTTGGCGGGCGTCCTGTACGCTCTTGTTTACCTCTCTCTCGGCGTCTGAGTCGCCGCACATAGAAAACGGATGGTACCATTTTCTGTGAACATGACATCCCTCCTTTTCTTTAAAAAGAATGATACAGGATGTCTACCATGCTTGTTGCACAAAGCAAAGTTATTGATACAAAGTAAGTTATTAACATATCAAGAGATATTGCATACCTTTAACATTAATTAAGCACAAAGAATTTAAACAACTTAATCTTTACCACACAGGATTTCAATGTTAAAAATACATATGCAATGTTAAACAAACATGAAAGAAACTGTAATACAAGTTACAAAATATTGAATGAGAGATCTGCATTATTCAAACAATATTAAATTTAGTTTAGCATAATAAGTAAATACTTTGCATTACAAAGGAACACAATTAATCATCAAATCGTGTAGGGCGTTTAACATGACGTTTAGGACGAGAGTCCTTAAATACAAGAATATCCCTTGATGAATTGTTTACCGAGTTATAGCTCATTTTTTCTTTATCGTTTGCACGACTTTTCACTTCATAATTTACTACACTATGTTGGAATCACTTTGAAATAAGCCATATTACGTGTTATACGTATGATTTCTATTACTAGCTGTTACCATAGTTCCTTTTACACTAATCACTTTATATGGTTTTGTATGAATGGCATATCTAGCTTTCCCTCTTTTTTTCTTTTAATGAGAACAGTATCTCCAACCTTTATGAATTGTTCCTTTGCACTTTGATCATGAGCAATTTTCATTTTGCCCTTGGCTAGTGCATCCTTCTGAGCGAGACGTTTATCCGTTACCTCGGCTGGCATGACGGGTAGTGCGATCCTCATAGGACGTCCAAATAAAAGTTCGCCAGGCGACTTGCCCAGTGTTCCATGTGGTGTTGCACGGTAGTTCCTGAGAAAAGCATACATAGCTTGTTTCCAAGATCGTCGGCATGAGCACAGCGTACCGCTTTCATGAGAGGTTGCATGAATCTCTCAACTTCTCCATTTGCTTGAGGATGTAGTGGCATCACACGGTGGTGTTTGAATCCAATATGCTCAGCAAAATTGATGAAGTCTTGTCTATTGAATGGCGGTCCATTGTCCGTCTTGACAACTTCAGGAATGCCAAAATTTGAAAAGATCTTGTCGAGCTTCGGGATGACAGCCTTTGCAGATGTGGAAGTGATTTCTCTCTCCAGTTGGTAGCGGTCCGCAGAAGTCCATCGATACTTCCATCCATGGTGCAGCAGGTAGTGGTAAAGGTTGTAGAGGTGTTGGTCTTGAAGTATCTACTGCAGCTTGGCAAGGGACACAGGCATCATGCATATCCTTTGCTTGACGATCAATGCCAGGAAACCATACCTTTTCTCGTAGCAGCTGTTTGGTCCTAACAAGACCTTGGTGTCCTTGATGTGCAAGCTTCAGAGCACGTTGCTGGAGAACAGCTGGAATAACGATACGAGTACCTCGCAGCACAGTGTCGTGTTGTTGCCTAACACTTAATTCTGTCTGGATGCGTTCAAGTGCTTTGAATGCATCTTGGTCAACTCCTGAGGGTGGGATGCATGGAAACTTTTCCTTAGTCAATGCATCCACTGTTGCTTGCAGAGTTGGGTCCTCTAGGGTTGCAGTACAGATTTCATCAAGAGTGAGAGCCTTAGGGACTGCATCACAGGTTACAGAGTGTACATATTATATTCCTCGGCAATTTGCTGATGCTTGGTGATGGTGAAACTGTTGGTAGGATGTCGACTGATATAATCACGGGATTGCCTTGTTGGAAATTTCCAACACTGAATACAACACTGTTGTATTCTCATTAATTATTACTAATTCTACTAATCATTGTAGTAAGTAAAATTAACACAACGTAGAATTCACATGTACTAATAATTACATCTGAACAATAGGCTAGAATTCTTAGGTCACCCGACGCCAGTATTGCGTCAGATTTCATTGTAATAAACACATTTATATCCAATGTGCCTGAGAATTGAATTCGATTCTCTATAACAAACGGTGTTCTGTGTGATAATTAATTACAGATAAACTGACCTCCAACTAAAGCCAAATAGAGAGTTTATAGTTATAGCAGATATCTAGTAATAAAAATTAACGTCACGCGTGAATGCCAGGGAGAGACATTAATTCTTCTCATTATACGTTTACTATCAAAGCACTGGCAAATAATAATATTTAACTCTTCCAAATAATAAACCCGTCCTAACCCGAGCATTTCAAGCACAACCGCGAGAAATGATGATATCCATAATAATAATTTGGTTAATAAACGCGGGACGCGGAGCGGTGCGGGAGAGGACGCCAGTGCACGTGTTGAAACGCTCCCGAGCGGACCTGTTCACGTGTTGCTCACGAGGAGACGCCATTACCCAGTCATCAGGGTAAACGCTATCCATTCTCCAGAAGAAAGTCGCCACTGTGAGGCGTGAAGAGCCTTGCAGACAATACTTCACCTGGTGTCAGTGTCATTCACGGAACCTGTTAAATTTTGGTTCTTTGTGACTCCACGTGACCGGCCAGTGAAGCGCGTCATTATCCGGATAGGCTAAGCCAGAGCCTGGGACGCGAATTTCGGCAAGCCTAAACTTACACAGTGCCCATATTAGCTAAGTATCTTATCCTTATTTGATGCATCTGATAGGGTGTAGACTTATAGCTGGGTAGCTTGTCGTGACGACGTATAACAACAATAAATCACAGGTCATTATCCTTCATTTGCCATTAATATTATTTTATTGAGCATAGAAATCCAGTAGTTTAATTTGTTGCTACTGTAAACATTTATTTTGCAGCGTGTGAGAAGAATTCTCCGAGCTGTCCTTTCCCATGTTAATCAACTCCTAGTGTTCCATGCCGAGTTCAGGAGAATCAGAGGAAGCGTCGTGACTAACTTCTAAGGAATCGTCATTAAGCTAAGATTCCTTTGTATTCCTCTAAATTATTATCTGTACTCTTTTACATGCAGAACTTGTTTATTGGATTAACATGTGTTTATTATGATTATTATTATTATGTTCATAATCTATGTTCCCATTAATGATAACGATAATGATTTGATAAGTATTCATAGGATTAGATTATTATACATTGGATTAGTGAATGAACCACACTAGTTCCTGGACGTACTGAGTTCCAGTAATACCCCCCCAATGTAGGTGTTTGAGGGTTTGATTCATTTAATTATACAGCCCATTAATTATTTCAGTGATCATATTCTCTAGTATTTTATCCATAGTTACTGGTTCATCTAGGAATTATCTAATGATCATAATTTCTCAGTTTCCCTCTTTACTATAAAAGGGGTGGTCCTTCGTAATTTAATTTACTATATTAATATTTAAATAATTAGACTCAAGCCCCAAATGTCCCACATTATGGTCCTTATGAACCGGATAGGCATTAAATTTATATTACAAATATTAATCATTAATAACTAATCCTTGTGTGATATAAGCTAGACTAACTATTTCATTAAATGTGTCAACTAACAGTGTAACACATCAGTTAGTCTAAATCACACTAACATATTGCTACTTTCACCTCATGTATAAGGTAGCTTTAGTGGTTCATAGCCAATTACCCACAACACTTAGACCTATACCTCACACAGAGGTGAGAATCTTTAGGTCACCAGGAGCAACAGCTCATAACTTTTATAACAACCCCACACTAACACCTGCGTTAGAGTGGCCTCACCATCTAACCATTATATACTTAGGTGGTAATGACATCCATCCCACTCGTCATCCAGCTGAGGTGATCAAACACCTCAAAGCCATAATTTCTTCTTTCAAGCTCATCAGTAAATCGGTAGTATTCACATTAGTAGAACTTCGCCAACCAAGTCAAGATAATCGTTGGGGAGTAACCCCAGAATACTACCAGAGAGCTGCTAAGTACATAAATTTCAGGCTGAAAAAACGAGTGAGATTGGATGCCACATATATCCAATTTACAGCCAGACCTTATAGACAGAACCTGACCAGAGATGGTGTACATTTGTCAGGTGAGTCTAGGTTGCATGTGGTTGACAAGTTAATTAACACCATCAACCATCACAAACGGCTGTGGCTAGCAAGCCAAACTTAACTGTACATAATTGTTTCACCTGTGTGTGCAAGTGCACTCTTATACAAAAAAAAAAAAAAATACAGCACAACTATATTCACCTTATTGCACCACAATAATCTTTACCAATCTTATTAGGTAGAATTTAGGCTGAGATTGTGCTGAATTTGTTACAAGCCCAGACTAAATAACTTTATAGTTCTTAGTTAGGAATTATCACGACTAGACCTAAGCTAGTCAGTAGTGTATTATACTATTTGTGCTGACCCTAAACAGGGTGGGATTAATTTTTGAGATAACTCTGATTGGAGTGTCTCCATAATATTTCTCTTGTATGCATTATTTTGTGTATCTATTTTGTGTATTGCTGGATAATCTCCATTAACTCTGATGGTGATATAGAAGAGCTAACCGGACGAGAACTAATGGTGAAGTTCAGACAGTGCACAAAATATCTAGCTACTTGTTGTTAGGTAGGTAGGTACATTCAACCTCAAGTGAGGTAAAGTATAAATAGCCACCTTAAATTAGGCTATATTTAATGTTACTTGTCCACTAATGAACAAGTACCCAAGCTTCATTAGTAATACATATACTAATCCCATGAAGTTTGGACCTAAGCCCAACATGGCTACTCCTGAGCAATTAAGGAGAACCTACATTGGCCTTAAAGGTCATTTGACCAGATTAATTAACAAGGCTGAGGGCTTAACTAAAGATACTCCCATTGACTCTTATCACTTAGAGACATCAGTTAGAGTGGCTGATCTGAAATTTGATCAAGTCAAATCTGCAGGTAAATCTTATCTTGATCTGCTAAATACTGTAGAAATCGATCCTGAGCAAGTAAGTCAAATTGTAGACGACATCTCCCAATATGAAGATGAGACTCAAGATATAATTATCAGGCTATCTAAATTAGCAAAACAATCTGGATCCAATACCAGTAACACAGGGTCTCACTTCAATAACCAACTACCAGAGGTTCGTTTACCTACTTTAGACTTACCTACATTTTCAGGATTAGATACAGAAAATTGGGACAATTTTTGGACTTCCTTTGAAGTTCACATCCATAAGAAACCGTCTCTAGACAAGGTTTCTAAATTTTCATACTACTTAGTCTTCTCAAAGGAGAGGCTAAAAAGGTCATACATAACCTCACTCTTGATGAGAATAATTATGAGGAAGCTATAAAACTCTTGAAGTTGAACTATTGCAACAAAGAGTTAAGTATAGCTACCCTCTATTATCAATTGCTAGATCTGAATGCACCAAATAGTGTCGGAAAATCCGACACTATTTAATATCATACAGACAGATAATAGCTGTATTACCAACAAGTTACCCATAGAAAACGTAACTTGTAGTGGAATTACCATCTAAAGAAAACGGGATATCATCACCACATACTATTATAATTCACCACCTATTATGGTGGGAATTATTCTTAAATACATTAGTCTTTGGACTTTAATCATAAAAACATCTTATATAAATTAACTTAATTATCAATATTAAAGTAGAGTAAATGTGACCCTTCTATCACTTTCTGACATGTGGACAAAGTAGGCCAGGCGTCAGGGAGGAAGGGGGCAGCCATTGTATATTGAGACCAGAGGCTCACACGGGAGCAAATTCGGCTCCTGTTAAATTTACTTGGACGTAGTGTTATGGAAGCCAAAGGTGTACCATTGTCAACACGCTGTCTACAAATTCAAGTTAAGTCTATCCGAAACCCGTTTATCATTCATTTATGGCCATTAATGTCAGGATATAGGGTGACCCGGTTAGATCGCGAAATCGCCTCAAACTAAAGGTAATTAAGCCAGGTCTTCATGTTCCATGTACTGTTTTCTCTGATATACTTGTATGATATATAGGTATCTGGCTTCACAGCTAGCGCACTTTTGACAGGTCAAGACGAGGATGCAAGATTTTGTGCACCAGTTACTGGGTGATGGAAGCTGCCTCAAAGAGGATAATTTGGTGTCTACACCTAGTTATACCTGGTGGACTAACCTGCTGTACTATAAGATAAGGAACCTCTTCAATGTATGTAGTTAATTTTGTAGTTTGATTGGCTGCATATATATATAATAAACCCCCCTAATGTGTAGAGGATCGATTAGTGAGATTAAGAGATTATTGCAGAAATACAGTCCACTTAACATTATACAAATTGCTATCGAAGTATATAAATTAACGTAAATATAAATTCATATAAATTAAATAAATATAAATCTCACAGGTCGGTTCCCACATTATTTGGTCATCTTCGAACCGGATGACGGATTATTTGATCCTTTGAACCCACATTTGGTCATCTTAGTACCGGATGAGCCAGTTAACCAGTGGATTCATTAAATATACTAGTGCAGTGTTATTTAAACAAAGCCAGCAGTCAAGACGGCAGCGTAGCCTCGAGGGAGCTCAGGAGCCTCCCTCAGCCCAGTTCAGCTTCGTCAGCGGTTTCATGCACACCCACAGATATTTGGTGGCGTGTTATTTCGTGAAATGACAGCGCTAATATAGAATCCAGCCAAATTAGTGACTGTGTCTTCGCGAGATTGTTCACGGATTTCGTGGTGTTACATTTCGCGAGAGATTATCTACGAATTTTGTGGACTTTATTTCGCGAGGTCACTAATAATATTTAATACTTCTAGATAATATTAGAAGTTTCATAGAGGCTAATTAAGAGGCTATTAACAATAATTGTGTATATTATTTCTCCAAAATAGAGAATTATTTAATATATATTGCACTAGTGATCACAGTAATACTAATTGCCAACCCACAACAGGGTAGGATATTAACATTGACTAGTTGAACTATTATCGTTCATCCTAGTCCCATTATTACCATAGTCAGTTGTACTATATTGATCAACCTAACACCATTAATGAATGGTCCAGACCCTATTTTGGGTGTAATTTTTATCAACTCGAGTTGAGTTGTATATATAATAATTTACTTATGATCATTACACCTTTGAGTGATTAATTAGTGTCTCTTCCATCCTAGGGTGATATAGAAGAGCTAACCTAAAGGTACTTCCAGTGACACTGGTTTATCACTCAAATCATTAGTGTGTATGATTGTATATATATAATGTGTATTAATTTTAAGTGCTAACCTCTAGTAGAGGTAGGATTATTGCCTAGTGAGTGCAGAATTTAACCCTAGGCTACCATCAGTGCTTGTTCAGTATTATGAGCAGCCCAAATACAAGCCCCACAAGGCTTCTCCAACTAGCCAGTATGGATAATGCAGGGAGAATGAAAAGAACCCTTGCAGGTCTTAAAGGCCACTTAACAAGACAGATCAAGAAATGTGAAGATTTGTCACAACAATCAAAAGTTGATTATGCTGACCTGGAAAGCTATTATCAAGCAGCTGCAGGTAAATTTGAGCAAATCAAATGCCAAATAGCAACATATGTGGCTGAACTTGCCAACACCAATTTATCAGAAACAGAAATAGACGACATTATGGTTGATCTTGCGAATTATGAAGATCAGACTCAAGCCACATTACAGCCTTATGTCAAATTAATTGCCCAGAACAAGGCAGCAACAACAACAACAGTTGCATCTAATACGAGTCAAGCGGAAGCTCGACTCCCTCCAATTAATTTACCCACTTTCTCAGGGAAAGATGAGGAAGATTGGGACGAATTTTGGAACAAATTCGTTGACCTTGTAGACTCAAAACAATCTTTACCAAAGAGTAGTAAATTCTCTTATTTGCAAGGCCAATTATCAGGTGAGGCTAAAACAGTAGTATCCCATCTGAGATTAACTAATGACGGCTATGATCTGGCAGTAAAACTCCTCAAGGATAATTATGCTGATCCAGAAGTAAGAACATCACATTTAGTTCATGAGCTGTTGCATTTATCCCCACCGGAGGCTTCAGCTGATTCACTCCAAGTCTTCAAGCTGGAGGTAGAATCATTGATCAATGCCCTCAGCCTGACAGCAGATACAAACGGGGCTGAGTGGGTCTTGAAAATAATTGTCCAGGAGAAAATACCTAGGGACATATTGAGACAAATGAGTGCTCATTACAATAAAAGCATCTTATCCATGAATGAAATATCTGAAGGTTTAAAGTCAGTAGTTCACCAATTACGAACACATGACAAATTAAAACCACCAAGTAAACCCTCAGAAACCAATAATAGTAAACCACAGAGTACCAAAGGTACTCCAAATCAATCTAGACAATATAATTCAACACCAAAGTGGAACAGTGGCAGTGTGGGCGTATATGCAGTTGGACCCTCCAAGCCTATAGTTACTGTGTCACCCAAGAACGTGACACCAAAGGGTACTGGAAGCTATGGAACATGTTTGTTCTGCAATGAGAAACATTCAATGTACCACTGCCCTAATTTTCCTGATAGTGACGCCCGTGTTGAGCGACTCAAGGATTTGCAACATTGCACGAGGTGCCTCAGGAAACATAACATCAAGGATTGTGATACCCAATTACACACCTGTAATAGGTGTAACAAAGGTCAGCACCATGCAGCATTGTGCAGAGACACCAAAACAACGTCTCCAAACCCCAAGGTGGAAGATAGCATTCCCACCACAGTACAGTACTGCAAGGTGCAACAAACAAAGAGTGTCCAATCGGCAAAGTCTAAAGGTAATACGACTTTGCCTACTGCCCAAATTACCATCCTGAATAAGAGGGCCAAGGTCCATACCCGTGGGTTGTTTGACCAAGGATCCCAGAGAACATATATCACTAAAAAGCTGGCAGATGAATTACAATTAAGGCCTGTAGCCCAGACGTCATTCAACATCTCAGGGTTTGTAACAGATGCAGGACCTCAAGTCTACCAGGTGGTACAACCATCAGTACGTTTAGGCAGGTACGTCTGTCGAGTACAAGCCATTGTGGTGGACAAGATACCAGTAGACCTACAAGTTCAAGGTCTGAGAGCAACAGCCAAATTCCTGAGAAATAGAGGAATAAAATTGGCAGATAATATTAAGTCTGATCACCTCAACGACTTCGGTCTCCTTGTAGGGACAGACTATTGCCATCAATTCATTGGTAGCCCTACTAAATATCAGGGTATAACCATGTTAAACTCTGCAGGAGGTAAATTACTCTCAGGCCCAGTATCAAGCCTGAGGAGACCTATGCCTGCAGATAAACAATACCAGTAGAAACCTAAATTTGTCAGCTGATTATATTTCTCCAGTAGCATTATACTAAGGAGATTACAGCTGACTATACCAACAGAGCTTGATGTTAGTATCATCATTTGAAGCTGAAGATGAGTTCATGAGGCCTCAGTGGCAAATCAGTGAACAGTAGCCTAAAACAGCTACAAGTCACTGCGACCAATGTCACTGAACCCACTGCAGTCTCAGAACTATACTTTACTTTAATGATGAGCTATTCAATCTTCTGAATCAATTAACTAAATTAAAACCCCAATAAATCTGATGACTGATTTGATACATTTATTATTTAATCAAGATGTATTCCATGGGCCTCAGTGTTTATATATCAGTGACCAGTTACCTGAAGAAACTTCAAGTTATATCTAATGTCACTGATCTCACTGCAGTCCCTGAATCATACTTGACTGTAGTACTTGATCACATTCAGTCTTCTGGGTAAATAATATGTAATAAGGCTTGAATATTAGCCTTTCAAGAGTTGACAGGGAAATGAAATCGCATTAGACTTCTAACCCCTGCAACTCTAGTACGGGACATCCGTCCTGTACGAACAGACACAAATGTGTGATTACTAACTACTAACATCAAATTAATCTAATAATTCGAAGGAGGAGTATCGGTGTTCGTCTGTTCTAATCAGGACTTCGACCCGTGAGCAGCCCCCTGGGGAATTATGTCGGAAAATCCGACACTATTTAATATCATACAGACAGATAATAGCTGTATTACCAACAAGTTACCCATAGAAAACGTAACTTGTAGTGGAATTACCATCTAAAGAAAACGGGATATCATCACCACATACTATTATAATTCACCACCTATTATGGTGGGAATTATTCTTAAATACATTAGTCTTTGGACTTTACCATCATAAAAACATCTTATATAAATTAACTTAATTATCAATATTAAAGTAGAGTAAATGTGACCCTTCTATCACTTTCTGACATGTGGACAAAGTAGGCCAGGCGTCAGGGAGGAAGGGGGCAGCCATTGTATATTGAGACCAGAGGCTCACACGGGAGCAAATTCGGCTCCTGTTAAATTTACTTGGACGTAGTGTTATGGAAGCCAAAGGTGTACCATTGTCAACACGCTGTCTACAAATTCAAGTTAAGTCTATCCGAAACCCGTTTATCATTCATTTATGGCCA